>NC_057801.1:569041360-569405520 GCF_018294505.1 Triticum aestivum
GAAGAGAAAACCTCTCACTCGGAGGCTTAGCTGCAGCCCAGTGCTAGCCTAAGTTATCAAAATCCTACCGAGTGAAGAGCAAACCTCTCACTCGGAGGCTTAGCTGCAGCCCAGTGCTAGCCTAAGTTATCAAAATCCTACCGAGTGAAGAACAAACCTCTCACTCGGGGGCTTAGCTGCAGCCCAGTGCTAGTCTAAGATATAAAAATCCTACCGAGTGAAGAGTAAACCTCTCACTCGGAGGCTTAGCTGCAGCCCAGTGCTCGCCTAAGTAATAAAAATCCTACCGAGTGGTAAGCCGGACTTCCACTCGGAGGCTTAGCCGCAGCCCAGTGCTCGCCTAAGTGGACTAAAGAATAAGTCGATTGCAGTAAAGGCGCCTTGCTTTGAACCTGCAAAAGTCATTTCGAGCCAAAAGCAATCGTATTCAAGCACCAAATTCAAGTTTGAATCGATATCTAAAGGAACCGAAAGCGCTCAGGCGTTAAGCCCATTAAGGTTTATCGGTTACAATTCCACTCGGCATACCGAGGCAAATTTAAAGCGTCGAGCTAGAAGAAGTTTTTTACCCCTCCTGTGGAGGGCTGGAAGGTGCAACAAACTCATCAAGGTCAATTCCGTCGGCGATCCGAGTGGCAGCCGCAAGGAAAGTTTCCATAAAAGACCTGAAGTCATGTTTCTTGGTGTTGGCCACCCGGAGGGCCGCCGGCTTCTCTTCTCGCGCATCTTTGCAGTGGACTCGGGCCAGACACAGAGCAACATCTGCACCGCACCGAGCCGAGGACTTCTTCCATTCCTGCACTCGACCAGGGATCGTGTTCAAGCGAGCCATCAGCGACTCAAGGTCATTCTGAAGTGTCTCCCCAGGCCAGAGCGTCGAGTCGATGCGAGATGTGGCGGCCTTCAGCCTTGCGAGATAGTCCACGACAGCTGCAACACGAGACTCCAGTCGGAAAACATCCATGGCAACTTCGTCGTTCACCAGAGAATTGACGGGGTCGAGGTTTGGCTCCAGCCGGCTAGTTTCTTCTTCAAAGTTTTGGCAAAATTCTGCAAGGATGATCACTGAGTCAAGGGGATGGTCGAATGGAAAAACCACGATTGGAAATGTTTGCCGAGCATAGAGGTTTACCTTCAAGCATAAGAAACAGCTTCTTAGCAAGACCACTCAGGAAGGCCTCCAGATCATTTTTCTTCCCAGTCAACTTACTGACTTGGTCGGTCAGGGCAGCTTTATCAGTTTTCAGTCGACTGACCTCCTTGTTGGCGATCCCAAGAGCAGCTTTCAGATTGGTATTGTCTTGTTCAAGCTTGGTGATTGAAGCTAACTTCTCGTCAGCAAGCTTGATCTTCTCAGCTAGTTCGAGGTCTTTCTTCTGTTGGGCCTCCCTTACCTTACCTGCAAGTTACAACAAGATCGGATTTTGAAACAAGCAAGGGGAAAAGCAGTCGTCAGGGTCTCACCAAACATACCTTCGGTCTCCTCCTTTGCCTTCGTCAGCTTCTCCTGAACCAGCTTCAAGCTCAGCTCGAGTTGAGTGTGCTTGTTTTCCAGCTCAGAGTAGCGAGCCACAAGATCATAGGAGTTCTGCGAAGAACCAATCGACTAAATGTCAAATATAATTCACTTCCGAGTGAAAAAGGAAAAATCACACGTTTCTAAGACTACAGCCGAATACAAGCATTCGACCGTATTCTCGGGGACTACACCCAGTGGGTGCACTCAGCGTGTCCCCACTAATCCTGTTGAAGATAAAGTCGACCAGTCGACCTCAAAAAAAAGGGGATCTATTCTTTAAGACTGTAATCGACTGCAAGCAGTCGACCACAGTCTCGGGGACTACACCCAGTGGGTGCACTCAGCGTGCCCCCACCGGTTTGTGAAATCCAGTCGACATAGTCAACTGACAGAAAGATCGACATCATAAAGCCTAAGGCCGACTGCCAGCAGTCGACCTTAGCCTTGGGGACTACACCCAGCGGGTGCACTCAGCGTGCCCCCGCTAACACGGAGTTTAATCGACACACCCAGTGGGTGACTACTATAAATTCTGGAAAGGAAAAGTTTTTGGTAGCATATCCTAACAGAACAAACGGTGGTCGACTGACCTGAACATTGCTTTGGAGGGCAGAACTGGCGTCATAAGCTGCCTGGCTCGCATCCCGAATGGTCTTCAACTGCTCCATCATGATTCCTGCCTGGCGTATCGCCTCCTTCGCCGCGCCAGCTTGGTCCTCTGGGACGTGGTGCGTCGTGAAGAGGGAGGGCTGCTGAGCACTCGTCAGTGGATCTGCGAAGGACACCGTGTGTCGAGTGGTGTTCTCTTCCTCCGCAATCAGAATCTCAGGCGCTGTCACATCCTGGGGCACCTTGCTGGCGGACGCTTTCCTACTCCTTCTGCACTTCAGCGGTTCCTCATCCTCATCATCATCAGGGAGATTGATAACAGCATTGGGTGGAGCTACGGAGAAGAATCAGGATCAGAGATCGCGAGTCAGTCGACTAAAAACGGCGTTAAGAATATAGTACATGGTTTTGAAGTTGCTGCGTCCTCCATCTCATGGTCATCAGCCCGGGCTGAGGTCTCAGAAGTAGCAGCACTGCAACTCCAAAGAATCAGTCGACTAACTTCAGCGTCAACCAGAGACAAAGTTCACACAAAATAAGAAGACTTAAGCAGCACGATTACCCTGATATGGTGGGGATGGACACCTTCATCTTCGGCAGGAGCTTGATCGGCTTCGACGGGGCCACCCTGGGCTGCTTCGGCGCCTTTTCAGTCGGCACCGGAGAGGTGGTCCGAGGGCGCTTGGTCGACTGAGCAACGGTCGCAACCCCCTTGCCACGTTCAGTCGAAGGGTCGTGGACAAGCTTCGACCGCCTTTCTGAGCACGGTGGTACGACCTCCTCCTCCTCTTCTTCCTCGTCTTCAACGTCATCTTCATCACCGTCATCATCATCATCGTCATCATCATCCTCAGCAACGTCCGAGTCCCATTCCTCCTCCTCCTGGCTCTCGCCCCCACTCGCCTCACCCTCCTCAGTCGGAGCTTGTGCCCCATTGGGCATCGAGTACAGCTCGGTGAGGGCCTGGTAGATATCAAGACAAGGATCAATCGACCAATCGGCAGGATAAACAGAAACGAATGTGACAAGAACACAGTGGAGAGCAGAGCAGACATACCTTGTTTGGATCGCTGTTGTGGTCGAGTGGAGGAACCCTTCTGGCTCCGCGTGGGTTATCCTTGTTTCCGGTAACGGCGGCCATCCATCTTTCCAGAGTGACATCGTCGACTGCTTCTGGATGGACTCGAGTCTCGTCTTCAGTCCCACAGTACAACCACATGCAGTGGCTCCGGAACTGAAGGGGCTGGATACGACGCCTAAGGAAGACCTCCAGGAGATCCATGCCCGTCACTCCCTCCTGAACCAACTGCACCACGCGCTCCATCAACATCTTCACGTCAGCTTTCTCTTCCGGAATCAACTTCAGAGAGGAGGGCTTGTTCACTCGGTCCATGGTAAACTGTGGGAGTCCACTCGACTGCCCCGGCGTCGACTGGTCCTGGCAGTAGAACCAGGTCGACTGCCAGCCTCTGACTGACTCGGGAAAGGTCATGGGCGGGAAGGTGCTCTTATTCCTCACCTGGATCCCCAGACCCCCACACATTTGGACGACTCGGGTTCTTTCGTCGCCTGGGCTCGCCTTCTTCACGGCCTGAGAGCGACACGTGAATATATGCTTGAACAAGCCCCAGTGCGGTCGACAGCCCAGGAAACCCTCACACATGGACACGAACGCGGCAAGATAGGCGATAGAATTTGGAGTAAAGTGGTGGAGCTGCGCTCCAAAGAAGTTCAAGAAGCCACGGAAGAAAATACTCAGCGGCAAAGAAAATCCACGATCAACATGGGTGGCCAAGAGCACGCACTCACCCTCTTCTGGCTGGGGGCTGCCACTCCTTCCCCGGAAGCCTCGCAGCTCCATGGGGGATCAAGCCCTCGTTGGCCATGTCGAGGAGATCTTTCTCTGTGATGGTCGACTGGATCCAGTCTCCTTGGACCCAGCCCTTCGGCAGGCAGGATCTGGACGAAGACCCGCCGCGGCTGGTAGATCTCCCCTTCGCCTTCTCCGATGCCGACGCCTTCTTCGCGCGTTCCAGCGCCGCCGTCTTCTCCTTGGCCATGGTTGCCGGCGAGACGCGCGAGGGGAAGTTGTGCGGGGGCGAGAGCGAGCGCGCTGGACGGGGACGAAGGGAGCAGAGAGAGAGAGAATGCTGAGGCACAGTACAAAAAATCCTCGCCGGGCGCATTTATAAGGTCCCTTCCGAGTGGATGATAGGTGGGCCCGGTCGATCTAATCATATCCAGGAACAGTTATGCAGACGGGATACGTGGCGAAGAAAGCGGCGCGGAGATCGAGGCGTCTATATCCCGTCCCATCCGAACGCCGCAGTCCGCTCCGCTTCGCGCGCGTCCCCAAATTTCGTATCCCGCGGAATCCGCGAACGGCAGATCGGTCTGTCAAACGCGGGGTTTCCTGCGATCCGTCGCTCGGAGATCGTCGAAGCCCGAAAGATCACTCGACGAAAGAAGAGAATGGATCGAGTCGACTGAATACAAGTTGCTCACTATCGACGAAGAGATTCTTTGGTCCAGAACAACGCACGACCAGTGTGCAAAGGTTAATCGGAAACAACATCAACTCCTTCCTCACTCGAAGCCTCAATCCATTCGAGGGCTAATGATGGGGTCATGTACCTAGGGTAGGGTCACGGACCTGATCTAAGTACCTTGCCCAAGGACACCCTTAGAAGAGGTCGCCTTCCAGTCGACCAACAAGGGACTCACTCGACTGACTTGAAGGACTCGACCACGAAGACTCACTCGACCACCAGAAGGTCAAGAGGCACTCTGCACTGCAATGGCCTGTAATTAAGTAGACTTTATGATAGTAAAGACACTTTATGTGGGGCGTTACCAGTAACGCCCCGGACTTAACTCACCTTAAACCCTCTCCTACGTGGGCTGGCTGGGGTCCTGGCGCACTCTATATAAGCCACCCCCCTCCACAGGTAGGGGGGTTCGGCACCTTGTAACTCATATACTCATAATCCACTCGACCGCCTCCGGGCTCCGAGACGTAGGGCTATTACTTCTTCCGAGAAGGGCCTGAACTCGTACATCCCTTGTGTTTACAACCTCTCCATAGCTAGGACCTTGCCTCTCCATACCTACCCCCCACTCTACTGTCAGGCTTAGAACCACGACAACCAGTCTAGCCGAGGTGATGGAGCAGGTCGGCTGTGTGATGCCGGAGTCTCCGGCCGAGTAGGTTGATGAAGTAGCGATGCGGGGTTGCCAACATGGGGCAGCGCGCCAAGGCGACGACACAATTTGGTCGACGGAGGCGATAATGTGGCTCAGTCTAAGTCGATTGGTGAGTGTCGAGGTCGGGCCAGCGGAACCGCAATGTGGAAAAGTTGACACAGGGACACGCGTTGACGCGACGCCAGGACTTGATCAACATCGACGGGACGACGATATCGCCTTGCCGAGGTGTTAGTGCGGCCCAACCTAAATAGATTGCCTGCACACACAAAGTAGTGCAACCAAGAAATAATAATAGTGAAAAAAGGGTGCATAATTAATTTATGCGAAAAAAGTCTGGTAAATATGGCCTTAGCGCGAAGACTAGCTCGATGGCGCGATGGCATCAAGGTACGGCGATGTCGGCGAAGGTTGGCCTGCTCAGATGACAGGGAGAGGCTGGCCGGACTAACGCCCGGTACAAACATCGGTAGAATTTCTCTGCAAAAATAATGCAGTACATGTTGGAAATATGCCCTAGAGGCAATAATAAATTAGTTATTATTATTATATTTCCCTGTTCATGATAATCGTTTATTATCCATGCTATAATTATATTGATAGGAAACTCAGATACATGTGTGGGTACATAGACAACACCATGTCCCTAGTAAGCCTCTAATTGACTAGCTCGTTGATCAATAGATGGTTACGGTTTCTTGACCATGGACATTGGATGTCGTTGATAATGGGATCACATCATTAGGAGAATGATGTGATGGACAAGACCCAATCCTAAGCCTAGCACAGAGATCATGTAGTTCGTATGCTAAAGCTTTTCTAATGTCAAGTATCATTTCCTTAGACCATGAGATTGTGCAACTCCCGGATACCGTAGGAATGCTTTGGGTGTACCAAATGTCACAACGTAACTGGGTGTCTATAAAGGTGCACTATAGGTATCTCCGAAAGTGTCTGTTGGGTTGGCACGAATCGAGACTGGGATTTGTCACTCCGTGTAACGGAGAGGTATCTCTGGGCCCACTCGGTAGGACATCATCATAATGTGCACAATGTGACCAAGGGGTTGATCACGAGATGATGTGTTACGGAACGAGTAAAGAGACTTGCCGGTAACGAGATTGAACAAGGTATCGGCATACCGACGATCGAATCTCGGGCAAGTACAATACCGCTAGACAAAGGGAATTGTATACGGGATTAATTGAGTCCTTGACATCGTGGTTCATCCGATGAGATCATCGTGGAACATGTGGGAGCCAACATGGGTATCTAGATCCCGCTGTTGGTTATTGATCGGAGAACGTCTCGGCCATGTCTGCATGGTTCCCGAACCCGTAGGGTCTACACACTTAAGGTTCGGTGACACTAGGTTTGTAGAGATAATAGTATGCGGTAACCCGAATGTTGTTCGTAGTCCCGGATGAGATCCCGGACATCATGAGGAGTTCCGGAGTGGTCCAGAGGTAAAGATTTATATATAGGAAGTCTAGTTTCGGCCACCCGGAAAGTTTCGGGGGTCATCGGTATTGTACCGGGACCACCGGAAGGGCCCCATAGGCTGAGGGGGCATGGGAACCAGCCCCTGGTGGGCTGGTGCGCCCCCTTGGGCCTCCCATGCGCCTAGGGTTAGAAACCCGAAGGGGTGGGGGCGCCTCCACTTGGCTTGGAGGCCAAGCCACCCCTAGGGCCGCCGACCCCCTCCCTAGATGGGATCTACAAGGGGCCGGCGCCCCCCTAGGCCCCTATATATAGTAGAGGGGACGGAGGGCAGCCGCACCTGAGTCCCTGGCGCCTCCCTCCCTCCCGTGACACCTCTTCCTCCCTGCTTGCGCTTGGCGAAGCCCTGCTGGGATCCTTCTAGTTCCACCACCACGCCGTCGTGCTGCTGGATCTCCATCAACCTCTCCTTCCCCTTGCTGATCAAGAAGGAGGAGATGTCTCTCCCAACCGTACGTGTGTTCAACACGGAGGTGCCGTCCGTTCGGCACTAGGATCTCCGGTGATTTGGATCACGATGAGTACGACTCCTTTAACCCCATTCTCTTGAACGCTTCCGCTTAGCGATCTACAAGGGTATGTAGATGCACTCTCCTCTCTCTCTCGTTGCTAGTCTCTCCATAGATAGATCTTGGTGACTCGTAGGAAAATTTTGAATTTCTGCTACGTTCCCCAACAGTGGCATCATGAGCTAGGTCTATTGCGTAGATTCTTTGCACGAGTAGAACACAAAGTAGTTGTGGGCGTTGATTTTGTTCAATATGCTTACCGTTACTAGTCCCATCTTGTTTCTACAGTATTGTGGGATGAAGCGGCCCGGACCGACCTTACACGTACACTTATGTGAGACAGGTTCCACCGACTAACATGCACTTGTTGCATAAGGTGGCTAGCGGATGCCAGTCTCTCCCACTTTAGTTGGATCGGATTCGATGAAAAGGGTCCTTATGAAGGGTAAATAGAAATTGACATATCACGTTGTGGCTTTTGTGTAGGTAAGAAACGTTGTTGCTAGAAACCCATAGCAGCCATGTAAAACATGCAAACAACAATTAGAGGACGTCTAACTTGTTTTTGTAGGGTATGCTATGTGATTTGATATGGCCAAAAAGAATGTGATGAATGATATGTGATGTATGAGATTGATCATGTTCTTGTAATAGGAATCACGACTTGCATGTCGATGAGTATGACAACCGGCAGGAGCCATAGGAGTTGTCTTAATTTATTGTATGACCTGCGTGTCATTGAACAAACGCCATGTAATTACTTTACTTTATTGCTAACCGTTAGCCACAGTAGTAGAAGTAATAGTTGGCGAGACAACTTCATGGAGACACGATGATGGAGATCATGATGATGGAGATCATGATGATGGAGATCATGGTGTCATGCCGGTGACCATGATGATCATGGAGCCCTGAAGATGGAGATCAAAAGGAGCAAAATGATATTGTCCATATCATGTCAATTTTTTTGATTGCATGTGATGTTTATGATGTTTATGCATCTTATTTGCTGAGAACGACGGTAGTAAATAAGATGATCCCTCATTAAAATTTCAAGAAAGTGTTCCCCCTAACTGTGCATCGTTGCGAAAGTTCGTCGTTTCGAAGCACCATGTGATGATCGGGTGTGATAGATTCTAACATTCACATACAACGGGTGTGCCAAATTTACACACGCAAAACACTTAGGTTGACTTGACGAGCCTAGCATGTACAGACATGGTCTCGGAACACAAGAGACCGAAAGGTTGAGCATGAGTCGTATGGTAGATACGATCAACATGAAGATGTTCACCGATGATGACTAGTCCGTCTCACGTGATGATTGGACATGGCCTAGTTGACTCGGATCATGTAATCACTTAGATGACTAGAGGGATGTCTATCTGAGTGGGAGTTCATTAGATGAACTTAATTATCCTGAACATAGTCAAAAGGTCTTTGCAGATTATGTCGTAAGCTCGCGCTTTAGTTCTACTGTTTTAGATATGTTCCTAGAGAAAGTTTAGTTGAAAGTTGATAGTAGCAATTATGCAGACTGGGTCCATAAACTGAGGATTGTCCTCGTTGCTTTGTAGAAGGCTTATGTCCTTAATGCACCGCTCAGTGTGCTGAACCTCGAACGTTGTCTGTGGATGTTGCGAACATTTGACATGCACGTTTTGATGACTACATGATAGTTCGGTAATGTTAAATGGTTTAGAATTGAGGCACCAAAGAAAATTTTGAAATGTCGAAGAACATATGAGATGTTCCAAGAGCTGAAATTGGAATTTCAGGCTCGTGCCCACGTCAAGAGGTATGAGACCTCCGACGAGTTTTCTAGCCTACAAGCTGAGGGATAAGATCTCAATCATTGAGCTTGTACTCAGATTGTCTGGGTACGAAAATCACTTGAATCGAGTGGGAGTTAATCTTCCAGATGAGATAGTGATGTTTCTCTAAAGACATTGCCACCAAGCTACTAGAGCTTCATGATGAACTATAACTTAACAGGGATAGATATGATGATCCTTGAGCTATTCGCGATGTTCGACGCCGCGAAAGCAGAAATCAAGAAGGAACATCAATTGTTGATGGTTAGTGAAACCACTAGTTTCAAGAAGGGCAAGGGCAAGAAGGGATACTTCATGAAACGGCAAATCAGCTGCTGCTCTAGTGAAGAAACCCAAGGTTGAACCCAAACCCGAGACTAAGTGCTTCTGTAGTAAGGGGAACAACCACTAGAGCAGAATTACCCTAGATACTTGGTAGATGAGAAGGCTGGCAAGGTCGATATAAGTATATTAGATATACATTATGTTAATGTGTACTTTACTAGTACTCCTAGTAGCACCAGGGTATTAGATACCGGTTCGGTTGCTAAGTGTTAGTAACTCGAAATAAAAGCTACGAAGTAAACGAAGACTAGCTAAAGGTGAGCTGACGATATGTGTTGGAAGTGTTTCCAAGGTTGATGTGATCAAGCATCGCACGCTCCCTCTACCATCGAGATTTGGTGTTTGCGTTGAGCATAGACATGATTGGATTATGTCTATCGCAATACGGTTATTCATTTAAGGAGAATAATGGTCACTCTGTTTATTTGAATAATACCTTCAATGGTCTTGCACCTAAAAAGAATGGTTTACTGAATCTCGATCGTAGTGATACACATTTTCATGCCAAAAGATATAAGATAGTAATGATAGTACCACTTACTTTAGCACTGCCATGTAAGTCATATTGGTGTAAAACGCATGAAGAAGCTCCATGTTGATGGATCTTTGGACTCACTCGTTTTTGAAAAGTTTGAGACATGCGAACCATGTCTATTGGTGTATACGCATGAAGAAACTCCATGCAGATGGATCATTTGGACTCACTTGATTTTGAATCACTTGAGATATGCAAATCATACCACATGGGCAAGATGACTGAAAAAACTCGTTTTCAGTAAGATGGAACAAGATAGCAACTTGTTGGAAGTAACACATTTTCACTACTAGAAAAACCGCTACTAATGGCGCACCTAATTTGGCCATTAATGGCGCATCACCGGTGCGCCATTACTAGCACGCCATTAGTAATTTTTACTAATGGCGCACCAGTGGTGCGCCATTAGTATCTGGTATACTAATGGCGCACCACTGGTGCGCCATTAGTATAGGCCACGGTGCGCCATTAGTATGCCTCCCAGGGGCCATGTATACCCAGGTGCTTTGGATACTAATGGCGCACCACAACTGGATGCGCCATTAGTAACCGCGGCATACTAATGGCGCACTGTCCTGTGATGCGCCATTAGTGATGCGCCATTTTGCCCATTTTTTGCTTGTTTTTTGGCACGACAATATTCTCAAATTTTGTTCCTGTTTTTGGATCTTGTTGCCATGGTCTTTTGCCTGAGAGGAGTTCGCCGGAGAGGAGGAGGAGGAGGTCGCTGGAGAGGAGGAAGGAGAAACCATGAGGGGATGGGAGGAGCTCACCGGAGAGGAGGGAGGAGGAGCTCACCGGAGAGGAGGGAGGAGGAGCTCACCGGAGAGGAGGGAGGAGGAGCTCACCGGAGAGGAGGGAGGAGGAGCTCACCGGAGAGGAGGGGATTTTTTGCCTCAACGGAGAGGAGGGAGGAGGGAGAGGAGGGAGGAGGAGCTCACCGGAGAGGAGGGAGGAGGAGCTCATCGGAGAGGAGGGAGAAGAAACCATGAGGGGAGGGGAGGGGAGGGGAGGAGGGAGGAGGGAGGAGGAGGTCACCGGAGAGGAGGGAGAAGAAACCATGAGGGGAGGGGAGGGGAGGGGAGGGGAGGAGGGAGGAGGGAGGAGGAGGTCGCCGGAGAGGAGGAGGAGGTCACCGGAGAGGAGAAGTATGGTGGAGGAGAGAAGGGAAGATGAAATGAAGAGAGGAGGAGAGGACCAGCCATATATACGGCATACTAATGGCGCACCGTGGGCAGGTGCGCCATTAGTAATTTTTGTTATTTTTTTGATTTATTTTGAATTTTGAAGGCGGGAAGATACTAATGGCGCACCACGGGCAGGTGCGCCATTAGTAATTGTTTTTTTATTTTTTTGACTTATTTTGAATTTTGAAGGAGGGAAGATACTAATGGCGCACCATGGTCAGGTGCGCCATTAGTACTTTTTTTTTATTTTTTGACTTATTTTGAATTTTGAAGGCGGGAAGATAGTAATGACGCACCATGGGTAGATGCGCCATTAGTAAGTTTGAATTCTTTTGATTTTTTTTGCCTCTCTAGATCTTAAAAGCCCCGTATCTTTTTTTCTGTTAGGTTTTTGAGGATTTTGAAAATGTTTAACGAGGTTCCCCCGATTAAATTTGGATGTAACTTTTCGAGTAGATGATTTTTCATATAAAAACTTTTTCATCCGAGTTAGTATGCAAAAGTTATGCCCATTTTACAAATTCTCGCGAGATTTTGCAAATGAAGTCAAAATTCATATTTGCAAATTTTCCCAACAACTAGGCCACATATCACATGGGAAACTTATTTTCTTTTATTTTTTTGACATTTTTATCATTTTCTTTTATTTTTTTTAAAACTGAAAAGGCGATCCACAGGGGGGGGGGGGTGCATTCGGTGGAAGTGGTGGCCAAGGTTGCTAATGGCGCACCGTGGCATGGTGCGCCATTACTAGTTCAACTAGTAATGGCGCACCACTCCCATGGTGCGCCATTAGTAGTTTTGAACAAAATTTTAAAAAAAATATTTTTACTAATGGCGCACCATGGATGTGGTGCGCCATTAGTATTTGGACACTAATGGCGCACCAACACATGGTGCGCCATTAGTATATAGTAATGGCGCACCACATGTCTGGTGCGCCATTAGTGTCAATTCCATTTATAGCCCTTTTCCTAGTAGTGTTTGATGTGTGCAGTCCAATGAGTACTGAGACATGCAGTGAATATCGTTATGTTCTTACTTCACAGATGATTCAAGTAGATGTTGAGTATATTTACTTGATGAAACACAAGTCTGAATTATTGAATGGTTCAATTAATTTCAGAGTGAAGTTGAAGATCATTGTGACAAGAGGATAAAATGTCTATGATATGATCATAGAGATGAGTATCTGAGTTACGAGCTTTGGCACACAATCAGGACATTGTGGAAATTGTTTCACAATTAATACCGCCTGGAACACCATAGTGTGATGGTGTGTCCGAACATCATAGTTGCACCCTATTGGATATGGTGCGTACCATGATGTCTCTTATCGAATTACCACTATCATTCATGGGTTAGGCATTAGAGACAACCGCACTTACTTTAATAGGGCACCACGTAATTCCGTTGAGACGACACCGTTTGAACTATGGTTTGGAGAAACCTAAGTTGTCGTTTCTTAAAAGTTTGGGGCTGTGACGCTTATGTGAAAAAGTTTCAGGTTGATAAGCTCGAACCCAAAGCGGATAAAATGCATCTTCATAGGACACCCAAAAACAGTTGGGTATACCTCCTATCTCATATCCGGAAGCAAAAGTAATTGTTTCTAGAAACAGGTACTTTCCCGAGGAAAAGTTTCTCTCGAAAGAATTGAGTGGGAGGATGGTGGAGACTTGATGAGGTTATTGAACCATCACTTCAACTAGTGTGTAGCAGGGCACAGGAAGTTGTTCCGATGGCACCTACACCAATTGAAGTGGAAGCTGATGATAGTGATCATAGAGCTTCAGATCAAGTCACTACCGAACGTCATAGACCGACAAGGATGCGTACTGCTTCAGAGTGGTACGGTAATCCTGTCTTGGAAGTCATGTTGCTAGACAACAATGAACCTACGAGCTATGGAGAAGCGATGGTGGGCCCGGATTCCGATGAATGGCTCAAGGCCATAAAATCCGAGAGAGGATCCATGTATGAAAACAAATTGTAGACTTTGGAAGAAATACTTGATGGTCGTAAGGCTGTTGGGTATAGATGGATTTTAAAAGGAAGACAGACAATGATGGTAAGTATCACCATTAAGAAAGGTCGACTTGTCATTAAGATGTTTTCCGACAAGTTCAAGGAGTTGACTATGATGAGACTTTCTCACTCGTAGCGATGCTAAGAGTCTGTTGGAATTGGATTAGCAGTTACTGCATTATTTATGAAATCTTGGAGATAGGATGTCAAAACATTGTTTCCTCGACAGTTTTCTTGAGGAAAGGTTGTATGTGATACAACCAAAAGGTTTTGTCAATCCTAAAAAATGCTAACAAGCATGCAAAGCTCCAGCAATCCTTCGAAGGACTGGAGTAAGCATCTCGGAGTTGGAATGTACGCTTTGACAAGATGATCAAGATTTTGGCTTTATACAAAGTTTATGAGAAACTTGTATTTCCAAAGAAGTGAGTGGGAGCACTATAGAATTTCTGATGAGTATATGTTGTTCACATATTGTTGATCAGAAATGATGTAGAATTTCTGGAAAGCATATAGGGTTATTTGAAAAGTGTTTTTCAATAGAAGACCTGGATTAAGCTGCTTGAACATTGAGCATCAAGATCTATGAGGATGGATCAAAAAACGCTAAATGGTACTTTCAAATGAGCACATACCTTGACATGATCTTGAAGGTGTTCAAGATGGATCAGTCAAAGTAGTTCTTGCCTGAGTTGTAAGGTACGAAGTTAAGACTTAAAGCTCAACCACGGCAGAAGAGAGAGAAAGGACAAAGGTCGTCCCCTATGCTTCAGACGTAGGCTCTATAGTATGCTATGCTGTGTACCGCACCAGAAGTGTGCCTTGCCATGAGTTAGTCAAGGGGTACAAGAATGATCCAGGAATGGATCATTGGACAGCGGTCAAAATTGTCCTTGGAGTAAATAAAGGACATGTTTCTCGATTATGGAGGTGATAAAGAGTTCAGCGTAAAGGGTTACGTCGATGCAAGCTTTAACACCTATCAGAATGACTCTGAGTAGCAAACCGGATACGTATAGTGGAGCGACCATTTGGAATAGCTCCAAATGGAGCGTGGAAGCAACATTTACAATATGACCTAGAGATTTGCGAAATACATACGTATCTGAATGATGCAGACCTGTTGACTAAAACCTCTCTCACAAGCAAAACATGATCAAACCCCAGAACTCATTGAGTCTTAATCACATGGTGATGTGAACTAGTTTAGTGACACTAGTAAACTCTTTGGATGTTGGTCACATGGCGATGTGACCTATCAGTGTTAATCACATGGCGATGTGAACTAGATTATTGACTCTAGTGCAAGTGGGAGACTCTTGGAAATATGCCCTAGAGGCAATAATAAATTAGTTATTATTATTATATTTCCCTGTTCATGATAATCGTTTATTATCCATGCTATTATTGTATTGATAGGAAACTCAGATACATGTGTGGGTAGATAGACAACACCATGTCCCTAGTAAGCCTCTAATTGACTAGCTCATTGATCAATAGATGGTTACGGTTTCTTGGCCATGGACATTGGATGTCGTTGATAACGGGATCACATCATTAGCAGAATGATGTGATGGACAAGACCCAATCCTAAGACTAGCACAAAGATCGTGTAGTTCGTATGCTAAAGCTTTTCTAATGTCAAGTATCTTTTCCTTAGACCATGAGATTGTGCAACTCCCGGATATCGTAGGAATGCTTTGGGTGTACCAAACGTCACAACGTAACTGGGTGGCTATAAAGGTGCACTACAGGTATTTCCGAAAGTGTCTGTTGGGTTGGCACGAATCGAGACTGGGATTTGTCACTCCGTGTAAACGGAGAGGTATCTCCGGGCCCACTCGGTAGGACATCATCATAATGTGCACAATGTGACCAATGGGTTGATCACGGGATGATGTGTTACGGAACGAGTAAAGAGACTTGCCGGTAACGAGATTGAACAAGGTTTCAGCATACCGACGATCGAATCTCGGGCAAGTACAATACTGCTAGACAAAGGGAATTGTATACGGGATTGATTGACTCCTTGACATCGTGGTTCATCCGATGAGATCATCGTGGAACATGTGGGAGCCAACATGGGTATCTAGATCCCTCTGTTGGTTATTGACCGGAGAACGTCTCGGTCATGTGTGCATGGTTCCCGAACCCGTAGGGTCTACACACTTAAGGTTCGGTGACACTAGGGTTGTAGAGATAATAGTATGCGGTAACCCGAATGTTGTTCGGAGTACCGGATGAGATCCCGGACGTCACGAGGAGTTCCGGAGTGGTCCGGAGGTAAAGATTTATATATAGGAAGTCCAGTTTCAGCCACCGGGAAAGTTTTGGGGGTCATCGGTATTGTACGGGACCACCGGAAGGGTCCCGGGGGCCCACCGGGTGGGGCCACCTATCCGGGAGGGCCCCATAGGCTGAGGGGGTGTGGGAACCAGCCCCTGGTGGGCTGTTGCGCCCCCCTTGGGCCTCGCATGCGCCTAGGGTTAGAAACCTAAAGGGGTGGGGCGCCTCCACTTGGCTTGGAGGCCAAGCCACCCCTAGGGCCGCCGCCCCCCTCCCTAGATGGGATCTACAAGGGGACAGCACCCCCCTAGGCCCCTATATATATAGCGGAGGGGAGGGAGGGCAGCCGCACCTGAGTCCCTGGCGCCTCCCTCCCTCCCGTGACACCTGTTCCTCCCAGCTTGCGCTTGGTGAAGCCCTGCCGGGATCCCGCTACTTCCACCACCACGCCGTTGTGCTGCTAGATCTCCATCAACCTCTCCTTCCCCTTGCTAGATCAAGAAGGAGGAGATGTCCCTCCCAACCGTACGTGTGTTGAACGCGGAGGTGCCGTCCATTCGCACTAGGATCTCCGGTGATTTGGATCACGACGAGTACGACTCCTTCAACCCCGCTCTCTTGAACGCTTCCGCTTAGCGATCTACAAGGGTATGTAGATGCACTCTCCTCGCTCTCTCGTTCCTAGTCTCTCCATAGATAGATCTTGGTGACTCGTAGGAAAATTTCGAATTTCTGCTACGTTCCCCAACAGTACACGCCAACAGAGAAATATCCCGCGTGTAACAACTTATGTGCTAAATAATATCTAAGAAAAATAAAACATGCTTGATCCGACGACTGTAACAGGCCAGAGCTATAGCAAGATCAAAGCAAATAACAGAAAAACTGGTCCGAACTGAACTAGAACCAGACCGTATTGGTCTTTCCAAGAAGTAGTACTAATTGAACTAGTAATATTTACCAACACGTGGAGTGGTGTTTGTAGCCTAGATCTCGAAGGCCGTGCCTGGAAAAGAAGTACTTAGATGCAATAACATGGTACTGTTGGCTTTGAACTTTTCAGAGAAAAGTAGCAGATGACCCTCGGCCGGACTAGGAGCTGAATTAAAAAAAGAAGGAAAGGAATCTTCCTGATGTTGCTCCACTGAGTGGAAGTCTGGTCGGCGGCCGAATTCATCTCGCCCCTGGTGTACTGCTCCAGACAAGAAGCGTACGTGCTTGCCTCCGGGGATCATCTCGTTATGTGACTTTATGTCCGGATGAGGCCGCCGCATCAACGGATCAAGTTTTAAATCGGTCGCTAAAAGGTCTAGACAAAAGAAAACATGCAAACCAGTAGAACAATATCCAGTGCGTATTTGATATATACTGTGCTGGAAAAATAAAACCTCATATGCTTGTTTAGGTAGCGAGGCGCGGAGACCCCAGGAGAACAAAACTTCATGTGAACTCCCAGTGGATTAATACTATATAGTAGTCAAAGTCGTTTTGGTACTCCACGTCCTTGCACTGCTCCATCTCTTTCAAGGATGATTTGACCTTCATGAGGCAGCTTCTATGGAGGAAAAAACCCTGCGAACTAGCAATCCGACCAGCGGCACTGTTGCTACTTTAATAAACAAAAAGGAAAAGAAGAGAGAGAGAATCATCCCAGCGCCTGTGCTGCCTGAGGAGGGCAGCTCCTGGCTTCCCGTGGCCGCTCGGGACCCGGGATCATGTGAGGCCGGTGCTAAGCCGATTTCTCTTCGGTCGTGCCGATCTCTTGATACTTGAAGGCGACGCCGTGCATAGTTCCCCTGATCCGATTTGATCTCAAAATCGATCTCGGACGAGCCTGCGAAATATAATTGCAATCCGCCAACAACCATTCCTGAAGAAATCAATTCACGCGAAACGAATGTGATTGAAAAAATAGCACCTGATCATCCCGTCGCTCCGCGGCAAATGCCGAGCAGGCTCTCAATGAATGCACCAATGTCGGTTCAATATCCGACGTATCTCGTAGTAGGGGTCCTAAGCTAGGCGTCTTGGAGCAATGGTAACATGGACACGGGGTTTTACCCAGCTTCGGGCTCTCTTGATGAGATAATACCCTACATGCTGCTTTTGATTGTATTCATATGGGTGTAGTAGAGAGTACATGTGTCTACCACGAGATTGTAGTAATGAATATATCATTGTCTATTGACTAGCATGGCCTCGCTTTATATAAGACACCGGAGGCCTAGGGTTTAGGAGAGTCCTTGTCTTGGGGGCCAAGTCTTGTGGAGTCCTCCTTGTATGCGGCAGGGGTTGTCCGAACTGGCCCATGAGTATACGGCCGTGGGGGTCCTCGGCCCAATCCAACTGATCGGGAGACGACGTGGTGAGTACCCCCTAGTCTAGGACACCGTCAACGACGACGCATTCCATTCCGACCCAGCCAGTTGGCTCCCCACAAACATGACGACGACGCAATTTCTCCGTTCCGACCCAGCCATGTACACGAGCCCTGGCCGTACGTATGCGCGAGTAGGCATTCAAGACCCCACCCGTATGTACGTATGTGGCCGTATTTTCTTTCTTGCACACTGGCTGTTGTACGTACGTGTACATGCTACGTGCGCGCCTCTACTACGACACATGTGCACCTCTACATCGACCAGTATGTACGTACATGTTCGCGACCAGAATGACAACGCTACGTATGCTTTGACCAAGTGGGTCCTAATTGTCAGGCACTTCCTTGCGTGCGAAGATGTAGCTGGTGGCCCCAGCAATCAGGGGGGCGAATCGTTTTTTTGCCCAGACGCACTTTCTTCCGTGCGAAGATGTAGCTGGTGGGTCCCAACAGTCAGGAGGGAAACATTTTTTTTGTGAAATACAGTGGCCCGTCCGGTGGGTCCCTGCTGCCAGGTGGAGGAATAATTATTTTGCACGTAATAAGGAGCCAATTCCTTACGGTTGCCGTGGACCCAGCTGTTAGCCTATCAACGTACAGTACTCTTCCGATGGAAGTCGTTCCTTGACCATGTTGACCACGCCGCGCCGAGAGCACCAGGGCGGTGGACGATGGTGAGGCCTAGGAAGGGGATGGCGCGGAGCAGGAGAAGACACTATAGTGGATGCCCACACGTAGAGGAGTATGAGGGTTCACTGGTTTGGCTGCGGTGTGAGGCTGCTGTCGCCACAGAATAACAGGGGGTGTGGGTGAGTAGAGGGATGGCCTAGCCAGCGGTGGGAGTAGTAGGGGGCGATGAGGCCTCCGCGGCATCATAGCCAGCCATGGGAGGCAGGAGCACGCGGCACGACCGGTGCTGGTTTGGGCGGCTGGAGCAAGAAGACGAGAGGTTGAGGAAGCACTACGACCGTTGGATGGACATCATATGGTCACTGGAGCTAGAATAATTCATATTGACTAAGTTGACAAAGCCCTCCATCCCCGTCAACTTAGTAGGCCCACAAGTCAGCCTCCCACCGAGGTGGGTCCCAGCTAGCAGGGGGAGTATTCATTTTTTTCTGCGTAATAAGGAGGCATTTCCGGTGGGTCCGAGCTGACAGAGGGGGGACCATTTTATTTGCGAAATACAGAGGCCCTTCCTGTGGGTCCCAGCTATCAGGTGGAGGAATCATTATCTTGCGTGTAATAAGGAGGCATTTCCTGGTGTGGGCCCCTACTGTCAGCCTCTTTCGATGGCTGTTGTTTGTTGACCATGTTGACCTCACCGAGCCGAGAGCACAAACGTGGTGGACGAGGGCGAGGCCCAGGAAGGGAACCACCCGGAGCCGACGAAGCCACCGCAACGGATGCCCACACTGAGGGGAGTACGAACGTTGACTGGTCGGCTGCAGGGTGAGGCTGACATCACCGAAAAATAACAGGATGTGTGGGTGGTTAGAGGGATGGCCTGGCTGCAGCACAACCAGCCACGGGAGGAGGGAGTAGGCAGTCTCGCCAGCGCTGGTTTGGGCGGCTGGAGCAGGAAGATCAGAGATTGAAGAAGCACGACGGCCGTTGGATGGACATCCAATAGTCACTGCTCTGTGTTGACTAAGTTGACAAAGCCTTGTGTATGCATCAAATTTTTTTAGGACAGTGTCATCGTCAACCTAGTAGGCCCAGAAGTCAGCCTCCAAATCTGTGGAAAATAGCATACAACCCATTAGCCATTATTTTCAATAATTTACAGCCCATTTGAAAATTCTTAAGGATATTTGAAGCCCATATTCCTTTTATTAGCATTACAGACCATATATTCTGGGCACTGCTAAAAAATTCAACGAAATTTTGCATATTTCAGCGGGGTCCAAACTCTTTTAATCAGGAAATTTCGAGTCACGTTAAAAATAATTTAAAAAAATTATATCAAAATAAAATTCAAAAACAATTCTCCTAAAAAAAGAATGAAATTTATAATCTTAACTAGCAAGATGCCCGTTCGTTGCACGAAACATGAAGATGCATTTGTATCAGTAGTTTATCTTGTGGGAGAAAAGATGATATTTTAATGTAATTGCTAGTTGGCGTTGGTTTTCATAAGAGTAGAGAGTAGATAAATCCTGAAAAATGATATTTTAATGCAATTGCCGGTTGGCTTTGGTTTAAAAATTGATAGCCCATTTCTTACAACTTATAGCCCATTTTTGGGGAAGCCCATTTTACTACTTACATCCCTCCTCATCTTGAAAGATTTGCAGCCTAGCAGGGCTGAGAAAAGCAAGTAGGCCTCGGTTTTGGCATTCTTCAAAAAAAGAAGAACTGGGCTAGCCATTATCAGAAAGAAAAAATATATCAACTGGGCTCGTCATGTGCTTAAATAAAAGCGTAAGCATGGGCTAGACGGGCCACAACCCTCGCACAGCGCGCAGTTGAGCTGCATCTCTGAAACTAAAAAACAACTAGGCGAGCTGCTAGGTCCCTGGTGTTATCCGCTTATTGTGTAAGTTTCTTGTTTATTGACTACATTGACAATAGCGTGGGACCTAGTTGTCAAACAATTAGGAGGAACAATTTTTTGGCTTGTAATAACGAGGCACCTGCTTGCGAAATGCAATGACCCTGGTGGGTCCCTACTGTCAGCCTCTCCACATATAGTCATCTCCTGATTCCTCTTGGTTGTTGACCATGTTGACAACGCCAGACGGCGGCGGGCACAACAAGCGAACCAAGGCGGAGAATGACGACGAGGCCTCGGACGGGAACGAACAGTAGCAGTGGAAGATGCGGCAGTGTAGTGGCAGGTGGAGGGGAGTACGAGGGCAATAACATGCAACTCAAGCATACAAATGGTACAAAAAGCCCAAGGATTAATTGTTCATCAAATTTTTAGACAAAACCTAGATTGAACATGGCAGTAACATCTAACCCAACCACTCTTTTTTGCAGTCACAAACAAATGGATCGGTCTTATCCATAAAATCAACATCCTGTGCAAAAACATTTATTTCAGGATGACTACAACTTCTTGTAAATAGAAGCCGAGCACGTTTAGAAGCCCATTTGTCCACCTGAAACTTCTTTTTTTTTGCTGTTGAACTTGTCCGTCAGTGAGAAATCTCTTGCGGTAAAAATTAAGCCTCATGGACAATAGTAACCTCGCATTCAACAAGAAGATTGTGACAAAGCTTCTATTTGTCTGGTTGGATGCATATCCTTCCATCGTTATTGTCCTTAAATGAATGTCATGAGAACTGAGAAAATCCTCGTGCTTATTACGCCACCGATTGGTTATATGTTTTGCTCCATGTGGTTGTGCCTAAGTAGACATGAAGATTGAAAACAGTTAAGGTCTGAAAAAAGAGTATGTCAAAAGAACGAAAACTGAACAGTTAATTCTAGTACAATATATACGGGCTTTCCATGTGCATGAAATCATCACCTCTATATATAAATTCTCCAGAGATCGAAAGCATCACAACAATCCAATAACTATGTTCAGATCAAAACTAAACATTCTGATATATATGATCTTGACAGAATCCAGCAGCATTGATAGGCTATAAATGGACGAACTCTTCATTGAGCATATAACATAATATTAGTACCCAAGGTGTACTCCAAGATGATATAAAACTTATGCGCACAAATGAAAAATGTAGCTTATGATTACAAATGTGTAGATGATAATATACGGTACCTGAAAAAAGTGAGGAGCCAAACACCAACTCCTTGTGATCATTAAACCGGTCACGAATTACACCCAAGGTCTCCAGTTTGGGTGCAGAGACGACCGTTATTTGTGAAGGTCTATAACAATTATCAAGGAGCAACCTTTCAAGTGAAGGGGCATCTTCGATGGTGAGCTGCTATCCTTCAAAACAAATTCCAATGATTTTAAGGTGAGGCAACTTTATTTGGAGACAACTGATATAGATTTCTATTGCCAAAACAATTAGCAAGCGCTCCAGGGCAGGGCAACTGGAGTGGATGATGCTGTGCAGTGAGGCCTCTGACAGATAAACCACCACAAGTGAAAGTGTTTTTTAGCAGTGGGAGTCAAAGCATTTGTACCAGATCTTCTAGTAGATGGCACCGGGCGAAGGTGGCGGTGTGGAGAGAGGAGGAAAACTGTGAGATGGACAACGGTGGTGTGGGCACGAATTCTTGGTGTGTTCGTGTATGAAACTTTTGTGGTAATGGTACAACTCAAACTGCTGGAGTTTTCCGAATTTGGGGGATGTCAGCCAAGCATCCACCGTGCCAGGTATGGACATTAGGTAGCGTGTCGGGATGCAGAGGCATTGAACGGGGCCCTGCTGGTGAGAGGAGACGATGGCTCTGGGGAGATCAAATTCAAGAAGGACAGATATTTGACGACAGTCGAGATTGAGGGGCGCGGTGCGCCATAGAGGACGCCATCGAGTTGAGTGGACTTGTGTGCAGCAGCAATCCTTGGTGGGGAGAAGCGAGATGATCTCGTCAAGGATGACGTTCGGGAGATCGCTGATGCGGTCCACTGGAGATTCTACCGGTTCCTCATATCCGGGTGGGGGGGGGGGCTCGCTGCTTCTCCCCGCGCTACTAGGTGCGAGATCTACAACCGGCATCTCCGCTGGCGGGAGCCTCATCTTCTTGGCGCTGGGGCCAGCCTACTCCATTTTCCTTGTGGGCGTCGTGCCGAGCTCACAGGTTTGAGCAGAGTAGCCAGAGACGAGCCTAGTGGCAGTGCGAGTGGGGAAGAAGGAGGGCTGGGGATTTCTGTAGGAGTGGAAGAAGAGGAGCAGGCGTTTTCTATATGAGTGAGGAAGAAGGTGAGCGGCGGGTTTTCTGGACGAGTGAGGAAGATTGGGGAGTGGGGGGAAATCGGGGGGGGGGGGAGACGGAAGCGGGAGAGCGAGTTGTTCGTATTTATAATGCCCGCTGCACTAACTACTCGTTTTTTCCTAAGAATCACTCTCTTCTTTTGTGTTGCTTCATTGGAGCTGGCGCATGGACTTGGCTGACTGGCTATGCATGCAGGATGCATGTGCCCGCCGACCACTGCATGCGCATGGTTTGTTACTAGACTTATTTAATAGGGTTATTATGGAGTAAATTAAGGAGATTTATTTTCTCTATGTGCATCTTCTTGGTCTTAGCAATTGGCAAGTCAACGTACAAATAAGCTTATTTCACCCTGAGGAAGATTATATATAATTTCATAAGTCCTTGGTTGATTTCCACCTTCGGCTGCACTGCTTGTTTGCTCCTCCACACATGACAGGTTTCGTTCCGCACTGCAATCAGCAAGTCAACGCACGAATAAGCTTATTTCATCTTGCGGTGGTCGTTGTACCTAGTTACGAATGTAGGAATACCTGGAGCACCATGAGGTTAGCTGATAGCAGGTAGATGCAGCCATATAAATTTTGTGCGGTGCTACCAAAATTGAGGTTTGTATCGCTTCCCGTTATGAGAATTCTTCTTGAAGTTGGTAGAATGTGACGGCTTGTTCTTTTCATCAAACTTGCCTTTCCCCTGAGATTTGTTCTTGTTGTTTTGGGGCTGGTTGGGCTGGAAGTTCTTCTCGTGTACCATATGGGAACTGGAAGCTCCCTCAGCGACCCGAGCACGTGTGTCTTTTGCTCTCGCCTTCTCTTCAAAATCAAGAATGCTAATGAGATCCAAAATAGAAAACTCATGTCTCTTGTTTTTCAGAGAAGTAGCAAAATCGTTCCACGAAGGTGGAAGCTTGGCAATGATGGTCCCAGCTACAAATTTGTCAGGCAACACACACTTAAAGTACTCAAGTTCCTTAGAGAGTGACTGTATCTCATGAGTCTACTGAACAACAGAGTGCTCATCAGTCATCTTGTAGTCATAGAATTTCTCCATGACGTACAACTTGTTGCCAGCGCCCGAGGCCCCAAACGTGGCCTCGAGCGCAGCCCACATGTCTTTGCCACTGTCAAACGACACATATGAGTCCATAATGGAATCATCAAGAACACTCAGCAGGGCGGCTTTGAAGAGGGTATCCATGTTCTCAAAAGCTTCCTGCTGTGTAGGATTAAGATCGCCCTCAGGCTTACCCTTAGTGGCGTCATAGCAGTACATGATCTAAAACCAATATACTGCTCTTGTGTGACAACTTTTATATTGCACCCCCTTAAAAGTAGGCGGCTTCAAAAGCGCAACAAAACCACTCATAGTAAATTGCCTATAATCAGGTTTTTGGATTGGATTGTTGAATATATGAGCAATTTACTATGAGATTTAATCCGAATGATCAGTAAATAGATCATGACGAAAATTGCAAACATCAAAGTAATGATGCAGACTAAACCAGGATGTCACGCCCAATATGCGACCGTATCCAAGAGGAACTCGAAGGTCCCACCAATGATAGACCCGCATATTGAAACACTTTTGCAAGGTGGATATCATTACATCAACATTACATAATAGATGGGGATACATCCAAGGCATACAAATGCCGCAAGAATACATCAACACATCATACATAAGATCAACATCCGACTATGGATGAAACACAAACAGAAACTCAAACGACATCCACCCTGCTAGCCCAGGCTGCCGACCTAGAACCTATCCCATGATCAAAGAAGAAGCAGAAGAAGAACTCCAAAACAAGGAACATCGCTCTCGCGTCAAGATCATCGCATAACATGTACCTGCAACTGTTGTTGTAGTAATCTGTGAGCCACGAGGACTCAGCAATCCCATTACCATGGGTATCAAGACTAGCAAAGCTTAAAGGGTATGGAAAGGATAAGTGGTGAGGTTGCAGCAGCGACTAAGCATATATGGTGGCTAACATACGCAAATAAGAGCGAGAAGAGAAGCAAACAGAACGGTCAAGAAGCTAGAAATGATCAAGAAGTGATCCTAAACTCCTACTTACGTCAAACATAACCCAAAACCGTGTTCACTTCCCGAACTCCGCCGAAAAGAGACCATCATGGCTACACACGCGGTTGATGCGTTTTAATTAAGTCAAGTGTCAAGTTATCTACAACCGGACATTAACAAATTCCCATCTGCCACATAACCGCGGGCACGACTCTTGAAAGTTTATACCCTGCAGGGGTGTCCCAACTTAGCCCATCACAAGCTCTTACGGTCAACGAAGGATATTCCTTCTCCCAAGAAGACCCGATCAGACTCGGAATCCCGGTTACAAGACATTTCGACAATGGTAAAACAAGACAAACAAAGCCGCCCAGATGTGCCGACTAATCCCGATAGGAGGTGCACATATATCGTTCTCAGGGCACACCGGATTGTCCAAACTTCCGGTAGGCCAGCCCAGAGTTGCCCCTGGTGACCACCGGGAGCTGACAGGTTGGACCAACACTCACGACGAGCACTAGCCCGGGAGGGGGGGGGTAAAATAAAGATGACCCTTGAGTCTGCAGAACCCAAGGGAAAAAGGCTTAGGTGGCAAATGTTAAAACCAAGGTTGGGCCTTGCTGGAGGAGTTTTATTCAAAGCGAACTGTCAAGGGGGTCCCATAAATCACCCAACCGCGTAAGGAACGCAAAATCAAGGAACATAACACCGGTATGACGGAAACTAGGGCGGCGAGAGTGGAACAAAACACCAGGCATAAGACCGAGGCTTCCACCCTTTACCAAGTATATATATGCATTAATTAAATAAGAGATATTGTGATATCCCACCATATACCTGTCCATCATGGAGCAATCTTCAACTTCACCTGCAACTAACAATGCTATAAGAGGGGCAGAGCAAAGCGGTAACATAGCCAAGCAACGGTTTGCTAGGAAGGGTGAAAAAGGTTAGAGGCTGACATGGCAAATTAGGAGGCTTGATAAGCAAGAGATAGGTAGCGCAATATAGCGATAGAACGAAGCAACTAGCATAGCAATGTTAGTAGTGAGATCCAGGGTGACGGTCATCTTGCCTGAAATCCCGCTAGGAAGAAGAACGAGTCCATGAAGAAGATGAACGGGCGAAGACGAACCAAGCGTAGACGAACGAATCCTCACGATTGCAATGAAATAGGAACTAACGAGAAGGAGCACAACTGGAAAGAAGCAATCACACGGTAAACACTCAACACATAAACATGACATGATGCACAACCAAGCATGATGCATGACAAAGGCTAAATGAAGCTACTCATGGCAAGAGATGATGCATACAAGAACAACACATCAAAGCAAGGTTAAATGAGGCCGGAAACAACATATAACAATTCTGATAAGTCCTCATATGCAAATTTAGAAATTGGTCCAGAACTGAATAAACCCTATGTTCAAGTTGTTTAACAGCAAGTTAAGATGCACCAAGATGATCTACACGAGATTCTAGTCAAGTTACATATAAAGTTCATTTAATTCGGAGCTGCAGCCTAGAAGATATGAGCAAAACAAGTTAAACATGGCATTGATGCAAAATGGATACAAACGTCAAGCAAACACTCTCAAAACATGCATGCAACATGATAATATGAAACTTCATGCAAAATCAAGCAAGTTTCATATAGAGCACACTCAAAACGGAGCAACAGTTCAACACATACACTCTATATAAGTTTAAAGGACAAGTTGTCCAAAACAGCAACTAGGCATCTAGCAAGCATTATGAAAATATGCTACAGCACCCCAACAGGAAAACAAAAGGCATGTACATGATGTACAGGTAAAGCATGACAAAACATGAACACTGAGCTATCTTCAGAAAACACTATGACATGCTCATAACGATATGGTAAGATTGCAAATAATAACAGTTTCAGGCTTAGCAGAAATAACATCAGCTTGCAATGTTTAGAGCTATCAAACATACTACAGGAACTTATCATGGCAAACAAAGGCATGGCATGCTAGAACTAAAATCAAAAAACAAAACTCCCTTACTATACTAATTCCAAAGATCAATAGAAAACATGGTAGGATCCATGCAAACATGGCAAATGATATGACAGATTCAGAAAAACAGTACATGGCAGGAACAATGATAAGTAGGCATGTTGGTGAGCTTGTACAACTCACGACAGAACAATACATGGCATGACAAGGTGACTAACAGTAAGATGACATATTAATGAAGCAAATAATGACAAGATCGAGTTCATAGGGTGCATGGATCACTAGCAAAACACATGGCAAAACTGAACTTCATGTTAACAGGCTGAGAACAACATTATTTAGCAAATTTGGAGCAAGATCACAACAATCTACATCAGGCCATAATTGCAACCAAGGGCATGGATGGATAGAGTATGACATGTAGAACAAAAAATCCTTAGTGTACATCTCCAGATTATGCATAGAATGACTTGTAGTAGTAGGTTTACATAGCATCATGATATAGCAGTTTCAGCCTAGCAAAACAGTAACAACAAGTACCCTACTTCACAAGCTTGATGCACTCACTACAAGACTCACAAAAATACATGGATTGCACCCGCGTAAATATGGCATGAAGTATCTCAAAACTCTTGTTGACATCAAGGTCATAGGATGCACACACAAAATGCAACGAAAATGCCAAATCAACAAGTTCTGTTAACAGACAGCAGTTAACATCATATAGCACTCTTGCAACAATGATTAGAGCATCAAGATGAACTCAAGCAAACATGTCATAGTGGAATGAAATGAAGAGCATCTCACACTGAACATTTTGATATATAATATGTACAAAACGGAGCAGCACACATGAAGTTATAGTATGACAAACATGGATACCTAATGCAAAAATTACAGGACTTGGAAGAATTTCGGGGCAACCTCGAGGGAAAAAGTCAACGCGGGCGAGGGAGGTGGCGGATCTCGCCGGAGCCGGGGAAAATGGACGGAGAGGTCGGGTCCGGGCCGGATCTGGCGCGGGGTGGCGCGAAGGAAGCCGGAGGAGGCCGGCGGCGTGGGGAACGACGGGCGGCGGCGCGGGGCGGCGCCGGTGCGGTGGCGGGGCGGCGCCGGCGGAGGATGGCGCGAGGCGGTGGAGGAGCTCGGGAGCGGAGGCGAAGGTCGGCGCC
This sequence comes from Triticum aestivum, assembly GCF_018294505.1. NCBI lineage: Eukaryota > Viridiplantae > Streptophyta > Magnoliopsida > Poales > Poaceae > Triticum > Triticum aestivum. Next base: position 569,069,325 of record NC_057801.1, read on the forward strand.
GGCGGGAGGTGACGGGCGGCCGGGCGCGGGAGCCCGCGAGAGGCCGAGGGGCGGCGGCGCGGGCCGATGGGCTGGGTGGGCCCGGCGCGGGCCGAGCGGGCCGACGGCGGCGGAACGCGCGGGGGCGGCGCGCGGGACAGGTGGCGCGAGGCCATTCGCTGCGGGTGAAGATGATTTCGTCCGGCGAGGTCGGACGTGTCCGGTGGCGGCGGGGGCGATTTTTAGGGTTTCGTCCGCGAAAATTGAAGGGGGGGCATATTTATATGTAGAGGGAGCTAGGAGAGACCAAATGAGGTGCGGTTTTTGCCCACACGATCGTGATGGAATGGCGGAGAGCATGGAGGGGAGTTAGATGGGCTAGGTGGGCTGTGTGAAAGGATGCTGGGCTGCAAGAGAAAAGGGGGGTTTCGGTTAGCCCGGTTAACCGTTGGGGCATCAAACGACCTCCAAATGGAACGAAATTTGATGGGCTGTCTACCGGTGATATACCAAGGACACTTGGCAAATCTCGGTCCATTCATGAAACAAGGTCTGAGAGGGGCGACGGGCGCGTGCGAGTGTGGCTGTGCTCAGAACGGACAACGGAGAGAATTGGGGGAACCCGAATGGATGCAAGTTTTGAAAAACATGCAGATGAAATGCAGATGATGATATGGCAAAATGCAACACACAAGCAATGACATGGCAACAACGACGAATAGCTGGAAGACACCTGGCGCAACGAATCCGGGGTGTTACAACTCTCCTCCACTAACAAGAGATCTCGTCCCGAGATCTTAGGAACGAGACGGAAGGGAAAGAGGATGAGGTGAAACAAGAACGCAAGAGAGAAGTTTAACAAGGTCGAGAGCACTCAGGTAGAAACAGAAATGATGAATATGACGAGAATCAAAAGCTCATGGAAAACAAGATAGACTCTGAAACCACTCCGGTTAGAACAAGATAGAAAAGGAATGAATAAAAGAATTTGGGCAGCACTCCGACTGAAAATGAAAGGGTTAGAACATGAACTTCACAAGATGGGATGACACTTGACAAGATGAACAACGCAATGCCTCCGGAAGAATTGAAAAAGTGGAATGAAAAGAACTTAGAAGGGAGGATTGAACGGAGTTGTTGAGAAAATCAACAACGAAAGAATAAGCTTGTTGTGGACTTATCAAAAACATCTCAAAACTTGAGGTGAAATTATACCACAACCAATGTCTGAATAGCTGAGAAGAACGAAGAAATGCAAAACTCCACTTTAGGAGAAAACGGAGAATTATTTGCACTTCGAGACGCGAGAAGAAAAGATATTTGAACTCCTCCAACAAGAATCTTGATGAACTCCTGAAGAATGAACAAAATCATGAAGAACCACCATGAAGAACTCCGGTGACAAAAAGATGATGAGATAGAATGAAGGGAGAAAGAATAAGACTAAAGCCTTGTGACGATTCAGATGGAGCTTTGCGACGAAATGGCCGAGGAAATTTGAACTCCGGAAAAGAAAAGACGAAAAACTTAGATCCGAGAAAATCACTCATCACGACCAATCTCCGAAGAAAAGAATTAATCAACTAGACCATGATGAAATGAGAATAAGAATTATGTTATGCTTATCCTCCACCAATTAACTTGATGAGAAACAATGGATTTGCATACTACTTATTCTTCTTGAAAAGGATTGAGAAGTGACGACTTGAGAAGGTCTTCATGAACCACCAGTAGGATTGAAAAGAACGAATGAATTAAAATGATAATCAAGGAAAAAGAATCTTGAGTGAACCACTGTAAGAATTCGAAAATGACTGATGAAAGAGACTGAATCACCGGGAAGAATTAAAAGAACAAATATGCCTGAGGGGATTTAGATGCAAAAGGACAAAGAGATAACAATCTGATTAAAGAATACTCGACAGATGCGCCGGGGTAATAGAACGATAGCTGGAATGATGGCCTTCGGTGAAACGAAACAGAAATCAACTCTTGAAATACTCCGGATGGTTAAGAAAAGAATATCTTACAAATGAAAATATACTAAAGGATAATATGAAAGCTAGAACCATGAATCTTTGAGAGAATGGACAAGATTTAGAGGAAAACTCTTCTTCGGTCTTCAAATGACGACGAGAAACACCACAAAAATTTGTTGAGATACTCCGGGAGAATGAAAACCGAAAAGGTTGAGCCAACAATGAAATGATTTGAAATCGATCTTGGAAAGACATCTGACTGATAGAATCAAATCTTACATCACACTTGAAAAGAATTTGAGAATAACTCCAGAATAATTAGAAGAGTCAGGTAAGATCCTGGGAAAAGACCTGTGGGTTAGGGCCCACTAAAGACAAAAACACCATTGGAAAGGGATATAGAATAGATAGATGATGCACCGGAACAATTGAAATATTAGAATGAGGTGACAACCTCGAATTAATTGGAACACAGATGAATCTCCTGAGATGTCTTCCGAACTCAGGAATGATTGAATGGCGAGAGGAAAACGAGCAAGGAGAACACTTGATCCAAGGAAAAGAATGTGATCAACCCGAAAAACTTGAATTGAGTCCACCGGAAAAGAGATGAAGAATGTCAAACAAAAGAGAATTCGCCGGTTGAAACAATTGACGAAAGACTGAAGAGGCTCCGCACAAATGAAGTTGATGGTCGGAAGAGACTCAAGCTCCGGGAAGAAGAAGGGTGGGAGGGCGGGAAAACAAAGGCAACTTGGAAGGGGAAAAACCGATGAATAACTTCCATAGGAAACACCGGTTGAAAGAATGCAAGGGCTTCGCACAAGTAGGATGGATACTCGATTACGGACTCCGGCTTCGAGAAGAAAAAGGGGTGGGAGGGTGGGAAAAAGAAGACAATTCAGGATTAGACTTGCAAAAATGGAGAGGATCGAATCACCTTGACGAGGAATGCACCAAATGCAAAGAGCTGAGGATCGACGATCGAAAAACCAACTGTGTGATCCTAAAGAAAATTTGAAGGGGAAGAGAAATAATTCAAAACACCTACGTCAAGATTCCTCAGCAGAGCGACGAAGGGGCTAAGGAGTAAAAATAATTCCTACTCTCTGATATAATTAGACTCCGAAAACAGTTTTCTTCTAGTCTCGACAATGACCAAGCTACACGATCAAACAAGGGGGGCACCTAAGGTCGGTCGAGGCTCTGATACCAACTTGTCACGCCCAATATGCGACCCTATCCAAGAGGAACACGAAGGTCCCACCAAGGATAGACCCGCATATTGAAACACTTTTGTAAGGTGGATATCATTACATCAACATTACATAATAGATGGGGATACATCCAAGGCATACAAATGCCGCAAGAATACATCAACACATCATACATAAGATCAACATCCGACTACAGATGAAACACAAACAGAAACTCAAATGACATCCACCCTGCTAGCCCAGGCTGCCGACCTGGAACCTATCCCCTGATCCAAGAAGAAGCAGAAGAAGAATTCCAAAACAAGGAACATTGCTCTCGCGTCAAGATCATTGCATAACTTGTTCCTACAACTGTTGTTGTAGTAATCTGTGACCCACGAGGGCTCAGCAATCCCATTACCATGGGTATCAAGAGTAGCAAAGCTTAAAGGGTATGGAAAGGATAAGTGGTGAGGTTGCAACAGCGACTAAGCACATATGGTGGCTAACATACGCAAATAAGAGCGAGAAGAGAAGCAAACGGAACGGTCGAGAAGCTAGAAATGATCAAGAAGTGATCCTGAACTCCTAATTACATCAAACATAACCCAAAACCGTGTTCACTTCCTGGACTCCGCCGAAAAGAGACCATCACGACTACACACGCGGTTGATGCGTTTTACTTAAGTCAAGTGTCAAATTATCTACAATCGGACATTAACAAATTCCCATCTGCCACATAACCGCGGCCATGGCTCTCGAAAGTTTATACCCTGCAGGGGTGTCCCAACTTAGCCCATCACAAGATCTCACGTTCAACGAAGGATATTCCTTCTCCTAGGAAGACCCGATCAGACTCGGAATCCCGATTACAAGACATTTCGATAATGGTAAAACAAGACCAGCAAAGCCGCCCGGATGTGCCGACAAATTCTGATAGGAGCTGCACATATCTCGTTCTCAGGGCACACCGGATTGTCCAAACTTCTGGTAGGCCAGCCCAGAGTTGCCCCTGGTGACCACCGGCGGCTGACAGGTTGGACCAACACTCATGACAAGCACTAGCCCGGGGGGGGGTAAAATAAAGATGACCCTTGAGTCTGCAGAACCCAAGGGAAAAAGGCTTAGGTGGCAAATGTTAAAACCAAGGTTGGGCCTTGCTGGAGGAGTTTTATTCAAAGCGAACTGTCAAGGGGGTCCCATAAATCACCCAACCGCGTAAGGAATGCAAAATCAAGGAACATAACACCGGTATGACGGAAACTAGGGCGGCAAGAGTGGAACAAAACACCAGGCATAAGGCCGAGCCTTCCACCCTTTACCAAGTATATATATGCATTAATTAAATAAGAGATATTGTGATATCCCACCATAATCCTGTCCATCATGGAGCAATCTTGAACTTCACCTGCAACTAACAACGCTATAAGAGGGGCTGAACAAAGCGGTAACATAGACAAGCAACAGTTTGCTAGGAAGGGTGAAAAAGGTTAGAGGCTGACATGGCAAATTAGGAGGCTTGATAAGCAAGAGATAGGTAGCGCAGCATAGTGGTAGAACAAAGGAACTAGCATAGCAATGATAGTAGTGAGATCCAAGGTGACGGTCATCTTGCCTGAAATCCCACTAGGAAGAAGAACGAGTCCATGAAGAAGACGAACGGGCAAAGATGAACCAAGCGTAGACGAACGAGTCCTCACGATCGCAATGAAACAGGAACTAACGAGAAGGAGCACGACTGGAAAGAAGCAACCGCAGGTAAACACTCAACACATAAACATGACATGATGCACAACCAAGGATGATGCATGACAAAGGCTAAATGAAGCTACTCATGGCAAGAGATGATGCATACAAGAACAACACATCAAAGCAAGGTTAAATGAGGCCGGAAACAACATATAACAATTCCGGTAAGTCCTCATATGCAAATTTAGAAATTGGTCCAGAACTGAATAAACCATATGTTCAAGTTGTTAAACAGCAAGTTAAGATGCACCAAGATGATCTACACGAGATTCTAGTCAAGTTACATATAAAGTTCATTTAATTCGGAGCTGCGGCCTAGAAGATATGAGCAAAACAAGTTAAACATGGCATTGATGCAAAATGGATACAAACGTCAAGCAAACAGTCTCAAAACATGGATGCAACATGATAATATGAAACTTCATGCAAAATCAAGCAAGTTTCATATAGAGCACACTCAAAACGGAGCAACAGTTCAACACATACACTCTATACAAGTTTAAAGGACAAGTTGTCCAAAATAGCAACTAGGCATCTAGCAAGCATTATGAAAATATGCTACAACACCCCAACAGGAAAACAAAAGGCATGTACATGATGTACAGGTAAAGCATGACAAAACATGAACACTGAGCTATCTTCAGAAAACACTATAACATGCTCAAAACGACATGGTAAGATTGCAAATAATAACAGTTTCAGGCTTAGCAGAAATAACATCAGCTTGCAATGTTTAGAGCTATCAAACATGCTACATGAACTTATCATGGCAAACAAAGGCATGGCATGCTAGAACTAAAATCAAAAAACAAAACTCCCTTACTGTACTAATTCCAAAGATCAACAAAAAACATGGTAGGATCCATGCAAACATGGCAAATGATATGCCAGATTCAGAAAAACGGTACATGGCAGGAACAACGATAAGTAGGCATGTTGGTGAGCTTGTACAACTCACGACAGAACAATACATGGCATGACAAGGTGACTAACAGTAAGATGACATATTTATGAAGCAAATAATGACAAGATCAAGTTCATAGGGTGCATGGATCACTAGCAAAACACATGGCAAAGCTGAACTTCATGTTAACAGGCTGAGAACAACATTATTTAGCAAATTTGGAGCAAGATCACAACAATCTACATCAGGCCATAATTGCAACCAAGGGCATGGATGGATAGAGTATGACATGTAGAACAAAAAATCCTTAGTGTACATCTCCAGATTATGCATAGAATGACTTGTAGCAGCAGGTTTACATAGCATCATGATATAGCAGTTTCAGCCTAGCAAAACAGTAACAACAAGTACCCTACTTCACAAGCTTGATGCACTCACTACAAGACTCACAAAAATACATGGATTTCACCCATGTAAAGATGGCATGAAGTATCTCAAAACTGTTGTAGACATCAAAGTCATAGGATGCACACAAAATGCAACGAAAATGACAAATCAGCAAGTTTTGTTAACAGACAGCAGTTAACATCATATAGCACTCTTGCAACAATGATTAGAGAATCAAGATGAACTCAAACAAACATGTCACAGTGGAATGAAATGAAGAGCATCTCACATTGAACATTTTGATATATAATATGTACAAAACGGAGCAGCACACATCAAGTTATAGTATGACAAACATTGATACATAATGCTAAAATTACAGGACTTGGAAGAATTTCGGGGCAACCTCGAGGGAAAAGGTCAACTCGGGCGAGGGAGGTGGCGGATCTCGCCGGAGCCGGGGAAGATGGCTAGAGAGGTCGGGTCTGGGCCGGATCTGGCCGGATCCGGCCGGATCTGGCGCGGAGCTACGCGAAGGAAGCCGGAGGAGGCCGGCGGCGTGGAGAACGGCGGGCGGCGGCATGGAGAACGGTGGGCGGCGGCACGAGGCCGCGCCGGTGCAGTGGCGGGGCGGCGCCGGCGGAGGATGGCGCGGAGGCGGCAGAGGAGATCAGGAGCAGAGGCGGAGGTCGGCGCCGGCGGGAGGCGACAGGTGACGAGGCGCGGGAGCCCGCGGGAGGCCGAGGGGCGGCGGCGCGGCCGGATGGGCCGGGAGGGCCCGGCGCGGGCCAAGCGGGACGACGGTGGCGGAACACGCGGGGGCAGTGCGTGGGATAGGTGGCGCGAGGCCATTGGCTGCGGGCGGCGGCGATTTCGTCCAGCGAGGCCGGACGTGTCCGGTGGCGGCGGGGGCGATTTTTAGGGTTTCATGCATGAAAATTGAAGGGGGGGCATATTTATAGGTAGAGGGAGCCAGGAGAGTCCAAATGAGGTGCGGTTTTCGCCCACACAATTGTGATCGAATGGCAGAGAGCATGGAAGGGAGTTAGATGGGCTAGGTGGGCTGTGTGAAAGGGTGTTGGGCTGCAAGAGAAAAGGGGGGTTTCGGTTAGCCCGGTTAACCGTTGGGGCATCAAACGACTTCCGAATGGGACAAAATTTGACGGGCGGTCTATCGGTGATATACCAAGGCCACTTGGCAAATCTCGGTCCATCCTGAGAAGATTTTTCTCCCGCTCACGAAACGAGGTCTGAGAGGGGCGACGGGCGCGTGCGAGTGTGGCTGTGCTCAGAACGGACAACAGAGAGAATCGGGGGAACCCGAACGGATGCAAGTTTTGAAAACATGCAGATGAAATGCAGATGATGGTATGGCAAAATGCAACACGCAAGCAATGACATGGTAACAACGACGAATAGCTGGAAGACACCTGGCGCAACGAATCCGAGGTGTTACATAGGAGGACAAAATCACATAGTGTACAGTGGGAGCAGAACCGCCGTGGTTGATGTTGTCACTCATGTCGTCGATGAAGAGGTTACCGAGGTCGGGGAAGAAGGCTGTCATTGAGGAAGTCGTCGCTGGTAGCAGTCACAGGAGTGTGCTCCCCAAAAACCTAATCGCCCCTCTCCCGTACAGGATCATGAAAGGCGGGGTTCGGAGGACTGGTGTCCCTTCTCGCGGTGCACACCGGAAGGAGGGCTGGAGAAGAATTGCATGGTGGCGCTAAGATCTGGAACGGTGAGAAACAATATGATACAGAGGCGGCTAGGGTAGAGCATGTCAGGTCGGTCGTGCGAGTAAGACCAAGTATAATAGTAGGCCTTTGGCCCCCAAACCCCACGTCCAAGTCAATAATAGCCCCACCAAGGTTTGTCTCAAAAAACTGAGTAATTAAGGCGTCCGTTAGTCCCTTTAGTATAAATACTATATCATTAATAATGGCCCCACCTTTTGTCTCACAAAGTATGTTGGGGCTCCTACTACAACTGGCTACAAGTTTACAACCCGCTTCTCTTCTCTCTTCTCTTCTCTCTCCTTCAACTGAGCACAAATACTATATTTAAATCCTTATAGTTTACATCTAATTGTAGTACTTGCTCTAAAGTGACTCCCCACTGTGTAGTCTGAAATGTCGGGCATGCAGGGGGCGGTGCCCTTAGTCGGCGCGCCGCTTCAATGACGGAAGCCGTGAGAGGTCGCGTCGCCCCGACTTGCCATAAATGTGGAGCGGCGGGCTCAGCTAGCGCCGGGCGGGAAGCGCGCGCGGGAGGGGAGGGGTTTTTGTTGGGCCAAGAAGGTGAGAAGCCAACTTGGGATCGGTCCGAACGGGGAAATATCATGTGCTCCCGTACTCACTAGTAGTTTTATGCATATGCCACTAGTCTATGTTACTACCTTTATAGTAACATATCCGTGGTGACAACGTGCAGCCGCATCATCATTAGGCATGCAGCCGCCTTGATAGACAACGTGCGCAGAAGGAGTAGAGGCGACTGAGGACGCACCACATCGTGGGCACTCCGTACGTGCTCGTGTGCGTGCAGCGTGCGTGTTTTTTCATCAGTGCTAGTAGCTCTAAGGCCGAGGTTGCAGTCATCTTCGTCTCCGACTAGTCGTTGAGCAGCAACGACAAAGAGGTGCTGCAAGAGATGCGTATGCACCGTTGTGTGCAAGTTTCACCGTAGCACGACGAACCGGACATCGGCGCAGATGGTGCACGCCTCCATGCATCCGAGTGTGTGTGCATGCATGTGTTATTCACGTGCATTCTGCGGCCGAGTGTGTGTGCATGCACGTGTTGTGTACGTGCGTTGTGTGCTCCATGCTGTGTGCGTATGTGCATGAGTTGGATCGGATGGAGTTAATGCGTTGGCGTGTGTACATGTGTGGCTGCATGCGTCCTGTACATGCGTGGCTTGTTGCGTGGTTATCAATATAAACTATAAAACATCTTCAACTTAGCATCCTGATGTATCGTCTCTAGTGGTTAGCGAAGAGTTCATGTTATTTTATTTGTTTATAGGTGGGCAGGCGGCAAAAAGCAGGGGAAAACATGCAAGGTTCCTTGCTGACGCTCCACCGCGAAGTTCCTCCTTCTCGGTCGTCGGGAATCTATGTTCTTCAACTCTTTTTTTATGTGAGCTTTGTTCATCCTTTTCCCAACACGCGGGACATCTAGCATCAAGGTGCATGTGTCATGCAAGAAAATGGAGATAATCAGATAAGCAGTGTGTAAGTGAGTCGTGCACTTCGATGGCACCTACTACGCAATATTTTTTCTCCTCAATGGCATGTGAATAGTGCACGTACTCAACGACGGAGCACGGGATGGTAGCCATGACATGGTTAGCCCTTTTGAGAGTACGTACTAAATAACTTTGATTTGTCCCGTCAACTCGCAGAATGATGAGAAGCTTGCTTACTACGCCTTCTCCCTCGCCAACGCATGCGCAGTGGCTCATAGCATCAGGAGGAACTTTTGCTTACAAGCGGTGGACGTGCAACAGTTCATTTGGTGTCAGATTGCTAGATGTACTACTGTAGAACATTGACTTCTGGAAGAGGCGAATCCACAAGCGCAAGGTCACCTACTAACCTTAGACTAGGCGTAGTGGGAGTAACATAAGTAGGGGTACCTCCTTTTTTTATTCTAGAAACAATCACACGCAAATATTGGACGGTAGCAGCACATCAACTGAATCAAAAATCGAAACCAACCAATGAACTACTACTATTGGTGAGCGTTTACTAGTATGTATCATGTACTTCATCTGTACATGTATATACTTGCAAACGCCCACTAGTAATAGTAATTCATTGGTTGGTTTCAATTTTTGATTCAGTTGATGTGCTGCTACCGTCCAATATTCATGTGTGGTAGTTTCTAGAGTAAAAAAAAGGAGGTACTAGTACTTACTGTGGGAAAGGTGAAGTGATGGTTGATTCACCCGAGCAACTTATTACTCTGGGAATATGGGAGTACCAGCGGATTCAAGGAACAGAGAAATGATGGTTGCTTTGTCCGAGCAACTTACTGTGGCGAAGGTGGGGCTCTGTGATTTGACTACCCACTAGTCATTACTACTGCGGCACAACGACCGGGTTGAATCTTACCCTGCAGTTGTGCACTCAATATTGCTGTATGGTAGATGGAGCCGGATGAAGGATGTCCCACATGTCGGCGAAACAAAGTTGAATTGTTTCTGGCATTGCTATCAATCCTTCAGGATTTGTTTATATGTACGCATAATTTTAATGAAATTGTACTGTGAAGCTATGAAGGTTTTAACTTTGGTTCCCGCAGGAAAAAAGGTTTCAACTTAGGATTCATGTGTCTTGCCTCAAGATTATCTCGTTACAACATTCCATCAAATACAAATGAAACAACCATGGCTGCTAATGCATCTCAATGGTTCGCAGATCAGCGCCAATATTCACATCACAACTGAAGACAAAGTTGTGAGAAGGTGTACAAATAAAGAAAAAAATATAATTGATCGATGATGTTCGTAGGCATGGCTCCATTTCCTTGGCACAGTGTTCATTACTTGGCAGCTAGTTTCACCCAGCTCTATAGCTAAAAAAGAGGTGTATGGAGGACACCACAATCCGATCATTTTTTGCAGCTCCACTAAAATCGAGCGGACCATCCCTGTTTCCAAAGATATCCAGTCATACAACAGTAGTGGAACTAGATGATGAAACATAACACACACAAATAGAAGCCGATCACCTCTACGATCTCTCTTTAGGACTAACTACTTGTTGGAGAAGATTAGGCATGGAGTTGGATGAGGAGGATAGCAAAACCAATCTCCCTTTCTGCAGTCCCACAGAAATGTAAAAACGTTGCCCGTGTGACATTTTGGCAGAACTGCACAAAACACTCTTAAGAAAAAAGTGATTTGTGCAGTTCACCAAAAGGTCGCAATAGCAACGAGGTGAAAATGGATAGCACTGTTTGCAAAACGAGGTAGAAAGGAAACAATTACTGCCCAATAACATGACTTGAAGACACATACGCCGACAAAAAAGAAGCATATTCCATGTAATAAGGGAAAGATAGCACATGGTGGTTTATCAAAAATCACTACAAAAAATACACTTCCGTGATGATACATGTTTGTCACAGTAGGTCGCATTTTTTGTCATGCATGTACATCCATGACAAATTTATGACAGAATCAAGATAGTCATACATGTGCTATCGTAGAAGTGTTCCATGACATTACCAAAATTATCATCACGGAACTGTCCACTTCCATGACGATAAATCACGCGTCACAGAAGTGCTTTCGTCAAGGGTGACCGACACGTGGCATCCACCGTAACGGAACGCCGTTAAGCTATCGGGTCGGGTTTTGGATCCGATAACCCGTTAACAGCCCCGACCAATGGGGATTTTCCACATGTAAAATCATCATTGGCTGGAGGAAACACGTGTCGGCTCATCGTTGGGACAGATGTCATCCACTCATTGGACATAAGGCGCCTATGATACGTCGACATGTGGCACGACCCATCAAGTTTAAATGGGCCGGCCCAACTAAAGGCCCACAAGATTTTGCGGACCATAATGGGTCGGCCCAACTAAAGGCCCACGAGATTTTGCGGACCATAATGGGCTGGCCCAGCTAAAGGCCGACAAGGTTTCGCGGGCCATAATGGGCCGGCCGAGGTAAAGGCCCACAAGATTTTTGTGTGCCATAATGGGCCGGCCCAGGTAAAGGCCCACAACATTCTTGCGGATCATAATGGGCCGGGCCGGCTAAAGGCCCACAAGATTTCCCGACACTAATGGGCCGGCCCAGCTGTAGGCCCACAAGATTTTGAGGACCCTAGTAGGCCGGCCCATTAACTGGCTGCCATGTTTTGGGCCAAATGTCGGCCCATATTTGATCCAGTCCATTAATGGCCTGCCACGTTCTGGGCCTAATAATGGCCCATATGAGATCTGGCCCGTTAAAAGCCTCCCATGTTCTAGGCCAAATCATGGCCCAGATCAGGTCCGGCCCTTTAAGAGGCTTGGGCCTCAATTATGGCCCATGTCAGATTCGGCCCGTTAAATGAACGTGATGCTTTTGGGCCCACTTGCAAAAGGCCCATTTAGTAATTCAGCCCGATATTAGTTCCGGCTTGTTAAGGGCCCGTTTAACATTTCAGCCCTATATTAATTTCGGCCTGTTAAAAGCCCGTCATATAGTTGGGCCTAACTATGGCCCGGCTTGCATCCGGCCTGCTCGCAGCCGATATCTGATTGGGCCAAACAAGGACCGTGACAATTTTGTCCTGTTAAAAGCCCGTGATTTGATTCGCACAATCATGGGCCGGGGTCCATTTCGGGCTGCTGCCGGCCCGTGACCTGTTCGCACGTTTCAGGCCCAACCTACTTCTCCGCCTCATAAAAGCCCATTGAGTTTTCTTGCGAAAAGAGGGTCAGGGGTTACTCGGCCTATTAAAGGCCCGAATCTACTAGTGGGCCAGTTTGACGGGGCCCATGATGCAGATCATACAACGTGATTGCATGACTGCCCGATTATGTACCGTAATTTTATGGTTTGGCCGCTTTACTGCGAAGACAGGATATATATATACAGTAAAATAACTGCAGCATCGTGAATAAGAAAAAACCTAGACTATACAATAAAGAAATTACGGCATATTACATCCACTGGGCATCAAAGTTCACCACTATGATAATAAAGCACAAGCAGACAGGAGATTACATACACTGGGCATCAAAGATCGCCACCAGTGCAAATAAACACGCCGACAAAATAATATACAAAACCGATAGCACTTCAATAGAGTTCAAGAAAGGTTAGCCCAGCTGGCGAGCTGCAGTGCAAGCACCTAAGCAAGATGATGAGACTGAGCTTGTTCAACACTTATATCTTCCTCACTCTGAAAGATAAACAAGCAGACAAATGACAGGTTTTGCACATAAAAGTATCAGTGCTGACAATTCATCACATTTCTTATTGACGACTAAAGTGACACAATTTAAAAATGCATTAACACAATATGGTATTGATCAGGTCAAGACATGGCAGGAAATGACATTGTGAAGGAGTTGGCAGCTTCATGACACCACTGGATTATAGATCAAGAACTCATAAGTATCAATGGTTAGTGTGCTGTCAATTTATCCCATTTCAGATTAGAAAATAAAGACACGGTTTAAATAATAGTAGAATGATATGACATTGTTCATAGTTAAGACATTGCAGAATATGACATTGTGCTGTAGTGGGTAGGTTCACCACACCACTAGATTACGGATGAAGAACAGAAGCATACATGCAGTGCAAAAGAAGATCACTTGCTCTGTATAGTTTAATTTACATGGTATGAAGAAGGAACTTGGTTGTACAACTGAAAACTTAAATTGAGAACGAAACTTTTGTTTACGAACTACTCCCTCCATTCCTAAATATAAGTCTTTTAGAGATTTCAATATGAAGTACATACGGATGTATATAGACATAGTTTAGAGTGTAGATTCACTCATTTTGTTCCATATGTAGTCCATATTGAAATCTCTAGAAAGACTTATATTTAGGAACGGAGGGAGTACATAATAAACTTTAAACATGCAATTTGATGCAAACACCAAAAATAAACAGCTGTTCCATTCATGCCTAACCAAATATACACAACAAAGTTTGAAGGCTTGAGAAGGACAAACTTACATTACTGGTGAAGACAGGCTCTATAAATCCCTTGTCCATGCTGATGGGGGGGGGCAATTCAAGAAGTTTACCACGGAATCTTCTTCATAAGCATTGCCTTTATTCTACATTTTGTTAAGAGTATATATAGATGTGATAATATACGAAAAAATGGAGAATATTTAAGATAAGATGAAGAGTGATGCTACATAACCAAGTAGCTATAAATGTATGTGCAGTGATACAGGCAAAAGGCACAGCCAAGAGCAATGCACAGCTAAACTTCTTCAGTACCAACCTTATGGTAAGAGTAAATATAGATCTGATGTGTAGAAAATGGAGGGCAAAGGAAAATAAGCTGCAGAGTGATGGTACATGAAAAACTACCTGTCAATATAAGTACACTGATAAAGGACAGCATGTACTTACAAGAACAATGCAGAGCTAAAAAAATTCACTGGCATTGGATATATTCTACACTAATGTAACCATTCATACAGATCAGATAATTTGGAGCGAACAATTGATAAGTAAGCTATCATGCATACTGCTGTCACATAATGAACCAGGTATGTATGCAAGTATAGTGATACAGGACAACAGGTACTAACAAGAGCAAAGCAGCGGGCAGCATATTTGCGATATCCTGTCGTTCTTTTCAAACTGGAATTCTTCTTCGAGCAGATTTCCTACAAAAAAGATCCGTAAGGCACATGCAGAAAAGTAGAAGTTCAAATTGTCATGTGATTTCATAGACAGTACCTCATCCTGGGAACGAGACTAGTGCATAACAAGGTTTTTCCATTCAATGTCTTATAAATTTAGCACAGGAGACTTCACCAGAAATTTGTTTATAGACTTGCCATCAAAGTGTGATTTCCTCAGGTAACACCGATACTACTACAATGCTTCCTTGAAAAGCACAAGCAAGCTTTGCTCGTCATGACTATCCAGATTGACCCTCGCCTAGTTACAACAATGTAATGTAAATCATTGATGTGTTTGATCAACAGAAAACAGGAAAATAATAACCATGAATAATAGCACTTACACGTAAGTTGGACAGGAAGATGTGAAAATGGTGTTTGTCTTCACTATGATATTCCCATGATGGGAATATATGCACGTAGTCCCTAACAAGATTGAAAGCATTGTCTTGTAAACTGGGAATAAATGGAATGGGGTTCCAATCTGCAGGAATTGGCCGTCTCTGCAGTTGAGATAGGTTTTCGGCCGGTAAGCTTGCTGTACTTTTTGCTGGAGTGGGATTTTTCCGTGGTACGACTGGTGCTATGGAAAATGAAATTGGTATACCTTTTGCTGGAGTGCAGGTCCTATGTGGTGGGGCTAGTGGTGTGGCTAGTGAAGTATGGGTATAGTTTGCTGGAGTCGGTCTTACATTTTGTGTCACTGGTTATACAACCAATATAAGTGGGCACTATCTGATTTCTCCGTCACCACCACGTTTTTCAAGGACTTTGCTGGTGCTCCTTCGGGTTCGGCAATCACCCTCTTCCTTTTTGATGTCTGATGCACAAGAACAACATTTGAGTGGAAAAACATGGTATGATGACAGATGGAATATGTATTGATAATGGATGGGCATGGCATCTCGAGTTATATGATGAGTAAACTAAGCAGATGGCGGTGCAACAAAGTAGAAGAAATGCAAGACAAGAGATGCAAGATGCGCACAATCAATAAAACCTTGCCAAATTAGAACATGCACCTTGATGGGTGAACAGGACATGCCATCTGCCTTTGACTCCTCGAAGTTAGAATAGTCATTACTTGCTGGAGTAAGTGGGGAGCGTATGATTCTCATTGCTTCCAGAATGGCACTCAATGCCTTGGTGCCAATTTTGTAAGTCATTACAGTGTTCCACAATATTCTTCTGATGCGCGGATTCTGATATTCACTGTAATTGCGTATAATATATGAGAACCTTGAAAACATAAATAGTTGTGAGATTATCTTTGTAATGCAGATGATATTCTAATATAGGGGCGCCCCTGTAAAAACTTGTGTGCTATCACTGGATTCTGATGAGAGACCTCATGTGTGCTGTAATATGGTGCGTGCATTTATATAATCTGGCACAAGTACACAAAAAAATAGGCTCCAAAAGTAAGGATAGCTGGCAGATGACAGGTTCATAATATACTGTATAGAGAGTTTATTGCCAAACCATGATAACAAGAGCACACAACAACTAGGCAGATCATAGTGTACACAACAGGCGTACACCATAACCACGATATATAAATCGGGAAAGTGGAACTAGCTTGAAAATACGATGTTGTATTGCCGCTAGTAATTGAAAGCCTATCGATCACGTACAGGCCAACTCTATCAGCTGTTGACTCCAGATGTCTCTGTGCCCCTTCCTGACAAGGAACATACTGTACGTACTAAATACAGAATAAACAAAGAGGAACATGTTAAAGAACAGAAGAGGAAGCATATTCTTGAGGTTCTGCTTCATTGCATACAATGTTGGTTGCCCACTCACGATGAGTCATAGCGCCCAAAGAAATGCAATTCCATGCTGTCCCTCTATATGTGGCAACTTTGAACAAGAGTCATTAGGATCATATTCTGAACAAGAGTCAACAGGTGGGGAGCGTATGAGTTTCATTGCATCCAGAATGGCACCCAATGCCTTGGTGCCAATTTTGTGAGTCATTGCAGTGTTTAGCTTCAAGAGTGGACTGCTGCTAGTGCGACACAAAGCAGCTACACAGATCATAGTGTAGATATAACGGGAAAACCTTAAGCGTCAGAGTAAAATCAGCAAAGCAGAACTTGCTGGAATATATGTGCTAGTTTGCCGGTACGGCTAGAAAGGCTTCGGATACCAGCTCTCTTCAGGTGAAGGTGCGGTACTATTAATATCAGTGTAACTCTCAAAGGTGTCACAGCTCCCTGCATTTCCTTGCTGTTCTTATAGGATTCAAGTGGGCAGTCCACTACCAGCTGTCTCTCGACCATTTCAGGCGGTTGGATGAAGATCCTACGTCTCCTAACCCATCTTCTTCCTCGTCTCTGATTCTTCCCATACAGAACACCGCACGGGCCGCCGGCCGGACCATTCCCCCCACCGCCGGTGTTCCTCCACCACCCCCACCCCCCACCCTCACCCCAACCCCCATCCGCATCGAGTTTTCTTTGTTCGGCGAGGCCCCACAACCACCCGAGCCCCTTCGTTCGCACCGGCAAACTCCAGCGAGCTCTGAAAAATTTAGTCTACTGTGATTTAACTAGTGTGGAATATAAAAGGGGAAAACCATAAGCATTGGGAGTATAGTGTTGAGCGTGCCATGGCGGATCTGAAGGTGCAAACCGGACAAAGGTAACTTCGCAACCAAGACACGAAATCAGAGTAAAGCAGTGGCGATCTATTTTCTTGTTGTGATAAATAAGTTGAGCAGATATGAAAGAGTACCACCTCTGGTGCGGCGTCGTGTACGCATTTGCTGAGAATTTGACGGTGCTGCGGTAGCGATGGCTGTCGGCGGCATGGAACCAGATCCAGGAGGGTAGACGATGGTGGCGGGGCGCGGTGGACGAGACGGTCATAGGAGCAGCGCCGGCAAGGTGGACGACGGCGGGGATGAAGCGAGAGGACGGGATGCAAGGATCCCGGTCTGAAGCCGTGGATGAGAGAGGTCGATCTCTTCTAATGGACGGCGGCGTCGGCGTATCAGCTCCGGCATGGTGGAGGAGGACGGCGGTGGATGGGGTGGCGGGCGGCGGCAAACGGAGGAGGGTGGGGTGGAGAGGGTGTTTTGGTGCCCACAGAGTACGAATGGGGAAAAGGGAGGTAGAGAGGAAGGGGGGAACCATGTATTCAGGGCGCGCTTGTCTCAAATGCGAGGAAATTTACAAACTTAGCCCCCGTTTCAAATCTCTACTACATCATAGCAACATTAGTCGGTTGGGGATAGGACGGTAATCTCGCATACACCGAATATTTGCCGACGAGAGTTTGTTTTTGGCGCCCACCGTGTATATGAATATGAATCAGGGAGGGAGTCGATTTCAGCCGAGGACACACTGTGTTTTGGCGCCCACCGTGTATGAATCCGGGTGAGAGGTGGTTACGTCACATTTGGGTGAAATTACAAACATACCCCTATTGAAACCTATAGAAATCCAGCAGATAGGCTTTGCGTGGCAGGGATAGGCAGTAGTAATTTCCATCTCGCAGAGTGCACGTTTACGCTCGTGCCAACTAGATTCGAATCCCGTTTGTATTCTATATTTTTTTTAGGCGGGATCCATTTTCAATTGGAATTACATTCTATATACATCATTTTTATATACTTTCAAAAGCACAACAAAGAATTCTGCTCCTTTATATGTATAATATGATTTACAAATACAATGATCTCGAAATCTTAAGGTTGAATTCGAATTTTTTTAACCAAATTATGTTCTACTAAAATGTATGGATCAGTAATATCTACATATTAAATAACATAGATGTGCATGAATTCATATGAGTATGCATGTTTGATAGATCAATTTTGGTTCGAGTATGTATTACATGTATCATCATCTCGAATTCAAATATTTGAATCCCTTTTTTGTTTACTCCTTTCACGCCCATCTCTCTCGCATGCATGCTCCTTCAGGTAGCTATCACTCTCTTTTCTCCAGCCCACCTGCACGCTCACTTCATGTTTCTCCTATCCTCGCAAACATGGTCTCTCGACATCTCCCTTGAGAAGTGTCACACTCTCCCTATCATTATACATTACACGGTTTTCATTATCTCTCACGTCTCTACTGTTCTTTGGTATCACTCGGTACCTAAGCTTTCTTTTTCACCGCCACACACACAGTCTCCACTCGTCTTTCACTTTGTCTTTCTCTCTATGGGATTCTCTCACACATCCTATATGTCTCTAATATGACTCATACCACTAAAATTACTCTCACTCTCTCTCTCTCTCCTGTAGACACAACATTTGTTGTGGTCTCCTTTTCGTCTCCATCCCAGACTAACATTATTCATTTGTTTACCGATCAGACAACCCCGACTACCGTCTGCTCTCTCTCTCTCTCACAAACACACACACACACACACAACTCCTGCTTCCACTCCCCTTCCCGACTACCGTCTCTCTCTCTCACACACAAAACTCTCGCTTTCGCACCCCGACTCGTATTTCTCTCACAAACATTTATCGACTAGCTAGCCTCTAGATAGGTTTATACACCCGCACACTCGTGCTTCCACCATCACATACATGGCTCTCTCTCCCGCTCCTTGTATCTATGTAGATTTTTCTTCCCTTCTTGAGACATGCCCTCTGGATTGTGCACACACACACTATCGCCTCATTTTAAGCTGATACCTATTGCACACACACTCCTTGTGTCTTTGTCACACATGCACTCCGTCCTCCTCCACTCTCCCTCTCTCTCTCACACACACATGGGCTTTTTGCAACAACTAGCAAGATGCCCATGCGTTGCAAGGAACATCAAGATGCATTTGTATGAGTAGTTTATCTTGTGGGGGGAAAGGATGAACGAGGGAATGCCCTATTTGTAAATGTGGAGAGAGGTGCAGGTATCTTTTTGCAAAATTGCCATAGTTTCCTTCCTATGCGTCAGATATAGATTGGACGGCCTATATTCCAGGATGGCAGGCACACGATCATCACCGACAATGCTTTTTATAAGAGTAGGGTTGAAAATAGAGTTGGTGATGATGGTGGGCCTGCCATCTTGCAATGTAGGTTGTCCGATTTATATCTGACGGATAGGAAGGAAAATATGGCAATTTACCCGCACTCTTCACCACATTTGCACATAAGGCCTTCCCTCGTTCATCCTTTTCTCTCACAAGATGATGTTCCGTGCAACGCACGGGCATCTTGCTAGTAAGAGTAGAAATTAGACATATACCACTTCTCGAATCTTGAAACCAACAACATTCCTCCCTTATCTCATCAAAACCGCCAAAGGAATATATTTTGAGTGCAAAATAACATATTTTTAGTGATATACGTATTTCAAAACTAGACTTTCTTTTCTATAAAATCGGTGAATATGTATTAATCTACTTTGATCGTGTGGCAATGCATTGGCACATTGCTAGTAGTTATTATAATTTTTTGGACACCAGACAAACAGTGGAGTACATATACGAAGAGAAGAGGCGCATGCACACAGTCGGCCTCTCGCTGTCTCGCACACATGAGTGTTACGTAAAGGCGACGTTAACAAATCTCTACTCTTATAAGAAGCGGAGTTGGTGATGATGGTGTGCCTGCCATCCTGGAATATAGGTCGTCCGATCTATATCTAACGGATAGAAAGGAAACTATGAAAATTTATGCGCACTCCTCTCCACATTTGCAGATAATAAGGCCTTCCCTCATCCATCCTTTTCTCCCATAAGATCTTGATGTTCCGTGCAACGACGGGCATCTTGCTAGTATACCCTAAAACCCTAGGTGCACGATTGCTGCATTCGCGGGTACCGGGTACGTGGTGGAGCACCTTTGTAGGAATAGTCATGTCGCGTGATAATTTGATCCGTAGGAGTTGATGGTCGGGACAACAGGTGAACGACTTGGAGCGCGGTTGCTCGCCAGTTGCCACAGATCCAGTAGCCATGTTTAAAATATCATTTTTAGCGGGGTTAAGGGTTCCGAATTTCAATGGAACGTTATAAGTAGTAAGTAGCTTTTAGAACGATTTGTATGGAGCGAAAATGGAATTCATAGGACTACGTACCTCCTTGGCGTATGGTTGTATGGGTTTATGTTGCGAGATGTTGAACCTGGTAGTTCTAGGGAAAATACTATGGTTTAGATTTAGATGCTGGTTTTCAGTAATGAAAATCGGAAGGGGAAACCCTTCTTTGATTAAAAAAACTACTACCTCCATTCTGGTTTACTAGTCCCCATCGTACTTCGGGTCAAAGTTTGTCCACGAATTTTACTTGTAAAATGTGAATGGAAAACGAGATTTTGTTATACCCAAACAAAAAAGGACTGGAGGGAGTGATTGCTCTGACACGGACGCGACCTCTCATGGCGCAGGCATTGAACCGGCGCGCCGGCCAAGAGGGCTGCACTCGCTGCAGGCCCGGCTGAGCATGCCTCCTCGCCGCATGCAACCAGCTTAAGACTGCCCCGCCTGCCTTCATTGAATCCGTGCGTGTGCCGGCAGCACGTCCTTCCGCGAGCCGGCAGGCATTTTAGAACACAAAAAATGACAAAAATATATTTAA
This sequence comes from Triticum aestivum, assembly GCF_018294505.1. NCBI lineage: Eukaryota > Viridiplantae > Streptophyta > Magnoliopsida > Poales > Poaceae > Triticum > Triticum aestivum. The sequence goes on from NC_057801.1 coordinate 569,090,446, forward strand.
TTTACGCATGGTCTTGACTTGTTGTGCTCGCACTGGTAGCAGGAACTAGGAGAGGTTTTTCTTTATTTATAACTCTCCTCACATTTTTTTTTGGCTTTGAAGTGAATCATGGTTGTGGACAGATATCTGTGAACATGAGTTTGATGTGGAAGTTGAACTTGGAATGTCGGGCTTGCGCGTGAACTATACCATGTCCAATGCTTCGTCTGTTATTGTTTGGAAAGTAATTGCTGTTATTACATGACCCAGGAAAAACATTTTGTGCCACATCAGTAGATGCACGGACATCACAACAGGCATGCTGACTGGATAAACATTTGAACCTAGCTATTATGAAGGAAATTTTGTATTGACAATAGTTTTAGATAGCAAGAGACGCCTAGCCTGCTCTGCCTCTGCTAGCTTATTTCTGGCTTCTTCCATCTCTTCTTTGGCTTGGGTGAAGAGAACATCTGATTGCTCTTTTCGCTTCTTCAGGAACTCAGCTACATTCTCAAGGGCTGCTGCACGCTTTCTTTCAGCCTTTACTAATGCCACGAGGACACGAACAGCTGACGACTCCACCTGGCTTGTGTGTAATCCAGCATCATCTGGGAATTTGCACCTTGTGTCTAATCCAGCATCATTAGGGAACTGGCACGTTGTGTGTAATCCAGCCTCATTTTGGAAACATGATCTCGAGGTTGACCATACTTCCCTCCTCGCAGGAACTGCATCCTGACATGAAGTTACTTCTTTTTGAGATCAATACTCAGAGCAACCTAGATCGATTTAGTAGAAGCCAGATAAACAGAACTCGGAGAAGTGAATTCAAAAGGAAAAGAAATATAAAAACAGACTACAAGGTGAGAACACCCACTTCCCACATCAAGCTAAAAACGAAAGCATTAGGACGATTAAGACTCTTCTTATTACACATCGAAGAACACCACACTTAAGAGAAATAGAAACTACAACATATACACATCGAAGAACACGAGGCTAAACGAAAGTAATTGAAAGGGTGTTACTTACCAAAGCTCGTTTTACAGGTTCGGTGCAGCTCCTCTTTAACTTGCCACGCTCCTTGAAGATGTCCCGAATATCCCTGTTTGGTCTTCATTGCTCCTCTGCATGTTCGCACTCATGGTTTTAAAATCTCAACATGGCAAGAAAAATATACTACAAGTAATACTCGCGCATCTTGTGGGCAACATTAAAGCACTTGTCTGCCATGTTAGAGCATCTCCAACAGAATCGCAATGCGCGGCGCTATAAAAAAGTGTTTACAGTGCTGAGATCGAGAAGTAGATGCTAGAGAGTAGAGGATAGTTCTCAGCATAGATAGATAAAAAAAAGATAATTCAACTACTCCTCATCGTCCGACTCCTCCTCGGTGATGTCCTCCTCCGACGTTTGACTGTAGGCGTGAAGATATTGATCATCGTCGGATTCCCAGGTGACGCTGCTCCTAGGCTCATGTTGAACTGAGCATCCGCTTTTCGCCTACGCTTGTCCTCGCGATAGGCGGCTCGCTCTGCCCTCCTCTTATCCCTCTCCACCCTCCTTTGCACGTAGAACTCGCGCTCGTTGATGATGTCCTGCGGGAAGTGTTGGCGCCACAGCGCCATGGCTTCCTCATCCATCTCGGTGATGCCGAGACAGTGCTCCCACCTCCGGTTGTCGTGACGATCCTCGTCAGTGCTAAGCCGTGGCAGAGGCGCGAGCTCCTGCGCCCACTCCTGCGTCGGCACATTGGGGAAGTTCAATGTTCTATGAGGCCACCGGAGGCACCACGCCGCCGCGTCGTGCATGCGGGCGGCCTCGTTGGCGGTGTCGAAATTGCCGAGGCCGAGGCGCAGCCGGCTGAACCGGATCTCGGTGGAGAAGCCGCTGGAGGGGCGCGCGCGGACGCCGCGGTATCCCCAAGTTTCCCGGCGACGCGGCGGCATGGTGGCGCGGCGGCGGTGAGGCGAAAAAGAGCAGGGAGAGAGCGGTGGCGAGGCACAGAGCGGGGAGAGAGCGGTGGCAAGGCACAGAGCGGAGGGAGGGCGTTGGATTTTATAAAGCGCGCCGGACGCCGCGCGCCAAAACTAGCGCACGCCCGGTCGCTTTTTCCCGCGCGCGCGTGATCCTTTCCCGACGTCTATGCTATCTCTACTCTCTTCTCTACTGTTATATTTATTTGATATTTAATATTTAATATTTATCTCTACTTCCTTTATTGTCTACTTTTTTTCTCTATACTTTTTTTCTTGCAATATAGGCCGTCCGATTTATATCTGACAGATAGGAAGGAAACAAATGGGAATTTTGCAAAAAGATACCCATACCCCTTTCCAGATTTGTAAATAAGGCCTTCCCTCGTTCATCCTTTTCTCCCACAAGATAAACTACTCATACAAATGCATCTTGATGCGTGCAACGCATGGGCATCTTGCTAGTTCTAAAAACCTTTCCATCATTTGCCACACTACTGGTTGCAGATGAAAAACCTACCCAAGCACAGCGCGATACAGGAGCGACGCACAATTACAAGCTGATATTCTATTGGACAATGGAGGCTAACCAATTACTTTTACGGGAACAATAACACCCAGGAAATTTGAAGGGTAGGTATGAACAAAGTTGGAACTGCACATGTACTGCTAAGTGATTCAATACACACATTACCAATCGAGGAGGAGAATGATGGTCGCGGCGGCTTCTGTGAGTCATGGTCAGCAACGAGAGTCCGTTCATTGTCCATGACGGTGGTACTTCTGTGCTTGGGTCGGCTTCCGGGAAGCAGATCCAAGACTGTGGAAGACAATGCCGGGGAAGAGGCTTCGTGTACGACGACGATGGTGGACCAGCTCCAGTGTGGCGTACGAGGTCGTTGATGAGGCAGATGCGCTGCGGTGGATGAGTGCGCCAATGTGAAGGGGAGGAGCACGAAGGCTGCGGTGCCGTGGAGAAGTCTATTTTGCGGTGGGGATAGAAAATGGGGAGTATTCAGGTGTACTACTGTGGGTGCCGAGGTGGGGTTGGCTGGGTAGGGTGAACCTAAAGTTACGGAAACAACCCCCTACCAAGCATCATCCGTAGGCCTGTTCCGAAGGCTATGATGGTAACTTCCCACTGCTCGAATCAGGGTCGCGGGAGATTTTCCCGCCGACCTCAAAATTTTGTGACACTGGACTCCCCGTGTGGCGTGTTGAGTGATTCGGCTAAGCAACTAGCGAGTAGTAGTAGTAAACTCTGCATATTAGGTTTGACCAAAGTCAAACTTCCTAAAGTTTGACCAAGTTTATAGAAAAATATAAACATTTACCATAATGAATCTAATGGTATTTATTTGTTATTGTATATGTTAATATTTTTTGTTATAAGCTTTCTGAGAGTTTACAAAAATTGACTTTGACCAATGCTAATATGCGAACTTAAATAAAAATGGAGGGAGTACACATTTGTTTTCTTAGTTTGTAGTGAACTAATCACTTGTTGAAATTGTGAAATAAATATATTAGGCTATTGACTTCGAATGTAATGGTCTATACAATTCAATAGTTACAATCATTGTCGAATCCCAAGATGTATACAAGGTCTATAGTACTTCACAACATGCTCAAACTCACATAATCCCAGTCAAATGAGAATCTAAATGCATTTCATACTTATTACTTTGTAGGATGCAACAAAAACAACCATAACTCTACATCAGCCATTATAGAAGCAACATTTTGACATATCCCAATGTGTGAATGAAACGTGCAGAGAGAGCTTTTAAAGATGGAGCAGATAGGGCGGGAAAGATTGTATGTATGTGGACGAGAGAGTAGGAGACAAACCTAACGAGACAAAGAGAGAGAGATAGAAAGAGAAGGAGAAAGGAAGAACTTAGGTCTACGAGAATGATGGAGACATGTAATATACGTGAGATGCGTGTGCATCCAGATTCTATATACGTTGAAGGAGAATAGACAACATGTTTGATGAGAGAGCTGGAAAAATATGGACGAGAGGGGAAGGATCTCGTGGTTTGAGGGGTTGACAATTTTGTGCGGGGGAGAGAGGGATTGGTAATTTTGTGCAAGAGAGAGAGAGAGAGAGGGTGGGGGGAGGAGTCAGTCAGCCGTCGTCACATCACCCTGCTTCCAAATGACCCCGCATTCTCTAGCGTGGTGTGGTCGCCGTCTTTGATATGCTCGATGCCCTCTTTGAAGATTGAGGTGTTGTGCATGTTTGGGTGCAAAGAAGCACAAGCGAGAGTGGTCGCCGTATAACCATGGATGGGGATGAATTGTGTGCTCGGGGGAGTGTGTGTGTGTGTGTGTGTGTGTGAGTGTTGTGCTGCGTGTGTGTGTGTGTGTCACACACACACACAAGTAAACTAGAAGACCGTTCTCTCATGTATACACAACATATCGGCATCTGTCTATGTCTCACTCATGCATTATCATTTGCACATTCACACCTCTCTATGTCTGTATCACACGCACACCGTATCCACATTGCCCTTCCGCCACAACACACATATGGACACATACACACGTTCTCTCTCAGTCACACACACAAAATAAGTATTAAAAAAACTAGGGCGCACCTAAAACGTCCAAATCCAAATAAACACGAACTGGAGCTAAATTCAAATATATGGAAATATTGCAGCGTCAAGAACTTTCCCAGGAAAAAAAAACTTGAGTAATATTCGAGGATTGTTTTCACACACACAAAAAGGTTCGGTTGATGTCCTTCGAGCGCGACACGGTGACGCACCGTTCGATCGACCGCGCGGCCGTGGTTCACGCGCTTGCACAGGATTCCGTATCGTGGCTGTGGTACTAACTTAAAAAAAACTAATATAAGCGTTGCCTAAGTCTAATGTTTACGTGTACTAGTACGGTTTTCTTTTAAGTTTGACCAACTTTATATAAAACTAAAGTAAGCTCCCACATGCGCACTCATCAATATGCCGCCACCGCCGTTGCGCATGCTGGCACCCGCCTGCTCCAGCCAACAATTTCTTGCCCATCACCACCGTGTCGCCGCCGTCCCTATGCCATGAAGCCGAAGGCTCGCCCCCTCACGTCGTCTGCAGTCCCTCCTCGACATGCTGCCGCAGTGCCAAGCACATGAGCAGCTGGTGGAGCCGCGTCTATGCACGCAACATACAAAGAGGAGGACGAGCGCGTGCTCCAGCACGCCGGCGAGGAGGAACTAGCGTGTCATTGTTGTCTCTGCCCGTGCGGAGGAGGCACGCATGGTGGCTATCATGGCGGAAGCCGGTCGCGCACGCGTCGAGCCCGCAAACCGGGTGCGGACGCGGAATCTACCTTTGACACCTTGAATGCCACGTGGATCCTGCAATCTGAAGGAGCAATTTGGGTCAGTCGACTCATGTGAGCCGTTTGATGCAACATGGATGGCTAGAAGGGCTTCTTACACCTCTTCTGTTGTCTTCTTCCTTCACTCCGTCGAACTTGTTTCACAAATCGACTGACCCAAATTATACTACTACTAGTACGAACGTATTAAGTATAGTAGGAACACGAAGATACGAGCAGTAGTACCAACTGTAAGAAGAACATTAGTAAGACATAGTACTGGTACTACTATACATACTAAAGAGTTAAAATAACAAGAAAGAACATAAACATAGTTCTGCTGGGGCCTCAGCACAACACACCCTTGAAAATAAACTAAGCAACTAGTCCACTTGACACTGCAGTAGAACCAGCATGTGCGACGGCACTGCCACCTACTCGGAGTCCGAGTCCACATCCTCGACTTCGTCCTCATCCCTCAGCCTCTTCCTCTTTGCCGACGCTTCTTTGCTTGAACCAGACACTGCGCTCTGCTTCTTCATCCAACCCTTGTAGATATTTAAACAAAGGTAGGCATCCATTGCTACGTACAGGATGTGATCTTCATCTAATGTCTTCGACTCCCATGCATGATGAAACTCGTGATGAGGTTTCTTCAATTTAGCGTACGAAGGATCAATCATGGCTGCTGCCAGGGTCAGCATTTAAGGTTGAGAGGAGGACACCAGGCTTGCCTTCTGGAGATCGAAGGGCTGGCCTACAACAAGACCTATCCGACGCAAGACATCATTGTCGTTCTTAAAGCCTACAGTAATGAATTTCACTCTTTTGTCCTTGAGGAAGTTCTTAAAATCCTGGCACTCAACGTCAGCATGGCATATGTGGTAGACCAAGCAAATGTTATGTACGAAAACCTGGATCACGGCGGGCTTCTTCCTCTCTTTGTCCTTTAGATCCTTCTCTCGTCCCAGGACTGTGGTGTACTCAACATCTAGCCCAGCAACCCACTCATCCGTTGAACTGTTGAACATGCGTAGGAAGCGAGCAAGCCATGCTTTCACCGTCGCGAATCCACGTGTGTAGATGACGCCGGTGATGGCTCTAACCTGGTACTCAGTGGCGACCATGGAGATTTGGGAGGCCATGGATTTTGGAGGAGGGTTAGGAGAAGTTGAACTATTGTACCCCGCAAAAACTGGGAGCGAACTAATGTGAAAGGACAGGACGACTGGGAGCGAACTGTTGTGAGGTAGAAGACGGGGACGAGTAGGGCGTGCGAACAGCGTGGGGTTGCTGGCTTGCCCGGTGGATAAACGGCTACAAGCCCCAAAGAGTTCTCGAGAACTATGCGGGACCCACTAGATGTCATGTCTACTAGACCCATATCATAGGCCTCACGGTATAGCTTCTGCCTATTCACACGCCATGCCGGCGTGTGGATGTAACTTCACTTAATTCCGTCAACTGTCGCGCCTCCCACGACCTTCACCTCCCTCACGCGGTCGCGCCCTTTGAGACTTCGACCGGCTATAAATGAGCATTTTTTTGCCTACTCCACATGCATGATGCTCCCTCTGGTCCTTTTTACTCCCGTCAACCGTTTGCAAAGTGTTTGACCAAATTTATACTTTTTTAACACCACCTTATCTTAATTAACCAGCCACACCAGTACACTCATTCAATACAATATTCACCACACAGGGCGGTACGTTATTTACAAGAATACCATCTAATCTATTTTCAAAGCTATACTTAGCGATTAAGTGTGCCACCTTATTGGTCGAACGGCTAATCTTTGACAATTGAAGGTTGTTGATCAACTTCGAGATGCTCAATGCTTTCATCTTCAGGTCACGCATAGCATACCTGTCATAGTCCCCCGATGCAAGAGACACCACCACAAAAGCGCAACCAGTCTCTAAAATTACAGGATTATGAAGAGAAATACCTATGTAGAGACCGGCAATGCAAGCCCTAAGCTCCTCTTCCACCACACTTTGACAGGCATCAATGAAATCCCACGACCAAATTTATACTAAAAATATCAATATCTACAATACTGATTATAATGAGTATAAGAACTACGTTTTATAATGAGTGTAAAAATATTGATTTGACATTGTGAATGCTGATTATAATGAGTAATCCTAGTACATTTTTCTATAAGTCTGGTGAAAGTAGAGGTACATTGACTTTAGACAAAACTTAAATGCACAATGCAGACTAGTTCCTCCGTCCAGGTGCGTGCCATGTCCTATCTTGTCATCACAACAAGGTTAGCTATTAGAGTACCACTACCTCCCTTCTAGTTTAAAGGGCTCGATTCAAAAATTTCACGTACTCTTAGCAAGATAGTAGTGGTGGAATAGTTTTTGAAGTCTGCAAAAGTACTCAACTAATGTTGTCGTTCTTCACAAAAAAATGTGTTTACCAATGCATGCATGAACACTAGTTACTCCAACCCCCCTCTCTTCTTTAATTCTTTGCCACATCAGCATGTTTGCTATTCCCGTGTGCATGATACCAGCTAAGATACCACCATTATGGCCAGCCTTAATCATCGCATGCAATAATTTAGTGCACCTTGAAATATGAACATGTGTGGGGCGTGTATGTTTTTAATGACTTGAGACTATAGCTAGCCCGGCATGCAAGATGACTTATTATGCACCGTTCCCCATACCTGCAGGAAGCCCGTTCGTCTCAAAATATTTTCCTCTCCATGTGTGGAAATAATATGCCTGCCCAACTCTCCTTCTCCCTCTGGCGGTCCCACCACTCCACCCCGTGTGAAAAAATCTGCATGCATGACTCTCCTCCCCCCACGCTCGTCCAATCCGTTGTGACCAGCAATATTTCCACCCCTTCGCTCCCCCGTAATTTACTCCAACAGTGCCCACGTAGCTTTTACTTAACTTCAGGTGCATTGAGTCACTGACATATGGGCCCAACAGGGGACTGGCCCACATGTCAGTGATGCAACTGGATCTGCAGTTAAGTCAGTGCAGCTCAGTCCATATCTTACGTAGGTGTGCCATTGCTCGCTATAAATACTTCGCCTCCCACGACATCGCTATCTCCTGCCCCTCCTTCTTGCGTCGACCACCATGGCATCGCCCCTCCCAAGCCCTAGGAGCCCCTCGTTGCACCGTGCGGACGGTCACGCGTCGCCGTTCTGTTCCTCGCTGCCACTAGTCGAGGAGGACGCGTTGGTGTTCCGCTCCTCGCCGCTACACGACGAATCGCCGTTCCGTTCCTTGCCGCCACTAGTCGAGGAGGACGCGTCGGTGTTCCGCTCTTCACCGCGACGCGACATGTCGCCGTTCCGTTCCTCGCCGCCACTAGTCGAGGAGGATGCATCGGTGTTCTGCTCCTCGCCGCGATGCGTCGAGGTGGACGCGTCGGCATTCCCAATCTCGCCAGCACGCGCGTCGGAGGACGCGTCGGCTCCCCACTACGAGGAGAACGCCGCGCCGCCCGCCGAGCCCCCCAGCCTTGAGGAGCTTTGGAAATAAATGGATGTCGCCTTGTGGGAGGCTTTGCCTCCAGCAGAGGGCGCCAAAATAGAGGTGGAGAAGAAGGCCGAGGAAGAGAAGCGCACCGCAGAACAAGCTGCCTGGGAGGCCTACGTCGCATCTGAGAGAGTCAGGCAATTGGCTCTTTGACAGAAGGCTCGTGCGAGGGCCGTGAGGGTGGCGGAGGACGCCCGTGCCGACGCCCTGAGTGCAGTTAGGCCCAAGCGCCTCATCTACGCTTGGCGGTACGTGGACCGGGTGCATGCTTCCAGCGAGGAGGATTACCTGTTGGCGTCGGATCACCACACCGGTGAGATCGCGCTCGCCCGCCGGCAAGCCGCCAATCAGCACCTCGCGAGTTGCGAGGCTGAGGAAGAGGCGTTGTGTGGGCGTGCTGGGAAATGGCCGCGCACCAGGGCACTCGTGGCGCGCCGCAAGCGCTCCTGCAAGCGTTGTGGCTTTTAGGAGGAGTATAATTTTTGTTTCGTAAGGCGATCTCATTAGTTTTGGGATGCAAATGATAAATCCCGAACGTTCAGGAATTTTTAGCATCTTTAATTAAGTATGTAAAATGGAAAGTTTGGAAACATTGTGTATTCATACGCATTTTGCAAGTACGTGCATATAGCACAAACTTTACTATATACTATCAGACTACACGTCTCTCTCGATATATGCTTGCAGACTGTGCTACTCCCTCCATCCAGGTCAATAAGTCATCTTTGGTTGTGCACCGTGACCAAGAAGGAGGGAAGACTTGTACACCTAGACGGAGGGAGCACTACTATTACTTATGTACGTGCAAATGCATGTTTTAACATTATGATGCGATTTTTGTAAAAGTAGAAAAACAACACTAGTCAAGCTTGTGAAACGATTCAATGCAAAACAAATGCAAAAATGCTCATTTGATTGTTTACTTTTAGCTTCCTTCTCTGTGGTTATTTCTCTATCGTACCTTGTACGAAGTATCTCACTGGTTGGAAAGGCATGCAAATTCCCAAACCGCTTCCTACGCCCTGTATCGAATTTTTTGCCTAACAAGTTGTGTCGTGCAATTGGAATTCCAACTTGAGTACTACTACTAGTAGGAGTACCAGGGGCCAGTTCTGGCTTCTAGGTTAGTAATCCCATAACTACTACCTCCATCCTGGTTTATTGGTCCCCATTGTAATCTGTGTCAAATTTTGATCATAAATTTAACTAATGAAATGTTAGTGCATGTCACATGCACTACTCCATCCGTCTAGGTGAGTAAGTCATCTTAGGCTGTGCACCATGACCAAGGAGGAGAAAACGAGAAATGTTAATGTTTATTTGCTAATTAATAGTATTGCATGCAATGAACTAACCACTGCATGTCGTGTTTGATATCTCAAGTCATTAAAAGCATGCACACTCTTTATCTCTTATCTGTTGATATGTCAAGAAACAAGAAACGAGGTAGAAGTTAATGCACCGCGCCTAAGTGTTTTGGGATTATTTGGTTTTCGTAAGCTGACTTACACACCTAGATGGAGGGAGTAACATTTTAACAGTTAAATCTTTGGTCAAAATTTAGCACAAATTACAATGGTGAGGAATAAACCAAGATGGCGCAGTAGTTTAGAAGCCCAAATAAATGAGTGAGGCGCCTTATTGTTACTCTCCACTGTGACTAGTCTTGTGGGAGAAGTTGGGGAAGCCGCCAAAAGAACTGGCCCTAGGAGTAGTAGCTAGGGATCGAGTGTGCGAGATGAACCGGAGAAAGTAAATGCAGAGAGATGAAATGCAAAAAAGACGGAGGGATGTGATGGTTGCTTGTCTGTTTATTTTACCAGGCCACTTATTACTGGGAGTGGTTGGGTTTTGTGATATGATGGCTTTACTATCGCGCCACGAGCGGGGTGAGAGGTGAGACTCCCGTGTAGTGCCACCCTCTACACTTGTACTAACCCTGAACTAACTCTAACCAAAGAGGTGTTTGGATGGCAGGGTTAGATGGAGCACGGATACGGCGAGGCGCCTTCACGGGTGGTGCGAGAGGGAGGGAGGGAGAGGACAAGAAGCTTCAAGGAAGTGGGGAAGGATATGCTGCAGGAAGAGCGAGAGAAAAATGTGTTTTTTAATGGCCCCGAGAAGAACTAACCCGAATAAGCACCTCTTGGGTGGGTTAGATTTTTTGGATGAGTTAGATGCATCTAACCCAAACTAACCCTCCTGTTTGGATACTTTGGGGTTAGTTGAGTCCAAACTAACCCAAACTAACTCTAACCCATGGATCCAAACAGGGCCTATATCGGTCGTTGTTTATTAGTCCCCCATTGTATTTGACTGAAGATTTAACTGACAAGATGTTAGTGCCTGTCAACAAAAACGATATCGTTGGATTCGTATTTGAACATAGTTTTGAATGATATAATTTTAGGTGACATGCATCAGGATTTATCATACTATCTATAATGTTAGTTCAATTTTTGGTCGTACTAATCTATAGTAGTAAGGTGCCCGTGCGTTGCACCGAAGAGTGAAATGCATTGATCGGGGAGTTGTTTATTTTGACAAAGGATGTGTGGGTCATCACATGTGTAATGGGTATCGATAGGTTTCTTCAGATATTATTTCATCTCTAGAGCTCACAAACATCCGGGTGAAATAGATAAAAAGGTATCTTTTGCAAACAAAAGCGTTCAACTGTTCAACCTACATCCAAAACTTGTGAAGAAATAACCCTTATTGTGCTTTGCAAGAAATGATATTTAAGAATTACTCCCTCTGTAAACTAATATAAGAGCGTTTAGATCACTATTTTAGTATTCTAAACGCTCTTATATTAGTTTACGGAGTGAGTAGTTTTTGAGTATCGATTGTTATACATGTTGGCTACAGATGACATGGCACTTTCTTATAATCAACAGTTGGCTATATTATTAAGTTATATTAGCCATGCCCTTATACACCTAGACGTAGGAATTAAATCAGGATAACTTGCAAGGGGGCAGAGGAGATGTAAGAAATGGTTCATCGTAAGTCTTTCACCAGTACTGTAGTAAAAATTCATACATGGAAGATTCTAGACTAAACCATAAACGGATACATTTTTATGCATGCGCGATACTCCAATAGAGCAAGATCCTGCATGGAAGTCTCCACATGCTTAGACAGTGGATTACATTGAGCGAAGACTAATGATCAACATTTCACTTGATAATGCGTATGTCCAAGTGAACCTCCTTGGAGTCCCCGTGCACCGTGTCAGCGGGTAAAGGATGCCATGGGTTTTCCATGTCCACATTGGCGGGATAGTCCCAGCTCCCTAGAGTCCAAGTCCGTTCGATGAGGCCGGTGTCGCCGCCCACGCGACCCGGAGGGGTAGTAACACTAACCACGCACCCGTACATCGGCCTCATGTGAGTGTCAGCGTCAGCGGCGTTGTCCCTGACGCACATTACAGAGAAGGGGCGGCGGCCTGCGCGGGTCTTGTCGGTGCCCACGATCAAGAGGAAGACGCTGCCGTCCTCCTCCGAGACTAGCAGGCGGCGGTGATCCTCCAGCGACTCCGGCATGGTGAATGGCTAGCACGTCTCGTACTTGATGTTCTCTACCAAGGGCCAGCAGTGACCGCCGCACGCATCCGTGAGGTGATGCACCATGTCCGTCGGCGAGCCACAAAACGGCATCGGGCACTCATAGCAGTGGATGAAGGGCTCCTTGTAGGCATCGACCAGGCTGTCCATGAAACGGGAGTCGCTGTAGGGGACATTGCCTTAGTTGAATATATGAGCAAGTTACTACGAGATTTAATCCGAATAAGCACAAAATAAATCATGACGGCTATAACAGAGATGAAACTAATCATGTGGACTAGCATAGATACAGAGTAGAAACATGAATTCTACCACGTTTTTGAACAGGAAGGACAGAAACACATACAGTGCAACGGGAGCAGCACCATTGGCATTGAGGTTGTCGCCCATGTCATTGAGGAAGAGGTTTCCGAGGTCGGGGAAGAAGTCGTCGTCGGTGAAGTCGTGGCTGCCAGCAGTCACGAGAGTGCGCTCCCCAAATTTCAACAGCGCGCGAAGAATGTAGCGCAGGAGGGAGTGGTTGTAGGGGACGTTGCGGCCGCCGAATGGAGCACAGGAGTAGTGCACGAAGCAGTAGATGGTGTCCTTACTAGTACGTACTCCCTAGTCTCTATCTATATTTATATTTATACTCTTATTTATTATAGAAAACCGAGTCGGTGGTGATGGTATGCCTGCCATCTTGTAATATAGACTGTCCGATCTATATCTGACGGATAGAAAGCCAACTATGACAATTTTACAAAATATACCCACACCTCTCTCCACATTTACAGATAAGGCCTTGCCTCGTTCATCCTTATCTCCCACAACCTCGTGCAACTCCCTATGTCTCTATCTCTACTACTCTTCTTTGTTTTTTTATAACAAATCAAATAGTGCTGCGCCGTCCGCTGCACACCCGGCCGAACATGCCTCCTCGCCTCCATCATCACCAACTGAGTCTTTTATAGGAGTAGGAGTAGAGAAAAGGCCGAGTTGGTGATGATGGTGTGCCGTGCAATGCACGGGCATCTTGCTTTTTTTTTGCATATAAGTCCAAACACCATGTAGACACGGTCTTTGAGCACGGTTCGTAGTCGTTCCACGCTCGGGCATTGAAGTTTGTAACTATTTTAGATTAGAATATACTACTCCTCCGGTGCTAGTAGTAGAGCAGAGTCCTACTCTACTACTCTACTCAAGCAAGTTAGGGCATAATACTATAGTAGGTACTATAGGGAGTACCAGTACTGTGATCACTCAAGCAAGTCGTCTGGCATCGACATGACCCTACGCTGCTGGTATGTGTCTTGTAAGTCAAGCGGCATGCTGTAGTCATCATCACCTGTCCACCTCCCGTAGCACATATTCACTTCTCCATCTTTGTCCGCACATAATCTCGTCCAATTTTCCATCCCCGCTAAGGCGCCTCCCCCCCTCGTCCGAAACCCAAGCACTAACAATGGCAGAACCGAGCAGCGTCCACTGAAAGAGTGGCTGGAATTCGCTCCCCACAGAGGTAATCAAGCTCATTGTTTTGCGTGTGGACAATCTCAGTACCATGCCGCTCGCCGTGTGCTCATCGGGGTTGTACCGTTTACTCAAAGCCCTCAGGCCGGAGCTTTTTAAGCCAGCTCCTTGCTTGCTGATGCCGCCTGATCTTCAGAAATGGCGTGTCACGCAGCATAATGATCGTAGAGTGGCGAGCATCAACCCCCTTGACTGCGATCCGATCCCCGTCAGCCTCAACTACATTAACGATATGTACTAGGTCGGCATGAACACGTCTTGGATGGTGCTCGTCGACGGTCGCGGCAGCTAGATGCTCGTGGAGGTCTACACCCAGTGATTGATCCCCCTTCCTTCGATTAACACTGCACTGCTTTGGCACCGCGGCCCAAAATACTCGAAATCTTACAGTAGCCAACATGATACCAAGTTTGATTTGCTCAAGGTTGTAATCTGCCGAGTGCCCACAAGATCTGCGAATTATAAAGACTTCAGGCTAATTGCATTCTTCAACCGCGGTCTCACCTATCTGACAGGTCACTGCGGTAAGTGGATAAATCTGCACGTCCATCGCAGGATCATACATCCTCCATGGTTCTCTGATGCCATTGAACGCAACAGCTTCATTTACGCTATCGACTCCTTCTATGGCTGGACATATTGCTGGCCTACTCCAGTCATCGCTACAAATGGCTGTTACAGCAGTATGTTACTTTCCTATGATATCATGATGGCTTGCTTATATTACTGTCAACATTTACTAAAAAAATATTCATGCTCATAACATGTTGTTCTTAAGATTGACTAAATCAAGAGCCCTTTTTTATTTGACTCCAACTTGATATGATATTGTAGGCCGCCTGGTGTCCCTACCCTTCCTAATCCCAGAACCTTTCAAAGAAAAGCGGCATGAAAGTTGCAGGTGATTCCTGGCTCGATCAGACGACGGTAAAAGATTGATGATCGTTCGCACGTACCGGACGTGTTGTTTCACAGAATACAATCACAGTCACTGCAAGGTCTTTGAGCAGGATCCCAGCTTCTCTGGGCCTTCAGGAATTTTTGACTGGAGGCTGGTAAGTAGCCTTGGTACACGCTCTCTATTTATCGGACTGAATTATCCGATTAACCAGGAGATGACCGACGGCAAGGATCATGATGGCAGCGTGGTTTCGTTCATCAGGAAAAACTATGTGTACACAGCATACCATGCATCTCTGCATGCACCATACTCTGATATGTGCCGCCACGCTCTGCAGCCCAAAGTAGGAGAGAGGGTCGCAAGTATCAGACTTTGACCTGCTGGCTGGAGTTTCCTCTGTCAGGCACCCATCTGGTTCAAGCCGTCAGCCAATCTCCATAGCTTAATAAATAGTAACGTCTAAATGACCTAGTTAGTTAGATGCGTACACTTGTGTAGAAGGATCTTTATTTAGTTTGATGCATACACTTGTTCTTTTTTGGTAGCCCTTTTGTAATGATGGCTGATGTTTGGTTTGGAAGAGAGAGTTGCGTCTTCACTCTTCTGGCCTGCTTACTGCTTCTGTTGCACCCCCAGCCCTGGTTGCTGCTGCTGCTATTCTCAATGTACAATCAGTAGTATATTTCGTTTGTTGGTTGAATAAATGTGTTGTTAGAACAACAAACACAATGTTTTGGAAGTCGTTGCAAGGTTCGATCCTTTAGTGCCCCGTACCGTATGTAGCTCATACTATTTTTCGTACGGAACACATTTTCCACTTGTTGATAACATGCATCCCACTGATGAAGGCCCAATAGAGAAGCCCATAATTAACTGGAAGGGAGGCTCTCACATGAATCCGGCCCAGGTACATGCTCATGGTCCCCTAAACATAAATAAGTAAATAAATAAATAAAGCTAAATGCTCCTGCACCAGTTCTTTGGGAAAATAGGTAGCCTAGTATTTCTTTTTGAAGTATACCCAAGCTAGGCCTATTTGTTTTCTTCGAATTACTGGGCTGCAAATCTTTCAAGACGAGGAGGGATGCATTCCGTCCTGGCCAAAGAGTATGGTCAATGTCTGTTAAAAGTAATATCAAAAGGGATTGAAAATTCCAAAAAAATATAGCAAATGGGATATTAGTTTCTTTTTTTGTTTTTGTTCTTCAATGATATCTTATACGTATTTCATTGGATTTAACATGACATAGTACTAATTTATTTTTTTAATTTGTTTTAGTATGCCTATTAATTTTTGGATTAAGAATATTTCGTTCCCCGGCAAAAATTTGCGAATTCTAAAAAATACCCACATATTTAGTTAATTTTTTGACCCTGGTACTGACCAGAAAATGGCCAGCAATTCTAAAAATGGAAAACAGGCAGCAATAAATTCCATATGAATTAGAAAATGAGTAAAAAATATAAAAATAATAGCAAATGGGCTGTACACGCCATAGATTTCGAGGCTGACTTGTTTACGCAAGCCTTTGTTAGTGAACACACGATTCTAGCAGCAGTGACTGCTGGATGTCCATCCAACGTCCGACATGCTTCTTCAATCTCTGATCTTCCTGCTCCAGCCGCCTAAAGTAGCGCCGGCGGGACCGCCTGCTCCCTCCTCTTGTGGACTGTTGTGATGCCGCGCAGTCTTCCCCGGCCCACCCTACTTCCTCCGCTGGCCTGGCCGCACGCAATCAACTACCTTCTTATTACGTGAAAACAAATGATTCCTCCCACTGACATCTGGGGCGCACCGGTTGGGAGGCTTGCCTGTGGGCCTACTAAGTTGACGCGTACATAGGGCTTGTCAACTTAGTCAACAAATGATTCTAGCAGCAGTAACCGTTGGATTTGAATCGAACGGTCCTGCTGCTTCTTCAATCACTGCTCTTCTTGCACCAGCTGCCCAAACCAGTGCCGGGGAGACCGCCTGCTCCTGCCTCAAGTGGCCGGCTATGCTGTCGTTGAGGCCTCATCGACCCCTACTACTCCCACCGCTAGCCAGGCCTTGCAGCGACGACAGCCTAACACCGCAGCCGAACCAGTGAACCCTCGTACTCCTCTCCGCGTGGGCATCCACTGCCCCGTCTTCCCCGGCTCCATGTCGTCCCCTTCCTAGGCCTCGCCGTCGTCCACCGCCTTGGTGCTCTCGGTGCGGTGTGGTCAATGTGGTCAACGACATTCCATCGGAAGAGTACTGTACATGGAGAGGCTGACAGTTGGGTCCACGGGCACATCCCAGTTTTTTTGTGATTTTCCAAGTAAGTCGCTTTCTCAGGCCTGTTGGGCTGCAAATCTTTCAAGACGAGGAGAGCTTTCATTCGGCTGGCCGAGAAAATGGCCCATCAGTAATGAGAAATGGGTTGTACATTTTTAAAACACATCAAACCGACAATCAGTTTCAAATATCTTTTTTTCATTTCAAGATTTTAAATTACATTAATTTTGATATGTTGAGAATTTGTTGGATTTTATATTGATATACATTTATTTTTAAAATCAGTTTGAATGTGAGTCGAAATTTTGGGATTAAAAACAGTTCGAACCACACCGAAATTTGCAAAAATTCGTATAATTTTTTAACCGTGGCCACAATATGGGATGTAATGCTAACAAAAAGAATATGGGCTCCAAAAAAACCTTAAGAATTAGCAAATGGGCTGTAAATTATTAGAAATAATGGCAGATGGGCTGTATGCTGTTTTCCACAGATTTGAGGCTTTCCTAATAAAAGGTTGACGCACAAGCAGTGACTGTTGGATGGCCATCCAACGTCCGTTGTGCTTCTTCAATCTCTGCTCTTCCTGCTCTAGCCACTCAGGCCTCACCGCCCCACCGTACTCCCATCGCTGGCCTAGCCATCCCTCTACTCACCCACACCTGCTGTTATTCTCCGGCGACGGCAGATGAACCATTAAACCCTCGTACAGTCGTACTCCCCTCCACGTGGGAAACAACTGCCGAGTCTTCCCTGCCTCCGTGTCGTTCCCTTCCTAGGCCTCGCCGTTGTCCACCGCCATGGTGCTCTCGGCGTGGCCTGGTCAACGTGGTCAACGACCGACATGCATCTGAAGTGGATTGTACGTGGAGAGGCCGACAGCTGGGTCCACGGCCGCACGCAAGGAAATGCCTCCTTATTATGCGCAAAATAATGATTCCTCCACCTGACATCAGGGACCCACCGAAAGGGCCTCTGTATTTCATGAAAAAAACGTTATCCCGCTGACAGCTCGGACCCACCAGCTATATCTTCGCACGCAAGGAAGTGCCTCGTTATTACGCACAAAAAAAGAATACTCCCCCTGTTAGCTGGGACCCAGTATAGTGGCAGGCTGACTTGTGGGCCTACTAAGTTGACGGGGACGGAGGGCTTTGTCAACTTAGTCAATATGCATGATTCTAGCTCCATTGACCGCACGATGTCCATCCAACGGCCGTAGTGCTTCTTCAACCTCTGGTCTTCTTGCTCCAGCCGCCCAAACCAGTGCCGGTTGTGCCTCGTGCTCCTGCCTCCCGTGGCCGGTTGCGATGCGGCGGAGGCCTCACTGCCGCCTACTACTCCCACCGCTGGCTAGGCCATCCCTCTACTCACCCACACCCCTTGTTATTCTACGGCGACGGCAGCCTCACACCGCAGTGAACCAGTGAACCCTCGTACTCCTCTATGTGTGGGCATCCACTACCGCGTCTTCCCCGGCTCCGCGTCGTCCCCTTCCTAGGCCTCGCTGTCGTCCACCGCCCTGGTGCTCTCGGCGCGGCATGGTCAACATGGTCAAGGAACGGATTCCATCGGACGTGGACTGTACGTGGAGAGGCTGACGGCTGGGTCCACGGCCGCAGCAAGGAAGTGCCTCCTTATTACACGCAAAATAATTATTCCTCCACCTGACAGCGGGGACCCACTGGACGGGCCACCGTATTTTGCAAAAAAAAAAACGTTTCCCCCTGACTGGTGGGACCCCCCAGCTACATATTCGCACGCAAGGAAGTGCCTGACAGTCGGGACTCACCTGGTCGTAGCGTACGTAGCATTGTCATTCTGGTCACGAACGTGTACGTACATATATACTGGTGGATGTAGAGGCGCGCACGTGTCGTAGTAGAGGCGCGCACGTAGCATGTACACGTACGTACAGCGGCCAGGGTGAAACAAAGAAAATACGACCACTTATGTGTACATACGGGCGGGGTTTCGAACGCCTACTCGCGCATATATACGTACGACCAGGGCTCGTGTACATTGGCTGGGTCAGAACGGAGAAACAGCGTCGTCGTCGTGTTCATGGGGAGCCAACTGGCTGGGTCAGAACGGAATGCGTGGTCGAGTTCATCAGGAGGGCTTGGACGGAACAGGCGATGGAAACGAGGCCTGGCGTACCGCAGAACGGAGGAAACAGCCTTGTGTTTGACTGGCCACGTTCGAAATGGGGGTCGTGTTCATCGGGAGGGGTCTGGCGTACCGCAAAATGGAGGAAACGGACCTCCTACGGTCGAAACGGGGGTCCTGTTGAACGGGAGGGGTGTGGCGTACCGCAAAACGGAGGAAACATACCTCCTACGGTCGAAACGAGGGTCCTGTTGATCGGGAGGGGTGTGGCGTACCGCAAAACGGTCGAAACAGACTTGTGTTGTAGCGCTATGGTCGAAATAGGGGTCCTGTTCATCGGGAGGGGTGTGGCGTACCGCAAAACGGGACTCCACGGGATACTGTTCATCTCCACCGTCGATCTCCTCCAGCTTCCACGGGCTACCGCCGACCTCCTCCAGCCTCCACGGGCTCCTGTTCATCCAGCCTCCACCGCACGCTACTCCACCGGCTACTATTCAACCACCCCTCGACATGCACCCCTCCACCATCTACTGTTCATCCAGCCCTCCACACCATAGGGTCCTGTTCATCCACCCCTCCACGGGCACCCCTCCACCATCTACTATTCATCCAGCCCTCCACACCATGGGGTCCTGTTCATCCACCCCTCCACGGGCACCCCTCCATTGTCTACTGTTCATCCAGCCCTCCACACCACAGGGTCCCGTTCATCCAGAGGCAACGCCACCGCTCACTGTTCATCCAAACCCCCCCCCCCCCGTAACGATCACTGTTCGTCCAGAGAGGCAGCATCGATAGGCTTCAGTTAGCAGCAATAACGAAGGAATCACTCGGTCGAGTTCAATTAACAGCCATCCATCGATCGCTTGGGTTCAGTAACGCGTAGCCTACAATGCAATCGCTCGGGTTCAGTTAGAGCCCAACGCCTCGCTCGGGTTCAGTTAGAGCCAACGCCTCGCACACACGCGCGTACATGTACAAGAGAAACGCGCATCGCTCGGCCCCCCGACCTCCCACCGTAACCGGGAACTTCCCGAAATTTTCCTCGCCCTCACTTCTACCACGGTTTTTTCCGTCATGGACGGCCCAAAGAATGTCATGCAGCTGCGTCTCCGGCCCGCCTAGGACGAAAAGCCATTTTCTATCATGATTTTTTGTCGTAGAAGTAGGAGCCCACCACATCTATGATGATACCAGGTTTTGTCACAATTATCGTCATAGAAGTGTCATATGTATGATAGAAAAAATTTCATTCAGCCCAAAATTTCATGGATGTGTCTTTTGTTTTGTAGTGAATGGTTTGAGGACGAGATTGCAAGATGGCAAGTACACCGGCTGAGATACGTTTTAAGCAAACAACTAAAGAAGATCCATATGCAGCAACGTGGGAAGGTGGGTAGTGGAGCAAGGCCGGAGGAAGCTGTACCCGAGGGTCATCGGGATGTTACTAGGAGGGCGCCGGCAGCCGGGATCTGCCCATACTGCGGCAGCGAACAAGTAGCAAAGGCCCTACCGCATCGGAGTTTGGTCAGAGAGAACGGCGGGTACCGCAGATCGAGACATGCTGCCTCAACACCGTCGAACGAAGAGACGATGCACATCCTCCCTTTCCACTGGTGGACGGGATGCAGCCGGATCACTGACCAAAGCTTAGAGAGAGAGGCCACCGCCGCCTTGTGGGAGATGGTGTGACGAGAGACAAACCCGTTTTTCCATTTCCCCATGGCGATCGTTTTATATTGAACCCGCAAAAAGATCATTTTATATTTTGTACGTGCCATTGAGGAATATATAACTTTATTTAATACTAACACGGCAAGTCGAACTTTGTTCCATCTAGGCATGGTACCTGACCCTCCTTCGAGTAAACAACCGCTACATGCGTCAAATTATCACGTGGGCTGCCTTTTCGTACAGAAACAAACTTCACCGTGTACCCGCGCGGGTGTGGCCGGGAATGAGACGTGAGTACGTGCGTCCTGCGTGCACCTCTTCTTTAGGTGCAGGTACGTGCGTGTATGGGTGTGAGAGAGATGGTTTGTGTGAAATAGAGGCAATGTGTTGATGATATCTCAAATAAAAAATGTAACATATGCAATGTGTGTGAAATGGAGTCATGGACGTGAGATATCGAGAGAATTGAAAACAGGGATGAAGTGTGTGGCTGCGCGATCGATAAAGAGTGCCATCAAATTTGTGTTTGCCCACGTCAAAGATACATGGCGGCTGGCCTACTGGAATTTGAGAGGGCAGAGGTGCAGTTTTTCTCTATGGCATGGATACCTACCTACAACATTCGACTACCGATTTGTGGGGGGGTGGAGGGGCCAGAGATCGATCGACTAGTATATGTGTGGGGAAGGAGAGAGACCTAGCTATGCATTGAGGGAGATCGATCGGCATCCATGGATATGTGTAGTAGAGGAATAAGGTTGGGAGAAAGACAGAGGTAGAGTGTCGGAGGGTTGGTGGTGGAGTGGCGTCTCACAAATGGTGGGAGAGGCCTGCTAGACAAACGGAGGGTACAAGTGCAATATCAATAAGAGAGGTAGGGGGATGTCTATCTGTCTATGCACGTGCATGTGAGAGACGGGTCGGGAGGTATGCAAGGATGATGAGGGGAGATGATATGGTTGTGGTAAGCATACGTAACTACATAGGAAGATCAACCGTCGTGCGTCTGAGAAAGGGAGAGACATAACTAGCAAGGTAAGTGTATCGGTGCATGGAGAAAATGAATTATAGTCGACCTGGCTATATGTAGGGAGATCGGTACGTATACATGCATGCATGTGTTAGAAGCAAATAAGGTCCGGAGAGACATACAGGGGGAGAGGGGTGCGGCTAGGAGGTGGTGCGAGAGGCCTACCATGTCGAGGGGGGAGGAGTGTGCTAGTATGAGATCAATGAAAAGAGGGGCGGGAGTGTGCACCTGCGTGGAACCGTATTGGACATAGGGGGCATGGATGGTGAGAAGAGAAGAGGGGAAGTATATATGTGTTTGTGGTAGGCACACTTGGCTAGAGAGGTACATCGACCAGTGTGTGCCGGAAAGAAGGAGCCGGGGGCCTACACACACCGTGGGTGAACGACCTAAAGAGAAATAACGAACGTGCGCGATGGAGGGGACGCTGAGGGAGGGTGAGAGGGGGGAGAGCATGTGCATGCACGATAGAAAGTTAGCGCTAGCTAGCTACAAATAGAAGAGGATCGTGAAGATGTAAAAGTCGAACAAAGATCATAATTCATTATAAAAAATTGGATACGGATACTTGAAGAAGATATCATAATGTATAACATTGATTATAATTTTGGCTGATGTGTGGCTTTTGCAGCTCAGGTCTAAATACTTGTCATAATGTAGGGGGCGGGCACTATACTTTGTGTGATAAACACGGTGTACGTATGGAACATGGTTTAGATTATGAATATATAGTTAGTACATCAAATGTCCTATTATTTGGAATCAACATCAAGTGTATTCAAAAAATAGAATTCGAGTTCATATAGTACACATAGTTCATATCTGTCTCTATAGTAATCATGTGGTGTGTTATTAAGGTAATACATGAATGATGGTTGAAGTTGGCAACAATCATGATTGTAGATTCTTATTGAAATAGAGAAATGAATTCAAATTCAGTTCGAATTGCAGCGGTACTATAGACATTTGGAATGCACTAAAATGTTGGTATGAGTAGGTTACATGCATTATACAGCCAGCAAAAAGAATTAATTGGACATAACATGGATTCATACTCCCTCCTTCCATATATATAGGGCGTAATGCGTTTTTTAAGACCGCCTTTGACTATTGACAAGATTAATAGTACATGACATGCACGATGTGAATATTATATCATTGAAAGCTCCTTTCACACATGAATTTAATGGTGTGCTTCATATATTATTGCTCTAATATTTGGTCAAAGTTAGCATCGAAAAATGCATTAGGACCTATATAGATGGAAGGAGGGAGTAGCTTTGAATAGCATTTGTATAGTAAAACGGGGCAAGACTCTCTCTTTGTGTGGTGTGAATAGTTTTATTTTTTTCGTTTTATTTTTGGTTGTGGGAAGTGCGAATTGATTTGGTACGTACAAGTACAATATTACATGTTAGGCTTGTCCCTAAAATTCAACCCGCGCCTTGTTATATCCCGAAAATTCAGATATCTTGCTCCCAAAACTGGCGCCTTCACAACCCGCGCCTTGCTATCCCGAAATTACAACGCGTGCGAAAACTCCCTCCAGCTGCCAAATCCCGACATGTGAAATCCCCCTTCTAACCCTGAGACAAAAGGGCCGGTAGTTCAAATCGGTTGGGGGTACTTTTGTAACACACCCTACATTTTGGACAAGCGCGTCCCTAAGTCATGGTTCACCCCCTCCCATCACCTCCTTTTCGCCATTCGAAATCCCAGGCCACCATAACCTCTCCGCTCTAGCCACGAAACCCCACCCTCCTCCGTCCGCCACCTCACCGCTGCCCAGCCGGAGCCTCTTCCTCGACGACGTCGTCCCCCGTAACAGCTCGACGTCCCTCGTCCACCTCCCCAGATGAGGATCCGTCGTCCATCTCATCGTTCCGCCGGTTCAGCCCCCCCCCCCGTCCTCCACCTCCAAGGAGCTGCTCCGATGATCGCCTCATCTATCGTGGCTGCTCCATCCCCACAGCGTCGCCTTAACCTGCTCCACCAGAACCGCAACATCCTCACTGACTCCTCGGACGAAGCCGAGGCCTACTTGGCACCACCAAAGAGGTTGTACACTCATAGCATCGCACCTTCTCCTTAACTCGACCTCCCGACGCTGACGGTGTGCCATCCCGCACCCCATGGAGCATCTACCTTGAAGTCGGTGCCGCGGGCGACATCTCCATGGTGGCTCTCCCCAAGTGCAAGGTCCCTTCAGCGGTGGTGTCCATACCAGCCAGATCTGCTGCTGCTCCAACTCTCGCTCACTCGATCGCGCTGCTACTACTGCTCCAGCTCTATCTCGCTCGCTCGCTCCCTCAGCTACTGCTACTCCGGCTCTCGCTCGCTCGCTCGTGCTGCTGCTGCTACTCCGGCTCTCGCTCGCTCGCTCGCCCAGCTGCTGCTGCTCCGACTTTCTCTCGCTTTCCTAGCTGCTCCTGCTCCGGCTCTCGCTCGCTCACTCGCGCTACTGCTACTACTCCCTGATACGTCCATTTTGCATCATGCTTTTATATCAATATTTATTACATTATGGGCTGTTATTACACATTATATCTCAATACTTATGGCTATTCTCTCTTATTTTACAAGGTTTACCATGAAGATGGGGAATGCCGGCAGCTGGAATTCCGGGTGAAAAAGGAGCAAAAGTTGAAAACCTATTCTGCACAACTACAAAAGTCCTGAAACTCCACGAAACCACTTTTTGGATTTATTAAGAATTTATGAGCGAAAGAAATAGTCCAGGGGGCCCACACCCTGTACAGGAGACAGGGGGCGCCCTCCCCCCTATAGGGCGCGCCCCCTACTCCTAGGCCCCCTGGTGGGCTTTCGGCGACCATCTTCTGCTATATGAAGGGTTTTGTCCTGGAAAAATTCGTGGGCAAGCTTACGGGATGAAACTCCACCGCCACGAGGCGAAATCAATCTAGGGCTCTGGCGGAGCTGTTCTACCGGGGACACTTCCCTCCGGGAGGGGGAAATCATCACCAACGTCATCACCAACGATCCTCTCATCGGGAGGGGGTCAATCTCCATCAACATCTTCACCAGCACCATCTCCTCTCAAACCCTAGTTCATCTCTTGTATCCAATCTTGTATCCAAAACCACAAATTGGTACCCATGGGTTGCTAGTAGTGTTGATTACTCCTTGTAGTTGATACTTATTGGTTTACTTGGTGGAAGATTATATGTTCAGATCCTTAATGCATATTATTACACCTCTGATTATGAACATGATTACGCTTTGTGAGTAGTTACTTTAGTTCCTGAGGACATGGGTGAAGTCTTGCTATTAGTAGTCATGTGAATTTGGTATTCGTTCGATATTTTGATGAGATGTATGTTGTCTCTCCTCAAGTGGTGTTATGTGAACGTCGACTACATGACACTTCACCATTATTTGGGCCTAGAGGAAGGCATAGGGAAGTAATAAGTAGATGATGGGTTGCTAGATTGACAGAAGCTTAAACCCTAGTTTATGCGTTGCTTCGTTAGGGGTTGATATGGACCCATATGTTTAATGCTGGTTAGGTTTAACTTAATACTACTTTTTGTAGTGCTGATGCTTGCAATAGGGGTTAATCATAAGTGGGATGCTTGTCCAAGTTAGGGCAGTACCCAAGTGTCGGTCCACCCACATATCAAATTATCAAAGTACCGAACACGAATCTTATGAACATGATGAAACTAGCTTGACGATAATTCCCAATGTGTCCTCGGGAGCTCCTTCATTATTGTTAGAATTTGTCCAGGCTTATCCTTTGCTACATAAAGGATTGGGCCACCTTGCTGCACCTTATTTACTTTATTTTCTTTTGCTTGTTACTATTTATCTTATCACAAAACTATCTATCACCTATTATATCAGTGCTTGTAGAGAAAACCTTACCGAAAACCGCTTATCATTTCCTTCTGCTCCTTGTTGGGTTCGACACTCTTACTTATCGAAAGGACTACGATAGATCCCCTACACTTGTGGGTCATGAAGACTCTTTTCTGGCGCTGTTGCCGGGGAGCGTAGCGCTCTTGGTGAGTGGAACTTGGTAAGGAAACATTTATATAGTGTGCTGAAATTTTCTGTTACTTGTCACTATGGAAACTAATCCTTTGAGTGGCTTGTTTGGGGTATCTTCACCCCAACCAAAGGAGGAAAGAGATGCTCCTCAACCTACTGAACTTTATTAAAATATTCACTTTGAGATTCCTTCGGGTATGATAGAAAAACTGCTAGCTAATCCTTTTGCAGGAGATGGAACTTTGCATCCCGACTTACACCTTATCTTTGTGGATGAAGTTTGTGGATTATTTAAGCTTGCAGGTATTCCCGATGATGTTGTCAAAAGGAAGGTCTTCCCTTTATCTTTGAATGGAGATGCAATGACATGGTATAGGCTATGTGATGATACGAGATCTTGGAACTATAAGCGATTGAAATTGGAATTTCACCAGAAGTTCTATCCTATGCATCTTGCTCATCGTGATCGTAATTACATATATAATTTCTGGCCTCGCGAAGGAGAAAGCATCGCTCAAGCTTGGGGGAGGCTTAAGTCAATGTTATATTCATGCCCCAATCATGAGCTCTCTCGGGAAATGATTATTCAGAATTTTTATGCTCGACTTTGTCTTGATAATCACAACCTGCTCGATACTTCCTGTACTGGTTCCTATATGCTGAAGACTATTGATTTCAAATGGGACTTATTGGAAAGAATTAAATGCAACTCTGAAGATTGGGGTTCCGACGATGGTAAGGAGTCAGGTATGACACCTAAGTTTGATTGTGTTAAATCTTTTATGGATACTGATGCTTTCCGTGGATTTAGCTCTAAGTATGGACTTGACTCTGAGATAGTAGCTACTTTTTGTGAAACTTTTGCTGCTCACGTTGATCTCCCTAAAGAGAACTGGTTTAAATATACTCCTCCTGTTGAAGTGAAAGTAGTTGCACCTATTACAGTCGAAGAAAAGACTATTACATATAGTGATCCTATTATTCCTACTACTTATGTTGAAAAACCTCCTTTTCCTGTTAGGATAAAAGATCATGTTAAAGCTTCGACTGTTGTTCGTAAGAGTAACACTAGGACTTATACACCTCCTGAGCAAATTAATGTTGAACCTAGTATTGCTATGATTAAAGATCTCCTGGATGAAGACTTAGATGGGCATGTTATTTCTTTCGTGGGTGAAACTGCTAATATTGCTAGACCCGATACTAAGACACGTAGACCTGTTGTAGGCACGCCTGGTATTTCTGTTAAAATAGGAGATCATTGTTATCATGGATTATGTGATATGGGTGCTAGTGCTAATGCTATACCTTATGATCTTTATAAACAAATTATGCACGATATTGCACCTCTTGAATTAGAAGACATTGATGTTACTATTAAGCTTGCTAATAGGGACACCATTAAACCTATTGGGATTGTTAGAGATGTCGAAGTCTTGTGTGGAAAGATTAAATACCCTGCCGATTTTCTTGTTCTTGCTTCCCCACAAGATAATTTTTGTCCCATTATTTTTGGTAGACCTTTCTTGCATACTGCTAGTGCTAAGATTGATTGTGAAAAGAATATTGTCACTGTTGGTATAGATGGTATGTCTCACGAGTTTACTTTCGCTAAGTTTAGTAGACAACCTCATGAAAAGGAACCATCTAGTAAGGATGAGATTATTGGTCTTGCTTCTGTTGTTGTTCCTCCAACGGATCCGTTAGAACAATATTTGCTAGACCATGAAAATGATATGTTTATGAAGGAAAGGGAAGAAATAGATGAAGTGTTCCTTAAACAAGAACCTATGCTAAAACATAATCTTCCCGTTGAAATTCTTGGGGATCCCGCTCCACCCAAGGGTGATCCCGTGTTTGAACTCAAACCCTTACCTGATAATCTCAAGTATGCTTATCTTGATGAAAAAGAAATATATCCTGTTATTATTAGAGCTAACCTGTCAGGACCCCGACTCAATGCCACATCGATCTAGCATGTAACACCTCATATCACTTTGCGGCCTCACGCACGGTATTCCCACGGGTGTCGCCTTACCTTTGCCCGGGACCGTTTGCGCCTTTTGGCACACGTATATGATAGTGTCGCTAGCATCCATATGATAAGGAGCCCGGGCTGACATGGCTAGTCGTAAACCCAAAGTGGCACAAACTTACAGGGACAGGCATCCATGACCCAGCATCGAACGTGTCGGTCATCAGCGAGTGGATCCAGGCTGTAGCACTGGGCTAGCAGGACTCCGGTGAACCGGGCTGTAGCGGGCTAACAGGACTCCGGTATTCATCGCGTGACATTTCCCCAAAGGGACAGACACAGGAACGAAGAAGGACACATGCCGGCCAGCCTAAGTGTTCTGGAGCAGTAGAAAGCTACCATGGCTCAGTGGAAGCACTAGGAGACATTTCCCGGTAAGAGAGGCTACTAAGGATAAACAACTAGATAGTCAGATCCCACACATACCAAGCATTTCAATAACATACACACAATATGCTCGATATGTGCAAATACAACATGGCATCACAACATGACTCTACAACTCAAGTATTTTATTCAATAGGCTCCGAGGAGCGAGATATTACAAACATGGGTCTCTCGACCCAACATTCAGAGCATACAAGTCAAAGCACAAGCGGAAGCTTAACATGTCTGAGAACAGACAACTACAAATGAAAAAGGTTGAGAAGCCTGACTATCTACCAGATCGTGCCGAGGACACAAGATCGTAGCTGAGGTAACAAGCTAAACGTCGAAGTCCACGCGGTACTACTAGCAAGACTGAAGTCTCTCTGCAAAAACATAAATTAAGCAATGTGAGTACAAATGTACCCAGCAAGACTTACATCAGAACTAACTACATATGCATCATTATCAACAAAGGGGATGGTGGGGTTTAACTGCAGCAAGCCAGCTTTGACTCGGTGGCTAACCTGAACTACGACTGCAAGTAACTCTTTTGAGGTGGCGCACACGAGTCCACATATTCACCATATCAAATACACCACTATGGATCCGCTCCCGTCTCCCTACGAGAACGCCATCCATAGCACTCACGCTTATCTTGCATATTTTAGAGTATCCACTTTCACTTGTCTATGAACTGTACAGGCAACCCAGAAGTCCTTTTCCGCGGACACGGCTATTCGAATAGATAATGTTAACCCTGCAGGGGTGTACTTCTTCACACACGCTCTCGCCACTTATCGCCATGTACACGTCATGTATCTCGGCAACCTTCAAGCGGAAGCCTGGCGAGGGAGTCGGCCACGACCTGACTAACCACACAAGTCTCTCGTCCAGGTTTATGGCCTATTCGGGTTCCATCCGCAAGGAGATCCGGCCGGGGTGTCGCTCACGGCCCCAAACGATGTGAGCAGGGTTCCCAATCCCACCATTCGGGTGCGACTTGGTACATCGTGCCACTGTGCCTAGTCTGTCCCAAGCCCACCTGTACCGGGTGCCACTTGGTAGACTACTAACACTACCTACAAACACCAGAAACTAGTTGCAACTCCTGGACAGAGATCATGTTGATTAATAAGTCGAGAGGGGTCGAGTTACCGGAACCCAATGTGTGGTAGTAACTGTTCATGGATCACAAACACAGAACTCAGTTCCTAAGGACGGTTTCAATGAGACAACCCACCATGTACTCCTACATGGCCTCTCAGCGTTACCTTTACCAAATCGTGTTCACACACTTAGCTCACACACAGTAGGACATGTTCACACACCTCTGATTCATCCCCGATGAATCAGACCGGACTCAACTCTAAGCAGTAGCAGGCATGACAAACAAGCATGAATGAGTAGGCACATCAGGGCTCAAACAACTCCTACTCATGCTAGTGGGTTTCATCTAGTTACTGTGGCAATGACAAGTCATGCAGAGGAAAGGGGTTCAACTACCGCAGCATGTAACAATTGAATCATTGTTGTCCTAATGCAGTAAAAGAGAGCAGGAGCGAGAGAGTGGGATTGTATCGGAATGAACAAGGGGGTTTTGCTTGCCTGGCACTTCTGAAGATAGTATAGTTCTTCATCGGTGTCATTGATCACATCGTCGAAACGCGTCTATCGAGAGGGGGCAATTACCGACAACTGAGAAGAAACACAATCAATGCAATGCACAATATGATGCATGATCATGACATGGCAATATGTTGTGATTTGAGCTAATGCATCTAGCAGTAGGTTAAATGGAGTTGGTTTGAATCCAAGATTCAAATTCAAGCTCCACATGTGGTTATTTAAATGCCATTTAATTGAATTGTCCTAAACAGTAGTCATAAGTTGTTCTAACATGCATGAAAATAGTACAGACGGATAGATTGGATTTTTCTGATCATTTTTCATATATAAATTATCTCATTTGGAGTTACGGTTGAATTTCTATGATTTTTAGAAGTTTAGGGAAATTTCTGGAATTTTCTATATAAGAATAAATCCAGAAAATAAGTTACTGCGTCAGCATGACATAGTTCTGACGTCAGCAGCAACTGGGTCGGCCAGGTCAAACCTGACCTATGGAACCCATACGTCAGTGTCTCAGGCTGGTTTGGGTGTATGACAGGTGGGACCGGTCAATGTTGACTTGACCAAAGTCAAAGCTGACACGTGAGGTCCACACAGATTAGTACTAATCTTAACAGAAAATTAGACTAACCTAATTAGACACTGGGGCCCACATGGCGGTGGCTCTAGGGGTGGTTAGCTGGGTCACTAGTGCTTATTGACCGGCGCCACGTTAGTAGGTGACACCGGCGACCACAGCAGCGGCGGGAACTCGCCGGAGTTGGTCGGGGCAGCGCTACAGGCAACGGCTGGGGGTGCGGCTTGCTCCTATGGGCTGCTGGCGCTCTCGCGCATCCAATGGTTGTGGCGGCAGCAGCTGGGATGGCCGGAGTTAACGGCGACGAGCACTTCTGCGGCGGCCGGAGTTCGGGCATGCTCGGACATGGCGTTTTGGTGCACGAGAGGACGAGTTGCGGGTTGCTATGGAGTCCTGCGGACTCGCTGAGCACGGGGGTAGGCTCGAATGTGTCATGGGTGCGCTCTAGCTACGGCGGCGCCATGGCCGGCGGCGGGGAGCGTTCAGCTCCGGTGGCTGATGCGGTTAGAGAGCGAAGTAGGCTACGGGTCATGAGGGAAACGGTACAGCGGCTCACCGCAGTTCTTCTGGTGCTTCTGGCGAGGCAGGGGAGGCACGGGGTCCGGCGAAATGACGACGGGGATCTCCGGCAACCGAGGTCGGAAATGGCGGCATTGGCGAGGCTTCAGGGCGTTCGGCGTTGCGTAGCTCAGGGAGGAGGTCGAGGACGACGCGGCGGAGCTTCTGGACTCATCGGCAGGGCGAGGGGTGGTCGGTGGCCGTGTTGGCAGCGAACGGCGGCGTCGGGTGCGCTCAGGTGTGGCGCGGGAGAGAGCAGAGGAGGTGGGAGAAGCACGGGAGAGAGTGAGAGAGGTCCAGAAGGGTGCGTGGCATCGCCAGATGCGGATTAGGACGAAGGAGAGGCCTCCAGCGCGAAGCAGGAGGTGGCCGGCGTCGACGCGCGTGCGTCCAGCACGCAGCTGCTTCGGGGCGAGGGGGAGGAAGATGACTGGCAGCTGGGCTGCACAGTAACGGGCCGCGCAGGTGGGCTGGTATCCCTGGTGGGCCTCAAGGTAAGTTGAGGTAAGGTTGCTCTGTTTTATTTCTTGTTTTCTATTTTTCTGTAAATATTGGCTTTATTAAAAATAGTAAAACGTTTCCAAAAATCCTGGAAATAATTGTGGGCTCTGTTGGGATTATTCCTAACAGCCCACACTTAAGTTCAGAATTAATTGAGCACTTAAAATAATATATATCATTTAAATACCCAATTGCAAATACTGTATGATTTAATTCAGTGACCAAATATGTCATGGAAAAATGTGCAATACCACTGGTTATGGTTCTAGCATTATCCAGAAATGATGAACATTTTTGAAAGCCATTTGGACTTACTGAAAATATTTTAGGCGAACCTAGTGAATTCCTTTAATGCTAGGGTTTGAACATCCCCCATTTCAAGTTCATTTGGAAATTAAACATGATGCACACATGAAGGGCTAGCCTACTGCATACCAGGACTAGGGATGTGACAACTCGCCCCCACAAAACAAGAATCTCGTCCCGAGATTCAAGCATAGGGTAGAATGAAGGGGAAACGCAACTAACGCAATCTTCACGATCTAGGTGGCACTTCATAAGAACGTTGATTCAATCACCATCTTGTCTCGTCGTCATGCTCTGAGAACTCAAGCCAACATGACAAAGAGAGGATAGGGAAAAAATCTAAAGGATCGATCTTATTGAAGGTCGAACAACTTAGGATCAACTCAGGGAATTAGACATAGCATCATCTCTCAAGCCGAGACACAAAGCATAAAACTAGAATGATGGTGTAAGACAGATGACGAAAGTTCAGTAGGTAGGCAACAATTCCACACTTAAGAAGGTGGTGAACCGTTGTCAACGTAGCGAGGAGTTGAATTGCCATGATACCATAACAAGACATCTTAGAGGAGGTGACTCGTGGATTATTACCTTAAGTGGCAAAAAGAATTACCTTTGATTCAGATATCATTGAAACTCTTCATACCAGCCTAAGACAATTCTCGAGCGATCACTTGGAGGGGTTCGGTAGAATGGCATACCTAGATTAGAATGGATGATGTGGATTACCTTGTTGAAAACAACACAAGGGATGATTTTAGTAACTGGGGAGAAGCTCAACAGTAGAGAGTGAGTCCACTGTTTGAAAAGTTATAGCATAACCGAGGAAACTGAGAGCAATCCCAGTTAGTGCCGATGATAACACCTAGCGCTTGTGCATGCTCTCAAGAATTGAGCATTTCCATATTCATCAAGGTTTTACCAATATCCGTGTCAAGGGTCCTGGCAACACAACGTACTACCATGATGAACAGCGATGGACGATGCAGATGCAAAGGAAGGTAACCTTCTCAGGTTTCACCTTAGCAAGGCCAAGGAAACATAATCTGGATGATCGACCGAGAGACATTTAGCACTCCGCTTCTAATGTTCTCCTTGATGTGCTAGCGTAATCCATTCATAGATATGGTTTGATATCTACAACATCAAGTAAAAGGTAGGACTTCGGGAACTCAAAAATCCATAAGGGTCAACTAGGGAGTAAATCCCACGAAATCCTTATGGGAAGGTGACCAACTTCTTCAATCAAGATACTACAATAATAGGTCTTCCGGCTGGGTGTGTTGGCCACGACATCCACTTTACCGGTTATCGAGGGACCAATATTATAGTTCTTGGAAAATGTTCCAACCATCATATCTGCCTGAGATTCAGATCTGGTTGGTGTCAGGATATTCTAGCCTCATCGAGTCTAGGAAGAAAAATGAAAGTTTGCAACACAAATCGACGAGATGACGTTGCAAGATTCTTGGGAAATGAACTACGATAGCAAGCTCCAAAGCATGAGCTGGTTCTGCTGCATACATGTGAACACGTTCTCCCAGACAAGCATGACCACATAGTAGTCTTATAATAAAAGCACTACCGCGTTTAGGTGGGGAACCACCATCGACGACATCGAAGTCCTTGTGCACTTATCGACGAACTTCTTATCCTTGAACAAATCAATCAGTGGCTTGGTGTGCTAGGGACACATATAGAATGAAGGTTGCAAGTCTCCAAACTACAGAGTACTTCGCACATATGCATGACTAATTTGGGGTGACTCTAGAGGAAGCAACATTGACTTTCTCGAATCC
The DNA here is from genome assembly GCF_018294505.1 of Triticum aestivum. NCBI lineage: Eukaryota > Viridiplantae > Streptophyta > Magnoliopsida > Poales > Poaceae > Triticum > Triticum aestivum. Next base: position 569,124,086 of record NC_057801.1, read on the forward strand.
ACAGCGGCAACTTGCTCCAAATGCACATGAATTAGAGGAAGTCACTTCTTTCATCCAAACATATGCTTCATGAATGGATCATGAAGATAATGCTTACAAAAGTTTCCAACACTCACTGGATGTTCAACACGAATCATGGAGGAGACAAAATGCTGCTGATGGGCTCAACAACAATTTATCAAGATTCCAATGGAGATGGAATTCCACAACTATGTGAACAAGGCGATAGTATTGGCTAGACCCAAAAGATATAATGGTGTATGCTCGAGGGACAACCACGAGTAAGACAACATTACGAATATCGTTGGTTCATTTGACGATAGCCCATGTGCAAACCAAAGATTGGATAAAACAATAGCACCGACAATGGATCACGAGGATCAATCGATGAGGATACCATCTTTCTTCAACAAACACACAAACGGAAGGATATCCCTTTGGAGTTGAACTAAGCGGGACAAGCTTTCATCTTCCAACTCTCCAAGTTGTTGTCTAGCTCAACCTACTAGCTCAAGGGTATCCAACACAGGTTCTTGGAGTAAGGGTCGTTTACAAGAAAACCAACTTGATCACGAACTCAACATAGCGGTCAGGTGACAACCTGGTAACACTTCCGAGAAGATATTCGGAAAATCACGAACCACCGATATGTTACTAAGCTCGAGATCAATCTTGCTTTTAAGGGCAAGACGATGTGATCAAAAGAGCGAGGAATTGAATAATCCTAACTCATTGATCGAAGAGTGCATCAGAAATAAGGACTAGATAGCGCGATCAACCTTAGGGTGATGATTCAATAATCAACACGCTAAGAATGAGGTTATTCTTCTTTAGCTATCAAGCAGCGGGGTTGCTAGAAGTATTGAGTTCACACATCATGATTCACTTGTTGGCACTCCGGCTGCAACAACACGGAACCGAGGAATGAAAAAGGATGGCGAGAAGTATCACTACGTCAAGAATTCACAAGAGGTGGTGCAATTCTCATGAAAATCTTGATATAAAGAAGGTAATACTTCAAGGTAGAACAGACCAGAAGCTGGATTGCATTTGATCTGCGGGATACAACTGCTTTGACCCAATCCTGGATATGGATGAGGTACTGGGGTTTGTTTCTCCTAGTCATTCCGAAATAGAATGGCTTGAAGGACCACAAGAGTAGTGGCATCGATGGACACGGATGCATAACTTCTCCTGACTATCAATTGATAGACGAGGTCAGAAGACAACTAAAGAGGGACAACCCAAAGGAACATATGTTTTTCTGAGTTGTGGATGCATGGATTAGTATGCCGAACAAATTCAGCATATTTCTTCCGGATAACCCATGCTGAAGAGGAAGGACTGGCAAATTCACAACTATGAATGAATGACTCATCAAGAGCATTCTGGTTGCGATCTTTTGGTTCAAAGAACATCTGCCATAATGGTTCATGGTATTGGAAGAATGATATACCACGGACCTCGAAGACTATCACAAAGGTTACTAATATCCTAAAGGTAGGAGCAACACTAACAACATGAAGTAAGTAGGAAAATCTCGGGTTCAGAAACCTAGGAGTAGAATACCTACTACTAAGTGGCATCACAGGATGCTTTCGAGAATGATGGCCAGAATCATCACACTGGGAACACAAGGCATGACTGGATTACTAGGTGATACTCTAGACACCTAGGGTCATAATAATAACTCCAACATATATGTCAAGGCAACAGAGTACCTCAACTCACCGATTAGTGTGGTTAATCTGGCCCAAAGGAACATCAAAACGGGAGGAAGGGATTTGCAAATGCTTCAGACTATTTAGAAACCTGGGATGACTTGGACAGCATAACGGCTCTAAATGCTTGAAAGATTGGACACATGTTACAAAAATGGTGGCATAGCCACTCAGAAGCACAATATCAAGGTTTCGAGATCAACAGTTAACATACAGGAGTAGAAGAAACTGAACTGAGGCTTGAATCCAACAATCTTATAAGTCTACGGATTAGTAACACGTGATCCTGGTAGAAAGATGAGAAGCCTAGTTCCTTAACCCCGTAGGAAAGATAAGATGACTCAGATTAGAAGGGCATAAGGTAAAGGAGTAAAAAGAGCCTTACGTTCCATCCAACAATTAATTCCCTTATATAACTAAAGAATTTCTAGACTCAACTTCGACCAGTTTGGCTTGGTAATCCTACAGGCAGTCAGGCTCTGATACCAAAGCTGTCAGGACCCCGACTCAATGCCACATCGATCTAGAATGTAACACCTCATATCACTTTGCGGCCTCACGCACGGTATTCCCATAGGTGTCGCCTTACCTTTGCCCGGGACCATTTGCGCCTTTTGGCACACGTATATGATAGTGTCGCTAGCATCCATATGATAAGGAGCCCGGGCTGACATGGCTAGTCGTAAACCCAAAGTGGGACAAACTTACAGGGACATGCATCCATGACCCAGCATCGAACGTGTCGGTCATCAGCGAGTGGATCCAGGCTGTAGCACTGGGCTAGCAGGACTCCGGTGAACCAGGCTGTAGCGGGCTAACAGGACTCCGGTATTCATCGCGTGACATTTCCCCGAAGGGACAGACACAGGAACGAAGAAGGACACATGCCTGCCAGCCTAAGTGTTACGGAGCAGTAGCAAGCTACCATGGCTCAGTGGAAGCACTAGGAGACATTTCCCGGAAAGAGAGGCTACTAAGGATAAACAACTAGATAGTCATATCCACACATACCAAGCATTTCAATAACATACACACAATATGCTCGATATGTGCAAATACAACATGGCATCACAACATGACTCTACAACTTAAGTATTTTATTCAATAGGCTCCGAGGAGCGAGATATTACAAACATGGGTCTCTCGACCCAGCATTCAGAGCATACAAGTCAAAGCACAAGCGGAAGCTTAACATGTCTGAGTACAGACAACTACAAATGAAAAAGGCTGAGAAGCCTGACTATCTACCAGATCCTGCCGAGGACACAAGATCGTAGCTGAGGTAACAAGCTAAACGTCGAAGTCCACGCGGTACTACTAGCGAGACTGAAGTCTCTCTGCAAAAACATAAATTAAGCAACGTGAGTACAAATGTACCCAGCAAGACTTACATCAGAACTAACTACATATGCATCATTATCAACAAAGGGGATGGTGGGGTTTAACTGCAGCAAGCCAGCTTTGACTTGGTGGCTAACCTGAACTACGACTGCAAGTAACTCTTTTGAGGTGGCGCACACAAGTCCACATATTCACCATATCAAATACACCACTATGGATCCCCTCCCGTCTCCCTACGAGAATGCCATCCATAGCACTCACGCTTATCTTGCGTATTTTAGAGTATCCACTTTCACTTGTCTATGAACTGTACATGCAACCCAGAAGTCCTTTTCCGCGGACACGGCTATTCGAATAGATAATGTTAACCCTGCAGGGGTGTACTTCTTCACACACGCTCTCGCCACTTATCGCCATGTACACGTCATGTATCTCGGCAACCTTCAAGCGGAAGCCTGGCGAGGGAGTCGACCATGACCTGACTAACCACACAAGTCTCTCATCCAGGTTTATCGCCTATTCGGGTTCCATCCGCAAGGAGATCCGGCCGGGGTGTCGCTCACGGCCCCAAACGATGTGAGCAGGGTTCCCAAGCCCACCATCCCGGTGCCACTTGGTACACCGTGCCACTGTGCCTAGTCTGTCCCAAGCCCACCTGTACCGGGTGCCACTTGGTAGACTACTAACACTACCTACAAACACCAGAAACTAGTTGCAACTCCTGGATAGAGATCATGTTGATTAATAAGTCGAGAGGGGTCGAGTTACCGGAACCCAATGTGTGGTAGTAACTGTTCATGGATCACAAACACAGAACTCAGTTCCTAAGGACGGTTTCAATGAGACAACCCACCATGTACTCCTACATGGCCTCTCACCGTTACCTTTACCAAATCATGTTCACACACTTAGCTCACACACAGTAGGACATGTTCACACACCTCTGATTCATCCCCGATGAATCAGACCGGACTCAACTCTAAGCAGTAGCAGGCATGACAAACAAGCATGAATGAGTAGGCACATCAGGTCTCAAACAACTCCTACTCATGCTAGTGGGTTTCATCTAGTTACTGTGGCAATGACAGGTCATGCAGAGGAAAGGGGTTCAACTACTGCAGCATGTAACAGTTGAATCATTGTTGTCCTAATGCAGTAAAAGAGATCAGGAGCGAGAGAGTGGGATTGTATCGGAATGAACAAGGGGGTTTTGCTTGCCTGGCACTTCTGAAGATAGTATAGTTCTTCATCGGTGTCATTGATCACATCATCGAAACGCGTCTATCGAGAGGGGGCAATTACCGGCAACTGAGAAGAAACACAATCAATGCAATGCATAATATGATGCATGATCATGACATGGCAATATGCTATGATTTGAGCTAATGCATCTAGCAGTAGGTTAAATGGAGTTGGTTTGAATCCAAGATTCAAATTCAAACTCCACATGTGGTTATTTAAATGCCATTTAATTGAATTGTCCTAAACAGTAGTCATAAGTTGTTCTAACATGCATGAAAATAGTACAGATGGATAGATTGGATTTTTCTGATCATTTTTCATATATAAATTATCTCATTTGGAGTTACAGTTGAATTTCTATGATTTTTAGAAGTTTAGGCAAATTTCTGGAATTTTCTATATAAGAATAAATCCAGAAAATAAGTTACTACGTCAGCATGACATAGGAGTCACATCAGCAGGTCAACTGGGTCGGCCAGGTCAAACCTGACCTATGGGACCCATATGTCAGTGTCTCAGGCTGGTTTCGGTGTATGACAGGTGGGACCGGTCAACGTTGACTTGACCAAAGTCAAAGCTGACACGTGGGGTCCACACAGATTTGTACTAATCTTAACAGAAAATTAGACTAACCTAATTAGACACTGGGGCCCACATGGGGGTGGCTCTAGGGGTGGTTAGCTGGGTCATTAGTGCTAATTGACCGGCGCCACGTCAGCAGGTGACACCGGCGACCACAGCAGCGGCGGGAACTCGCCGGAGTTGGTCGGGGCGGCGCTACAGGCAACGGCTGGGGGTTCGTCTTGCTCCGATGGGCTGCATCCAATGGTTGTGGCGGCAGCAGCTAGGATGGCCAGAATTAACGGCAGCGAGCACTTCCGCGGCGGCCGGAGTTCGGGCACGCTCGGACACGGCGTTTTGGTGCACGGGAGGACGAGCTGCGGGTTGCTACGGAGTCTTGCGGACTCGCTGAGCACGGGGGTAGGCTCGAATGCGTCGTGGGTGCGCTCTAGCTACGGCGGCACCATGGCCGGCGGCGGGGAGCGTTCGGCTCTGGTGGCTGATGCGGTTAGAGAGCAAAGTATGCTACGGGTCATGAGGGAAATGGTACAGCGGCTCACCGCGGTTCTTCTGGTGCTTCTGGCGAGGCATGGGAGGCACGGGGTCCGGCAAAATGACGACGGGGATCTCTGGCAACTGAGGTCGGAAACGGCGGCATTGGCGAGGCGTCAGGGCGTCCGGCGTTGCGTAGCTCAGCGAGGAGGTCGAGGACGACGCGGCAGAGCTTCTGGACTCATCGGCAGGGCGAGGGGTGGTTGGTGGCCGTGGTGGCAGCGAACGGCGGCGTCGGGTGCGCTCGGGTGTGGTGCGGGAGAGAGCAGAGGAGGTGGGAGAAGCACGGGAGAGAGGTCCAGAAGGGTGCGTGGCGTTGCCAGACGCGGATTAGGACGAAGGAGAGGCCTCCAGCGCGAAGCAGGAGGTGGCCGGCGTCGACGCGCGTGCGTCCAGCACGCAGCTGCTTCGGGGCGAGGGGGAGGAAGATGACTGGCAGCTGGGCTGCATAGTAACGGGCCGCGCAGGTGGGCTGGTATCCCTGGTGGGCCTCAAGGTAAGTCGAGGTAAGGTTTCTCTATTTTATTTCCTATTTTCTATTTTTCTGTAAATATTGGCTTTATTAAAAATAGTAAAACGTTTCCAAAAATCCTGCAAATAGTTGTGGGCTCTGTTGAGATTATTCCTAACAGCCCACACTTAAGTTCAGAATTAATTGAGCACTTAAAATAATATATATCATTTAAATACCCAATTGCAAATACTGTATGATTTAATACAGTGACCAAATATGTCATGGAAAAATGTGCAACACCACTGGTTATGGTTCTAGCATTATCCAGAAATGATGAACATTTTTGAAAGCCATTTGGACTTACTGAAAATATTTTAGGTGAACCTAGTGAATTCCTTTAATGCTAGGGTTTGAACATCCCCCATTTCAAGTTCATTTGGAAATTAAACATGATGCACACATGAAGGGCTAGCCTACTGCATACCAGGACTAGGGACGTGACATAACCTTTCAGAGAAAGAAGAAGAAAGATTATTGAAAACTCTGAAGAAGCACCGAGCTGCTATTGGATACTCTGGATGATCTTAAGGGCATTAGTCCCACATTATGTCAACATAAAATTTTAGTGGAGAAAGATGCCAAACCTGTTAGAGATCCTCAAAGACGATTAAACCCCAAAATGAAGGAAGTGGTAAGAAAGGAGATTCTAAAACTCCTTGAGGCAGGTATTATTTATCCCGTTGCTGATAGTGAATGGGTAAGCCCTGTCCATTGTGTCCCTAAAAAGGGAGGTATTACCGTTGTTCCTAATGATAAAGATGAATTGATCCCGTAAAGATTTATTATAGGCTATAGGATGGTAATTGATTTACGTAAGTTAAATAAAGCTACTAAGAAATATCATTACCCTTTACCTTTTATTGATCAAATGCTTGAAAGGCTATCCAAACACACACATTTTTGCTTTCTAGATGGTTATTCTGGTTTCTCTCAAATACCTGTGTCAGCGGGGGATCAATCTAAAACTACTTTTACTTGCCCTTTTGGTACTTTTGCTTATAGACGTATGCCTTTTGGTTTATATAATTCACCTGCTACCTTTCAAAGATGCATGATGGCTATATTTTCTATTTTTTGTGAAAAGATTTGTGAGGTATTCATGGATGACTTCTCCGTCTATGGATCCTCTTTTGATGATTGTTTGAGCAACGTTGATCGAGTTTTGCATAGATGTGAAGACACTAGTCTCGTCTTGAATTGGGAAAAGTGTCACTTTATGGTTAATGAAGGCATTGTCTTGGGGCACAAGATCTCCGAGAGGGGTATTGAAGTTGATAAAGCCAAAGTTGATGCTATTGAAAAGATGCCATGTCCCAAGGACATAAAAGGTATAAGAAGTTTCCTTGGTCATGCCGGTTTTTATAGGAGGTTCATAAAGGACTTCTCTAAAATCTCTAGGCCTCTGACTAATTTATTGCAAAAAGATATTCCTTTTGTCTTTGATGATGATTGTGTAGACGCATTTGAAACACTTAAGAAAGCTTTGATAACATCACCTATTGTTCAGCCACCTGATTGGAATTTACCTTTTGAAATTATGTGTGATGCTAGTGATTATGTTGTAGGTGTTGTTTTAGGGCAAAGAGTCGATAAGAAATTGAATGTTATCCATTATGCTAGTAAGACCCTTGATACTGCCCAGAGAAATTATGCTACCACTGAAAAAGAATTCTTAGCAGTTGTGTTTGCATGTGATAAGTTTAGACCTTATATTGTTGATTCCAAAGTTACTATTCACAATGATCATGCTGCTATTAAATATCTTATGGAAAAGAAAGATGCTAAGCCTAGACTCATTAGATGGGTTCTCCTGCTCCAAGAATTTGACTTGCATATTATTGATAGAAAGGGAGTTGAGAACCCCGTTGCAGACAACTTGTCTAGGTTAGAGAATGTTCTTGATGACCCACTGCCTATTAATGATAGTTTTCCTGATGAACAATTAGCGGTTGTCAATGCTTCTCGTATGGCTCCTTGGTATGTTGACTATGCTAATTACATTATTGCTAAATATATACCGCCTAGTTTCACATACCAGCAAAAGAAAAAGTTCTTCTATGATTTAAGACATTACTTCTGGGATGATCCACACCTTTATAAAGGAGTAGATGGTATTATTAGACTTTGTGTGCCTGAGAATGAACAGGAACAAATCCTACGCAAGTGTCACTCTGAATCCTATGGAGGACACCACACTGGAGATAGAACTGCACACAAGGTACTACAATCTGGTTTTTATTGGCCTACTCTTTTCAAAGATGCTCGTAAGTTTGTCGTATCTTGTGATGGATGCCAAAGAATAGGTAACATCAGTACACGTCAAGAAATGCCTATGAATTATTCTCTTGTTATCGAACTGTTTGATGTTTGGGGCTTTGATTACATGGGACCTTTTCCTGCCTCCAATGGTTATACACATATCTTAGTTGATGTTGACTACGTTACTAAGTGGGTAGAAGCTATTCCTACTAGTAGTGCTGATCATAACACTTCTATTAAAATGCTTAAAGAAGTTATTTTTCCGAGGTTTGCAGTCCCTAGATATCTTATGACTGATGGTGGTTCACACTTTATTCATGGTACTTTCCGTAAGATGCTTGCTAAGTACGATGTCAATCATAGAATTGCATCTCCTTATCACCCGCAGTCTAGTGGTCAAGTAGAGTTGAGCAATAGAGAGCTCAAATTAATTTTGCAAAAGATTGTGAATAGATCTTGAAAGAATTGGTCCAAAAAACTTGATGATGCATTATGGGCCTATAGAACTGCATACAAAAATCCTATGGGTATGTCTCCATATAAGATGGTTTATGGAAAAGCATGTCATTTACCTCTTGAACTTGAACATAAAGCATATTGGGCTATTAAAGAGCTCAATTATGACTTCAAACTTGCCGGTGAGAAGAGGTTGTTTGATACTAGCTCACTTGATGAATGGAGAGCCCAAGCTTATGAGAATGCCAAGATCTTCAAAGAAAAAGTCAAACGCTGGCATGATAAAAGGATACAAAAGCGTGAGTTTAACGTAGGAGATTATGTGTTATTATTCAACTCTCATTTAAGATTTTTTGCAGGAAAACTTCTCTCAAAATGGGAAGGTCCCTACGTTATCGAGGAGGTCTACTGTTCCAGTGCTATAAAAATTAACAACTTTGAAGGCACAAATCCAAGGGTGGTTAATGGTCAAAGAATCAAGCATTATATTTCAGGTAACCCTATCAATGTTGAAACTAATATTATTGAAACCATAACCCAGAGGAGTACATAAGAGACACTTTCCAGAATGTTCCAGACTCTGAAAAGGCATAGGTACGTGGTACAGTAAGTAAACCGATTCCAAAACAACTCTAATGGCAATTTTCAGTAGTTTTGGATTATTTAAGAATTTTAGGAAGAAAGAAGTAGTCTGAAAGGGACACGAGGCTTCCATGAGAGAGGAGAGTGCGCCCCCCTGTAGGGCGCGCCCCCCTGTCTCGTGGGCACCTCGTGTGCCCCCCGAACTCCTTTTTCTTGTATGTTACGTATTTTGGTCGGTAAAAATTCATTATATATACTCCCGAAGGTTTTGGCTACTGTATCACGCAAATATCCACTGTTTTTGTTTCGAGTTGTTCCTGTTGTAGATTCAGAACAAGATGTCGTCCAAAGATTCGGAGGGAGAGAGTGACGTGGCTGATTATATTGCAAATCCAAAAGTATATGCAGATGTGGAACATTATGGCTGGACCACAGAGGAAGAAGAAGACTATGATCCAAATAGGCGGATGAAGAGGATGATCCACTTCCTCAACCTGGTGATATGCATGTGGAGTTCAAGAAGTCAAGCCTCGCTAAGGTCCAATCTATCCCACCATGTTTTTTGCAGGATAGCAAGGCAGTACTATGCAAAAAGATAATGAAACTTGAGCTCGAGAATGAAGATCTGAGGGAGGAAAACTTTATCCTCAGACGCAAGCTAGAGAAGAAAAATGCAACAATTCCCACTCCGACACCTCCGAAGAAATAATCACATGGGTATGGGCACCCCCCTTGGCAACTGCCAAGCTTGGGGGAGGTGCCCTGGTATCGTATCACCATCACACTCCTATCTTTACCGCTTTATTTAGTTCGATCCTTTTAGTAGTATCTCGATCTATTAGTTCGAAGTTTTGATATCAAGTAGTTTTGAGTTTTCGTTGTGATCTCTTTTTGTAAGCGAGTCCATGTGCTATCTATAATAAAGATTAGTGTTGAGTCAAGGGCTTTTCTATGTTGCTATGATATTGAGAACGTAGAAAGAACAAAAGACTTCATATTGATCTTATGGATAGTGATAACTTCACACATAGAAAGTATGAGGTATAAAAATTGCTGAGAGTTGATGAACGTAGCCTTGGTCATCGTTGCAATTAATAGGAAGTGATAAGGAAAGAGGGGTTCACATATAGATATATTATCTTGGACATCTTTTATGATTGTGAAGCACTCATTAAGTATGACATGCTAAAAGAGTTGATGTTGGACAAGGAAGACAACGTAATGGTTTATGTTTTCCGACATCTCGGTTAAAGTATATTGTCAGTGACCTTCTGAACATGTTGAGCTTGCCTTTCCCCCTCATGCTAGCCAAAACTCCTTGCACCAAGTAGAGATACTACTTGTGCTTCCAAACTTCCTTGAACCCAGTTTTGCCATGAGAGTCCACCATACCTACCTATGGATTGAGTAAGATCCTTCAAGTAAGTTTTCATCGGTGCAAGCAATAAAAATTGCTCTCTAAATATGCATGACTTATTAGTGCAGAAAAAAATAAGCTCTGTACGAACTTGTTGTGGAAGTAATAAAAGCGACGAAGTGCATAATAAAGGTCCACATACAAGGGGAAATACAAAGTGACGTTCTTTTGCATTAAGATTTTGTGTATCCAACCCTAAAAGCGCATGACAACCTCTGCTTCCCTCTGCGAAGGGCTTATCTTTTACTTTATGTTTTTACTTTATGCTTGAGTCAAGGTGATCCTCACCTTTCCACTTTTTCATTATATCCTTTGGCAAGCTCCTCGTGTTTGAAAGGTCCTGATACATATATCAAATTGAATGTAAGTTGGTGTAGGCTATTATTGTTGACATCACCTAAAGGTGAATACATTGGGAGGCAACACAATAAGCCCCTATCTTTCTCAGTGTCTGGCTGAAAATCTATAACCATAAGTATTGCGTGAGTGTTAACAATTATGGCGGACTACGAGATAGTTGAGTATGTGATCTTGTTGAAAAGCTCTATTATTGACTCTTTCTGATGTTACTATAAATTGCAATTGCTTCAATGACCGAGATTATAGTTTGTTAGTTCCCAATGAAGTTTATGAACCATACTTGACATTGTGAATTGCTTATTACTTGAACATAGGAAATCATATGACAAAATCTATATATATGTTGCTGTTATTAGAATGATCATGATGCCCTCATGTCCGTATTTTATTTTTATCGACACCTCTATCTCTAAACATGTGGACATATTTCTCGATCTCGGTTTCCGCTTGAGGACAAGCGAGGTCTAAGCTTGGGGGAGTTGATACGTCCATTTTGCATCATGCTTTTATATCAATATTTATTGCATTATGGGATGTTATTACACATTATATCTCAAAACTTATGGCTATTCTCTCTTATTTTACAAGGTTTACCATGAAGAGGGGGAATGCCAGCAGCTGGAATTCTGGCTGAAAAAGGAGCAAAAGTTGGAAACCTATTCTGCACAACTCCAAAAGTCCTAAAACTCCACGAAACCAGCTTTTGGATTTATTAAGAATTTATGAGCGAAAGAAATAGGCCAGGGGGCCCACACCCTGTCCAGGAGACAGGGGGGCGCCCCCCCCCTATAGGGCGCGCCCCCCTATCTCATGGGCCCCCTGGTGGGCTTCCGGCGACCATCTTCTGCTATATGAAGGGTTTTGTCCTGGAAAAATTCGTGGGCAAGCTTATGGGATGAAACTCCGCCGCCACGAGGCGGAACCTTGGCGGAATCAATCTAGGGCTCTGGCGGAGCTATTTTGCCGGGGACACTTCCCTTCGGGAGGGAGAAATCATCACCAACGTCATCATCAACGATCCTCTCATCGGGAGGGGGTCAATCTCCATCAACATCTTCACCAGCACCATCTCCTCTCAAACCCTAGTTCATCTCTTGTATCCAATCTTGTATCCAAAACCACAAATTGGTACCTGTGGGTTGCTAGTAGTGTTGATTACTCCTTTTAGTTGATACTTATTGGTTTACTTGGTGGAAGATTATATGTTCAGATCCTTAATGCATATTATTACGCCTCTGATTATGAATATGATTATGCTTTGTGAGTAGTTACTTTAGTTCCTGAGGACATGGGTGAAGTCTTGCTATTAGTAGTCATGTGAATTTGGTATTCGTTCGATAGTTTGATGAGATGTATGTTTCTCTCCTCTAGTGGTTTTATGTAAACATCGACTACATGACACTTCACCATTATTTGGGCCTAGAGGAAGGCATAGGGAATTAATAAGTAGATGATGGGTTGCTAGAGTGACAGAAGCTTAAACCCTAGTTTATGCGTTGCTTCGTTAGGGGTTGATATGGACCCATATGTTTAATGATGTGGTTAGGTTTACCTTAATACTCCTTTTTGTAGTTGCGGATGCTTGCAATAGGGGTTAATCATAAGTGGGATGCTTTTCCAAGTTAGGGCAGTACCCAAGTGTCGGTCCACCCACATATCAAATTATCAAAGTACCGAACGCGAATCTTATGAATGTGATGAACTAGCTTGACGATAATTCCCAATGTGTCCTCGGGAGCTCCTTCATTATTATTAGAATTTGTCCAGGCTTCTCCTTTGCTAAATAAAGGATTGGGCCACCTTGCTGCACCTTATTTACTTTATTTACTTTTGCTCGTTACTATTTATCTTATCACAAAACTATCTATCACCTATTATTTCAGTGCTTGCAGAGAAAACCTTACTGAAAACCGCTTATCATTTCCTTCTGCTCCTCATTGGGTTCGACACTCTTACTTATCGAAAGGACTACGATAGATCCCCTACACTTGTGGGTCATCACTCCCCCCCTCGCTCGTGCTGCTGCTCTGCTCTGATTTAGCTACACTTCAGTCGACTGAATCAACTTTTGGGTCAGTCGATTTTCAAGGGGGGGGGGCTCGCCAGAGTTAAGGAAGAACCACCCACAGCGGGGAGGGGGCTCGCCGAAGAGGTACCCCACTATCTATCTTAGGGTTCAAGGTGGGGGGCGGGGGCCTAGAGGGTTGGCCGGTGCGGCGGGGCGGTGGTGGACTAGCGGTGGGGAGTTGTTTCGGGGCAGCGAGGCGGCGCTAGGGCCGGCGGTTCGGCCGGTGGTGGCTGGCGGCTCAGGAGGGTGCAGGTTGAAGATGAATTGCAGGCCCTCCCTAAACTACATGTCAAGTGCCTCTCTGCTACCATTGCGTTCAGTTTCGACAGTAACATTGAGATTCTACAGTAAATTTTAGTTTCGACAGTTAAGTTCAGAGTCAACAGTTTTTACCTCATCTGTTGTAGTCAGGTGGTTTTTGGTGATGTAAATTTTATATCTATTTTATATAATCTATTGGAGATGGTATTAGAATACCACTTGAGATTGACGATGTTTGTCTTGTGCTGCTTCAGTCTTGACGTCTTACGGCTCACCGGAGCTGCTCCAATGACAGAACGGTCCATCACAACAGAGCAGTGCCTTGGACGCCGTCTACAAATTCCTCAGATCTTCCTCCACACCTCCGACAACCACCTCTGCCTCAACTGCTTCAGCGACCAACCCAATGATGTTGAGGTCGACACGGCTACGGCAAAGAGGTTGTACACTTGCTACATCACTTATTACTATACATTCATGTCGATCCATTAGGGCTATTTTGGTTCAACGGAAAAACATAGCAATAGGGAATTTTCCTATGGCACTCTACTATTCAATTATTCATGCATTTTGTTGAAAGGAATGGAGCAAAACATCCACCTGGACCTACTTTTCAAAATCCTATGCATGAAAACAAGACCAAGTGCATTAGTGGCAGAATAACATTCTAACTATACACGCTTTCATATGGTTTCACTTTATTTTGGCCATGTTTCTTTGCATTCCTCTGCTCTTCCAATTCATGTGAACCAAACACCCATGTTGGCAGAAATCCTGTGTTTACAAATGCTTTGTTTACCATGTGCATTCCTATCCTATTCCGGTATTTTTCCTATCCCTGCATTTTTAGAATCATGCAAGCCAAATGAGCCCTTACAGAATTACTTCAGTTATAGGTAGGTGTCGAAGGGAACTTTGTGTGGTTTGTCCTGCTCCTGCCACGACATCGTCCACCTCACCTGAGTTGCTCCATCGACAGAAGCATCCACCAAACCAGACATCATGACTCCTGACTGTCTTTCGCCACCTCAGATCTCCTTCCCTGCCGCCAGCACCCACCACAATGGCATCATCATCATCGACTCAGCAGATGAACCTGAGGAGTACACAAGTCTATAGGAGAGGTTGCACTCTGTTGTTTCTGCTTATGTTATGCATTGCTTAAAATTACCTGCTACTTTATTGTCATGTTCACCTCTTGGACTCCAAGTCAGGTCCAAATTAATGTTCAAACTTGAGTTCTAAATTAGATGTGGGGCACATATCGAGGCAACAATGAATAGTATCTCTGTCTAATATCTGGTTCATCTAGGGTATGCCTATGTTGTTCATCTTGGGTGGGAAATAAATAGTAAAGCAATCATCATTTGTATTTTTATTAAATTAAAACAATCATCAGCCTGCTATCATTATTTTTTGATCCATCCACTGGTTGTTACCATCACTCTAAATTTCTGCATGCCCTCCTTACATAATCTCACCATATTTTTTTCGTATGCATGTCAAATATTGTACATAGTCATGCTAAACATGTAGAGAAAAAGAGAAGAGTTTTCTGCAGCAATACAATGTCATGCAAACATTGCTCCATGGTGGGTCAATGGCAAACCCTCCCCCCTCTCCAGATTGTAATCCAGAGGAAGATATCTGTTCTAAGGCGGATTTAGACGCAGCTGACCACTCCTATTTACCCCCAAGGTGTTTGCTCTACCTTGGCATGATGATGTTAGTCATATCATGCATATGTTGCCTTGCAGTGCCTACTTTTGACATCATATATGTCATCTGCTTAGTTTAGACATGTTCTGTAATGCCACCTGTTTAGTTTCTATATCATATATGGGAATTATGCAGTCTCATGTCTTTTAGCCAGCTACAATATATGTGAAATGTGCAATGCCATCTTGTTTAACCAGGCATCATATATTTGAATGATATCTTGCCCATCCTTTTATTCATTACATTTCCATTTGTCGACAATGTTTGTACATTAAACTACTCTTCCTGTGAATCAACCATTTGGGTGGGAGATGGAAAAATCTGGAGTGAATACAAGGCCTTCAGAGCAGACAGTGCTACATGTCAAAGCAGATCTCTTGTTGGGTCCCGATAGCTCCTCGGAGATGGATTCAGAGACAAATGACCAGTCCTATTCACCCACCGAGGTGTATGCTCTAACTTGGCACGATTATGCTGCTCATATCATGCATATGGTGTCTTGCATTGCATAGTTTAGACATCATATACACAATATTCAACACCATGTTCTTAGTTTAGACATCATATCGAATGCCCTCTATTTAGCATATAAATCACATATGTGAATTAAATCATGCGATCCTGATTACTTAGATAACATGTAGGTGAATTATGTCATGCGATCCTGTTTAGTTATTCATCATATCTTTGAACTATGTTACGCTATGCTATCTAGTTTAGATAGACATCATATATGTGAAATTATGTCATGCTCTCCATTTTAGTTAAATAATATACATGTCAACTATTTCATGCCCTGTTTTTCCACACTATCTATTGCATCTGTCTCTCATACAATGTCTGTACATTCAACTATGTTTCATGTTTATCATCCATTTGAATTGGAGCGGGTCATGCTAGTATCTAGCGGACTAAAAACACGGTCTTCAAATAAAATAGTGCTACCTCTTGGTGGAGATAGCACCTCGTTTGTACATGCATGAGAACCAACCCTACCACACATAACCCAAACTCTCGCAGATTGTAACCCTACTGAGATGGACAAAGAACCAGCTTCACCCAATCTAACCCCAACCCTAGCAGATAGTAACCCAGTTCTGTTGACACAACACCATCTCCACCATAGAGCTCCCAAACAAGAGTAGTTAGTAAGGCAGCTCCAGTGCCCAAAGGGCCAGTACTACCACGGCGAACCCGAACTCCACCAGTTAGTACGTCTATTCCTATGGACGAAGCACAACCAACTAGTTTTAGTTTAGCATCTATTGCATTTGATGTTGTTAAATCCTATGTGCATATCTTCCCATCTTGGAAATATTATACTGAAGATGAAGGAAAATGCCAGTTGCAGGTGTTTGTCCAGGAGTTATGTGTAAGTAAGTCATGGCAATAACTTTGCTTTGTCCCATACATCCTACCTCCATGATGGTTATTGTCGGTTCAATATCTGGTGTATCTCGTAGTAGGGGTCCTAAGCTAGGCGTCTTGGAGCGATGGTAACATGGACACGGGGTTTTACCCAGCTTCGGGCTCTCTCGAAGAGATAATACCCTACATGTTGCTTTTGATTGTATTCATATGGGTGTAGTACAGAGTACACGTATCTACTACGAGATTGTGGTAATGAATATGAGATTGTCCATTGACTAGCCTGGCCTCGGTTTATATAAGACACCGGAGGCCTAGGGTTTAGGAGAGTCCTTGTCTTGGGCGCCAAGTCTTGTGGAGTATTCCTTGTATGCGGCAGGGGTTGTCCGAACTGGCCCATGAGTATGCGGCCATGGGGGTCCTCGGCCCAATCTAGCTGATTGGGAGACGACGTGGTGAGTACCCCTAGTACAGGACTCCATCAGTAGCCCCCTAAACCGGTCTTCAAGTTGGGGACACTCCTTGATTCTTCCGAACTATTCTTCATCTTCGGTCGTCGGTCTTGAAAACTGGTTAAACAAATCTTCTCATCTTCAATCTTGAGGATCGCAAAGAAATCCGAAGAGTTTATATGTCGGTTATGCGAGGAGCCCCTTTAAGTTTCCGGCCTTTATCAATGCCTCGTTATTATTATGCCACACCTCAGGTTTGAAGTTATTCTCGGGCGGCAGTGTCCTCTTGCGTCCGAACTCCAATGCTGGATTGCATCCGAGGTATCTTTTGCAGCCAAGCACCAACGTCGGACTGCTTCCGAGCTCCAACGCCGGAATGTACCCAAGCTCTAACGTCGGACTGTGTCCAAACTCCAACGCCGGACCGTATCCAAGCTCCAACGCCGGACTATATCCGAGATGTCATAGATCATCTGGGTTCAAAAAGTTGAAGGAGTTTAGCCGAGCTTAATGCCGGAAATGCCCTCTATGGAGCTAGCCACTGGCGCCCAAGCTTAATGCCGGACTGCTTCCGAGGTGGTGCACCACCCCTGACTGCAGGCTGATTTTTTGATTGGTGGAATTTATTCTCTGCCGAGATATATAGCCAGTAAGCCTCAAGGTGTGTGCATCGGTCTAAAACCTGAGATGCACCTGAAGGAAAACATGAAACCATTGATCCTAGTTGCCCCTGAGACTCAGGTCGATGCGTGAAATCGGCCTGAGGATCAACTCCTAGCTCGGAAGCTTACATAGGAATAGAAACACGGTGTGTAAATTCCTCGAGACTCAGGTTGGGTGCGGCCGCCCAACCTTAGGATAATAATCTCCTCGAAAACTATACTGCACTTTAAATTTTTTTGCATTGGACAGGCAATGTAGTAGCCCCCGAGACACTGGTCGGGTGGCGACACTAGATCAGGGGATCGATGTACCCCTTTAATCTTTGTAAATAATAAGCACGAAGCCCACTAGCCCCTGAGCCTTAATGTGGGCACGGGTGGCCGAATTAAGGATCGATATCCAAAGTAAAATCACAAATTATGTGTAATGATTCTATGTATCTAAGTACTTTACATCATCAATGCTCGGATCCACATTGTACAAAACTTTGTTGACCGGCCATCGGCTTCAACCTCCTCGGCCAATAGCCGGGGAGTGTTTGTCCCACTTTATAAAGCCTTTATGAGGGCAAAGATTTACGGAAAACAAGGCAATCCGGCCATACGGTTTTATAAACAAAGGTACACAGAGAGACATGTTATATTATTGTTTTAACATAAGAAACATCGTCCAAAGAAAATAGTCCCGCTATCGGTTCCTTTCTTTGGGTTGTCATGCTAAGCATGATCATGAAACCTCAGCTCCGATCAATGTGGGAGGAAAATACAAAGGATTTAGTTCGGGAAAAGCTTCCAAACTCTGTGGTCTAGATGAACCCAAATTTTCACTTCCGTTGCGACCATTTATAATCTGAAAGTGGCCCATCGTCGGCTTCTACCCCCTTGTAGATGCTATGCAGGGTGTTTCCGAAATAACAAAACAACCCTTAGCCGACATCTCGGTGCCCGAAGGCAGTTGTGTTGGGGAAACAAGGCAATCAGATATGCAGGCTTTATAACTTTCACTTAGTCATAGGATCTTAAATTTGGGAGGCCAGTAAGTAGACCCCCCGCTTAGTGTTCGGCGACAGCCGAGTTCAAGCCGTAAACACTTCGGCCAATGTTATGAATGGCCCGTCTTTTAATACAGTCATCTGACTGCTGACCAGTTTACGTTTATTGTGATAGTCAATTTTTGGCTTTCTCCACTACGGTGCTTAACCATGCGAGCTGGAAGCACAATCACAGTGGTTCTCCCTTTGCACACCTAGCCGAACAAAGCGGAACATAGGAGGCAAGCACAGGAGCCGGGCAACCCGTCTATTGACCGAAGACACAATTCGAAACTGATGCATATATAGCAATATCCGAGAATTTTTGCCGAATCTCTAAAGGTGTCCGACGTTGCACTGTGAGACTTATGCGGAAAACACACAAATACTTGAAAAGTGCCATAGGATTGGAAAACCAAAAAAGTCAGTAAAAACTCGACGTCCGAACTAGATTAATTGTTTGGTGCCAATCAGAAAATTGGTCTTAGAAAAAAAATGTGCTTCTGTCGTGCTTTAACATGACACATCCTATCTCAAGACTTCAAGCGGGTCAGCCTATGGCTTCAACCTCCTATCCCGAAAGCTGAGTACTTCTCGCTAGGCCAGTTTAGCAAACTTTAGCGGCTTTGAGAGGGAAATCCAGCTATTGACCACACACTCGCGTCGAAAAAAGGAGTGATAAAAAAAAGACTTTGCAACGACTAGGAAGAAGAACACTTATTATAAAACATCTCACATAAATTTAAGAGCCCCCGAGTGACTTGGGTAAAATAATTTTATGTAAAATGATTGTATGTATCGAAGTACTTGTATCATATCTATGTTCACCCAAACTTTATACGCGTCTTAACCGACCGTCGGCTTCTCCCTCTTCGGTCGAGGACTGAAAAGTGTTATGTACTCCACCTGTCGAGAATATCGACGGTGTTTCCGATAACCAGGCAACCAGGCAATAAGGCTGTAACAGACAAAGCGCGCTCAGGGAACTTATGCTATATTACTAACAAAGTGTAAGAAGCATCTTCGAAGAAAATAGTACCCCCACAGATACCTCTCTTCAGTGCTCATTGTCATTATGAGACTTGTGCAATAGATTTTTTGTACTCATGAGTTCCGTTGTGTGCCGACCATGATTGAAAACAATAAGAGCGCTAGCTTTCGGCTTCACCCAGTCTGAGGTTAGAGCTCGGATGACCCGGTCGTGACAATCACAGAGGTGCTCCCTTTACTCCCTAGCCGAACAATCGGGAACATAGGGGTAAGCCCAAGAGCCACGCAGCCCAGCTTGTGGAACAACTTAAGTCAATATGGTGCATATTGTGGCGTAATACACGAACAAGGAACGAAGCCGTACAAGTATAATCATTTGCAAGAGGAAAGGCTTCATAAAGGAAGCCCCCAAGTAAATAGGGTATTTGAATTTGTTTGTCACAAACAAAGTTTGGACAAGGAAGTTTTTCACAAACAATTTTTTGCCAAAAAGGTATAATGCTTGGTCGAACCAAACACAAATTTAAAATCTAAAACTTTGAGCATGAAAGCGAGCTGGTTAATGTGTTCGGCATTGATGACATGGTCCGAGCTTGATGCGGGATAAGGTTCCAGCCCCCAAGCTAGCCCCGACGTGGCTGAGCGTAGAGCTGGGCACTTTGAAGGGGCGACACAGCACGACCGCTGTGGAGAGTTGAAGCTCCCAGTTTAGCCGAGGTGATGAAGCAGGTCGGCGGGGTGATGCCGGAGTCTCCGGCCGAGTAGGTTGATGAAGCGACGATGGGGGGTTGCCCACACAAGGCAGCGCTCCAAGGCGACGACACAATTCAGTCGATGGAGGTGGGTGACAAGGACACCATGCCGAGGGGATAGTGTGGCCCGATCTAAGTCAATTGCCTACACAGGTAAAATAGTGCAAACCAAAAAATAATAATGAAAAAAGGTGCATAATTAATTTATGCGAAAAAAGTTTGGTAAATATGGCCTGAGCACTGAGGCTAGCTCGATGGCGCGTTGGCGTCGTGGCACGGTGATGTCGGCGAAGGTCATCCTGCCCAGGTGACAAGGAGAGGCTGGCCGGACTGATGCCAGGTACAAATGTGGGTAGAATTTATCTGCTGAAACGATGTAGTACATGCCAACAAAAAATATTATATGTATGATAATGCTAAATGAATAATTTGGAAAAATACAACCTAAACGCCAGCAGCGACGACTATAGCAGATGAAGCAAACAGACAAACTCATCCATGCCGAACATGCTGCAAAGCCAGTCCTCGATATGCGTAGTAGCACTTGTATTCTTCGTATTTGTCAGAAAAAGTAGAAGACAACCAGCAGTCGACTACATAGGTATCGAATTTTAAAAAATAAATAAATCTCCCTGTGGTGTGTTGCCATCTGCCATCGAGCCGAGCTCTGATCAGTGCGCTGCTCCGCACTATCCCTTTGGCCGGATCACACGTGGGCCAGATTGTGACGGATCCGATGTATCGCCAAGATGTGGACGCGAACATATACCTTACTGTGATCTGTATGCATACATCAGTAACAATCTAACAGAAAACATGATGGCCAGTGGAGCTGCAGGCGTCCAGGGTGACAGTCTAATAATGTGGGCATCCGTCAGACGAGGATACCTGCCCGCTGCCTGCGTACAAAAACATTGCAGATAGAAAGCACAAAATTTCTCGAATGGATTCAGTGATAGTACGAGACAAATAACTAGAAAAATTTCAACTGAGCCCGGATCTCCATAGGAGAAAAGGAAATGCACCAAGGTGCTAGTTGCTTTATGTGGGAGGCAGCCAAATGGGCTAGCACATAGAATTAATCAAACCTCGATTGAGGTGCCACAACTAGTTGTGCTAGTTGATCACGGCTCTGGTTGATTGCTCCACGATTTAAAAGGATAGAAAAGTATTAAGGAAATGTGGGCCATCTAGCTGCTAGGTTTATGAAGAAAAAGATAAGGAATCTCCCTGGAGTCACGCCGCTTTGAGCCGGACTGTTCTCCGCTTCGAATAGCACTAGTTACCATGGTTTGCGGAACTTTCCACGGTACACGGACGAATCGGCTCATAGCAGCAGAGCTCAATCACTGGGCACGGCCGCAGCCACTAATCTCGTCTTGATCTTGATCTAATACTGCGGCCAAAGAAGTACGAAGCCCACAGTAATAACTTCAAAGAAATTAACTGTTGCAAGATAATCTAATTAAAAAAATAGCACCTGATCGGGCGTTGGTTGAAGATCCCAACGTGCCACGATGACACCTTAGCAGGCTCTCAATGAAAGAACCAATGTCGGTTCAATGTCCAGCGTATCTCGTAGTAGGGGTCGTAAGCTAGGCATCTTGGAGCGATGGTAACATGGACACGGGGTTTTACCCAGCTTCGGGCTCTCTCGAAGAGATAATACCCTACATGCTGCTTTTGATTGTATTCATATGGGTGTAGTACAAAGTACACGTATCTACCACGAGATTGTGGTAATGAATATGAGATTGTCCATTGACTAGCCTGGCCTCGGTTTTTATAAGACATCGGAGGCCTAGGGTTTAGGAGAGTCCTTGTCTTGGGCGCCAAGTCTTGTGGAGTCTTCCTTGTATGCGGCAGGGGTTGTCCGAACTGGCCCATGAGTATGCGGCCATGGGGGTCCTCAGCCCAATCTAGCTGATTGGGAGATGACGTGGTGAGTACCCCCTAGTCCAGGACACCGTCAGTTATAATACAGAAAAATTTCCCATTTTTCTCTATAGAGAAGGACCGATTTGGAAACTCAGGATGAGGTAACCTGTGCTAATACCTCTCCTATCTTAAAGAATGCTTGGTGGCAGTATCGGAATTACCTGAAGAAAATGTACTTCACCGGTAAAGAAACTCATCAAATTCCCTTACGTTCTTCTGAGAAACATTTACTGGACGATGACTAGGAACGCCTTGTTCTGTACTGGTCCCAAACCAAGAATGTGGTAAGGTCTATGAGCTCATTTTCTATTTTTAAGTACTATATTCTTGCGTCTTACTGTACTTTGTTCATGTAGAAGAAGTGCCTAAACCTGAAGAACAACTGTTCTAATTTAAGATTCCATTGCTATCATAGTTCAAATAAGCACTAGGCGTTAATTGTGCGTTTTGCCACGGCCTTGCACTTCACTGACTAAAGCGCATGCTTATGCGCAGTTATGCACAGATTAAGCGTAGTTATGCGCAATGCATTTTGCCAACGCTTTGAGCCTAGGCGCGCTTAAGCGCTCTCTTAGGCGCGCCTTTTTTAACTATGATTGCTATCACACATACCGCTTTGCTCTTGTATCATTGTATTTACTCATACAAACTTATTTTTAAATTGAAGGACCCAATCGAAACTCCAATGGCACAGCAGGTATGTTCACACATGTTTCTTTAACAGGTTTGCTCTTATCAATAGCTCTGTTGATTTCTATTTCAATTGTGTATATAGTTGACTTCTCATATCATGCACATTACTAGCATCACAATAGAGCCAATAGTGTTGTTGTACATGTAGACCCGTGGTACCCATCTGAAATCTTGTTGTACCATGTAGTTTCCCACGCTTTGTATTCTTTCACTGCTGCTTTGTCTTGAACTGATATGATTTGAACCATGTCTCTATTTTGATTTGGCAAGATAATGCAGTGACCATAGGACATAGATATATGTTTGTTTGATGCTTTTATTATGTACTAGTACTTAGTAATAGAAGACTTGGCAGTTTAATCCTGTCCACCTCACTAATGAACTGGTTCACCAAAATGAGTTTCATATACTAGTACATGCTAAACCTGTTATGTGTCTGCTTGTTTCTTCTTTTAGAATGCTGACAGAATATTGGGGAAGAGTGCTTTATTAAGCAATGGTAAAGGAAGTAATGCATATAAGGTTCAAGATAGTGAGACATCCTTGTTGATCTCCAACAAAGCTGATAAAACAGCTAAGGAAGACTATCTTGAAGATAGTGAGACAACCCCAAAGTACTGTCTTGGTTTCGTGTTCGAGTTACTGGCCACTGCCGCTTGCACAAGCTATTCAAACTCATTGTCTAAATCAGTTCGGTTTCTTGAGTCTCAACTACAAGCTGCAAGACATGGATCAGCTGTGCTGTGATAAGAAGTGGACGGACTGCGGAAGTCCCTAGAGCATTCAGATGCATACTTTCTGGTGCAACAGCAAGCGTTGGAGGATTTTAGCGCCAAACAGGACAAAGCTAATAAGCTTGCTAAGCTTATTGCCAGCATGGTGGATACCCAGGATAATGTTTCTTGAGCTCTTCTGAAGTTGTTTCTGTTATGCTCTTGTTTTGCTGCCGCATTTATTTGCACTGGTGGCCAATTTTGACGGCCAGTGTATGTAATATGCTGCTTTATTCCCTATATTTGCACTGGTGGTGAACTTTGATGCCCAGTGGATGTAATATGTGTAAAAGCGGTAATAGGCTAGCATTAGTTGCTTGCTTATTTATTTCCTTATTGTCTTGTTTAGTTGTTTGCTTTTAGTCACTGCAGTTATTTTTCCGTGTTTTTCTAGTGGGTACAATAACCTATTTTTGGTAACTAGGACACAATAATCATGGCAACACACAGACTGTTGTAACCATGGGCCTCCTGCGGGCTGTATGATCAATGGGCCTTCTACGGGCCATAGGACCCATTGGTCTTCTATACGGGCCTTAGGATCCATGGGCCTTCTACAGGCCATAGGATCCACGGGCCTTCTACGGGCCGTACGATCCATGGGCCTTCTACGGGCCGTACGATCCATGGGCCTTCTACGGGCCATATGATCCACGGGCCTTCTACGGGGCGTATAATCATTTCGCCAATCATGGGCCATACTATTCATGGACCATAATGGGTTGTTAATAGGCCATATTTGTTAACTCTATGAAAACAGCCAATGGTTTTTTTATTGACATGAAAATGGCCCAACGTATTAACGGGCCACAAATGGGCCGACTGTAACCACGGGCTGAATTTGGCCCACCAGCAGAAAATATCAATAATGGGCCGTAAGTAACTGAATGCTGGAAATGAGCCCAAGAATAAATGGGCGCTAAGAAGGCCGAAAGATAACATGGGCTAGAAACGACCCAATAGAATAATGGGCCATTAATGGGTATAAAGTGATACACTATTCATTACATGCCAGTTTTACCACGGGCCATTAATGGGCCAAGAGTTACAAAGGGCCTCATATGGGCTGAAAGACATCATGGGCCATACATGGGCCGGAAGTTAAAACGGGCTGGAATCATATTGGACGGCCCAGATGACGCTACTTGGCCTAATTTGGATAGGTCGTAACGGGCCTTGGGTTAGCGGGCTGTAAATGGGCTATATGCGAACAGGTCGTTAACAGGCTTTCCGTGGGCTGGCCCGCCACCTTTTGACCAAGTCAAACGGGCCGGCCTATTCACAGGAATGGGCCTCTATTGGGCCGTGCCACGTGTCGACGTATCATATGCGCCTTGGGTCCAATGAGTGGATGACATCTGCCCCAACGGTGAGCCGACACGTGTTTCCTCCAGCCAATGATGATTATACATGTGGAAAATCCCCATTGGTCGGTGTTGTTAACGGGTTATCAGATCCAAAACCGGACCCGAGAGCTTAACAGCGTTCCGTTATGGTGGATGCCACGTGTGGGTCACCCTTGATGAAAGCACTTCTGTGATGCGTGATTTATCATCATGGAAGTGGACACTTCCGTGATGATAATTTTGGTAATGTCATGGAACACTTCTATGACAACACAGGTATGACTATCTTGATTATGTCATAAAATCGTCATGGATGTACATGCATGATAGAAAACGTGACCTACTGTGACAAACACGTATCATCACGAAAGTGTATTTTTTTGTAGTGATGTTACTTGCCTAAGATTTGATCGTCGGTATCTCAATACCTAGTTCAATCTCGTTACCGGCAAGTCTCTTTACTCGTTCCGTAATACTTCATCCCACAACTAACTCATTAGTCACAATGCTTGCAAGGCTTATAGTGATGAGTATTACCGAGAGGGCCCAGAGATACCTCTCCGAAACACGGAGTGACAAATCCTAATCTCGATCTATGCCACCCAACAAACACCTTTTGAGACACCTGTAGAGCACCTTTATAATCACCCATTTATGTTGTGACATTTGGTCTGAGGAACTTGTATAAGTCATGAAGAAAGCAGTAGCAATGAAACTGACACGATCATAATGCTAAGCTAACGGATGGGTCATGTCCATCACATCATTCTCCTAATGATGTGACCCCGTTCATCAAATGACAACACATGTCTATGGTTAGGAAACATAACCATCTTTGATTAACGAGCTAGTCAAGTAGAGGCATACTCGGGACTATATGTTTTGTCTATGTATACACACATGTACTAAGTTTCCAGTTAATACAATTCTAACATGAATAATAAACATTTATCATGAATTAAGGAAATAAATAATAACTTTATTATTGCCTCTAGGGAATATTTCCTTCAGTCTCACACTTGCACCAGAGTCAATAATCTAGATTACATAGTAATGATTCTAACACCCATGGAGCTTTGGTGCTGATCATGGTTGCTCGTGGAAGAGGCTTAGTCAACGGGTCTGCAACATTCATATCCGTGTGTATCTTGCAAATCTCTGTGTACCCTTCCGACACTTGATGACGGATGGAATTGAAGTGTCTCTGGATATGCTTGGTTCTCTTGTGAAATCTGGATTCCTTTGCCAACACAATTGCACCAGGATTGTCACAAAAGATTTTCATTGGACCCGATGCACTAGGTATGACACCTAGATCGGATATGAACTCCTTCATCCAAACTCCTCCATTCGCTGCTTCTGGAGCAGCAATGTACTCCGCTTCACACATAGATCCCGCCATGACGCTTTGCTTGGAACTGCACCAACTGATAGCTCCTCCATTCAATAAAAATATGTATCCGGTTTGTGACTTAGAGTCATCCGGATTAGTGTCAAAGCTTGCATCAACGTAACCGTTTACGACGAGCTCTTTTTCACCTCCATAAGCGAGAAACATGTCCTTAGTCCTTTTCAGGTATTTGAGGATGTTCTTGACCGCTACCAGTGCTCCACTCCAGGATTACTTTGGTACCTCCCTACCATGCTTATAGCAAGACATACATCAGGTCTGGTACACAGCATTGCATACATGATAGAACCTATGGCTGAAGCATAGGGAATGGCTTTCATTTTCTCTCTATCTTCTATAGTGGTCGGGCATCGAGCCTGACTCAACTTCACACCTTATAACACAGGCAAGAACCCTTTCTTTGACTGATCCATTTTGAACTTCTTCAAAAGTTTATCAAGGTATGTGCTTTGTGAAAGTCCAATTAAGTGTCTTGATCTATCTCTATAGATCTTGATGCCCAATATGTAAGCAGCTTATCTGAGGTCTTTCATAGAAAAACTCTTATTCAGGTATCCCTTTATGCTATCCATAAATTCAATATCATTTCCAATCAACAATATGTCATCCACATATAATATCTGAAATGCTACAAAGCTCCCACTCACTTTCTTGTAAATACAGGCTTCTCCAAAAGTCTGTATAAAACCATATGCTTTGATCACACTATCAAAGTGTTTATTCCAACTCCGAGAGGCTTGCACCAGTCCATAAATAGATCGCTGCAGCTTGCATACTTTGTTAGCACCCTTTGGATCGACAAAACTTTCTAGTTGCATCATATACAACTCTTCTTCCAGAAATCCATTCAGGAATGCAGTTTTGACATCCATTTTCCAAATTTCATAATCATAAAATGCAGCAATTGCTAACATAAATCGGATAGACTTAAGCATCTTTACGGGTGAGAAAGTATCATCATAGTCAACTCCTTAAACTTGTCGAAAAACCTTTTGCAACAAGTCGAGCTTTGTAAATAGTAACATTACCGTGTGCGTCGGTCTTCTTCTTAAAGATCCATTTATTTTCTATGGCTTGCCAATCATCGGTCAAGTCCACCAAAGTCCACACTTTGTTCCCATACATGGATCCCATCTCAGATTTCATGGCCTCAAGCCATTTTGCGGAATCTGGGCTCATCATCGCTTCCTCATAGTTCGTAGGTTCGTCATGGTCTAGTAACATGACTTCCAGAATAGGATTACCATACCACTCTAGTGTGGATCTTACTCTGGAAGACCTACGAGGTTCGGTAGTAACTTGATCTGAAGTTTCATGATCATCATCATTAACTTCCTCGCTAATTGGTGTAGGAATCACTGGAACTGATTTCTGTGATGAACTACTTTCCAATAAGGGAGAAGGTACAATTACCTCATCAAGTTCTACTTTCCTCCCACTCACTTCTTTCGAGAGAAACTCCTTCTCTAGAAAGGATCCATTCTTAGCAACAAAGATTTTGCCTTCGGATCTGTGATAGAAGGTGTACCCAATAGTTTCCTTTGGGTATCCTATGAAGATGCACTTCTCCGATTTGGGTTTGTGGTTATCAGGTTGAAGCTTTTTCACATAAGCATCGTAGCCCCAAACTTTAAGAAACGACAACTTTGGTTTCTTGCCAAACCATAGTTCATAAGGCGTCATCTCAACGGATTTTGATGGTGCCCTATTTAAAGTGAATGCAACCGTCTCTAAAGCATAACCCCAAAGCGATAGCGGTAAATCAGTAAGAGACATCATAGATCGCACCATATCCAATAAAGTACGGTTACTATGTTCGGACACACCATTTCACTATGGTGTTCCAGGTGGTGTTAATTGTGAAACTATCCCATGTCGTTCCAAATGAAGACCAAACTCCTAACTCAAATATTCTCCTCCACGATCAGATTGTAGAAACCTTATTTTCTTGTTACGATGATTTTCCACTTCACTCTGAAATTCTTTGAACTTTTCAAATGTTTCGGACTTATGCTTCATTAAGTAGATATAACCATATCTGCTCAAATCATCTGTGAAGGTAAGAAAATAACGATACCCACCACGAGCCTCAATACTCATTGGACCGCATACATCAGTATGTATTATTTCCAACAAGTCAGTAGCTCGTTCCATTGTTCCGGCGAACGGGGTTTTAGTCATCTTGCCCATAAGGCACGGTTCGCAAGCACCAAGTGATTCATAATCAAGTGATTCCAGAAGTCCATCAACATGGAGTTTCTTCATGCGTTTTACATCGATATGACCCAAACGATAGCGCCACAAATAAGTTGCACTATCATTATTGAACTTATATCTTTTGGCTTCAATACTATGAATATGTGTATCACTACTATCGAGATTCAATAAAAATAGACCACTCATCAAGGGTGCATGACCATAAAAGATATTACTCATATAAATAGAACAACCATTATTCTCTGATTTAAATGAATAACCGTCTCGCATTAAACAAGATCCAGATATAATGTTCATGCTCAACGATGGCACCAAATAAAAATTATTCCGGTCTAAAACTAACCCCAAAGGTAGATGTAGAGGTAGCGTGCCGACCGCGATCACATCGACTTCGAAACCATTTCCCACGCGCATCATCACCTCGTCCTTAGCCAATCTTCGCTTAATCCGTAGCCCCTGTTTTGAGTTGCAAATATGAGCAACAGAACCAGTATCGAATACCATCTCCTCTCAAACCCTAGTTCATCCCATGTATCCAATCTTTGTCCCAAAACCTCATATTGGTACCTGTGGGTTGCTAGTAGTGTTGATTGCTCCTTGTAGTTGATGCTAGTTGGTTTATTCGGTGGAAGATCATGTGTTTAGATCCTATATGCATATTAATACCCCTATGATTATGAACATGAATATTATTTGTGAGTAGTTACGTTTTTCCTGAGGACATGGGAGAAGTCTTGCTATAAGTAGTCATGTGAATTTGGTATTCGTTTGATATTTTGATGAGATGTATGTTGTCTCTTCTCTAGTGGTGTTATGTGAACGTCGACTACATGACACTTCACCATTGTTTGGGCCTAGAGGAAGGCATTGGGAAGTAATAAGTAGATGATGGGTATCTAGAGTGACAGAAGCTTAAACCCTAGTTTATGACTTGCTTCGTAAGGGGTTGATTTGGATACATATGTTTCATGCTATGGTTAGGTTTACCTTAATACTTCTTTTGTAGTTGCGGATATTTGCAATAGGGGTTAATCATGAGTGGGATGCTTGTCCAAGAAAGGGCAGTACCCAAGCACCGGTCCACCCACATACCAAATTGTCAAAGTAACGAACGCGAATCATATGATCGTGATGAAAACTAGCTTGATGATAATTCCCCATGTGTCCTCGGGAGCGTTTTCCTTCATATAAGAATTTGTCCAGGCTTGTCCTTTGCTACAAAAAGGATTGGGCCACCTTGCTGCACCTTATTTACTTTCATTACTTGTTACCCGTTACAAATTACCTTATCACAAAACTATCTGTTACCGATAATTTCAGTGCTTGCAGAGAATACCTTACTGAAAGTCGCTTGTCATTTCCTTCTGCTCCTCGTTGGGTTTAATATTCTTACTTATCGAAAGGACTACGATAGATCCCCTACACTTGTGGGTCATCAAGACTCTTTTCTGGCGCCATTGCTGGGGAGTGAAGCGCCTTTGGTAAGTGGAACTTGGTAAGGAAAAAATTATATAGTGTGCTGAAATTTGCTGTCACTTGTTACTATGGAAAGTAATCCTTTGAGGGGCCTGTTCGGGGTATCTTCGCCCCGACCAGTAGAGCGAGATTTGCTCCTCAACCTACTGAACCCACTAAAAATGTTTACATTGAAATTCCTTCGGGTATGGTAGAGAAACTGCTAGCTAATCCTTTTACGGGCACTACAAAAAATACACTTCCGTGATGATACGTGTTTGTCACAGTAGGTCGCGTTTTCTGTCATGCATGTACATCCATGACGATTTTATGACAGAATCAAGATAGTCATACCTGTGCTGTCATAGAAGTGTTCCATGACATTACCAAAATTATCATCACGGAAGTGTCCACTTCCATGACGATAAATCGCCTGTCACAGAAGTGCTTTCGTCAAGGGTGACCAACACGTGGCATCCACCGTAACGGAACGCCATTAAGCTATCGGGTCCGGTTTTGGATCCGATAACCCGTTAAAAGCCCGGAACAATGAGAATTTTCCACGTATAAAATCATCATTGGCTGGAGGAAACACGTGTCAGCTCCGCGTTGGCACAGGTGTCACTCATCCAATGGGCGAGATGCGCCTATGATACGTTGACACGTGTACCGGCCCAAAAGTGGCCCATAAAGTTTAAATGGGCCGTCCCAAATAAAGGCCCACAAGATTTTTGCGGACCATAATGGGCCGGCCCAGCTAAAGGCCCACGAGATTTTGCGGACCATAATGGGCTGGCCCAGCTAAAGGCCCACAAGATTTAGCGGGCCATAATTGACCGACCCAGGTAAAGGCCCATGAGATTTTGTAGACCATAATGGGCTGGTCCAGCTAAAGGCCCACAAGATTTAGCGGGCCATAATGGGCTGGCCCAGGTAAAGGCCCACAAGATTTTGCGGACCATAATGGGCGGGCCCAGCTAAAGGCCCACAAGATTTAGCAGGCCATAACGGGCCGAGCCAGGTAAAGGCCCACAAGATTTTTGCGGGCCATAATGTGCCGGCCCAAGTAAAGGCCCACAAGATTTTTGCGGACCATAATGGGTCAGCCCATCTAAAGGCCCATGAGTTTTTGCCGACATTAATGGGCCGGCCCAGCTGTAGGCCCACAAGATTTTGAGGACCCTAGTAGGCCAGCCCATTAACTTGCTACCATGTTTTTGGCCAAATGCCGACCCATATTTGATCCGGTCCATTAATGGCCTGCCACGTTCCGGGCCTAACAATGGCCCATATGAGATTCGACCCGTTAAAATCCTACCATGTTCTGGGCCAAATTAAGGCCCAGATCAGGTCTGGCACTTTAAGAGGCTTTGGGCTAAATTATGGCCCATATGAAATTCGACCTGTCAACGGGACGCTATGCTTTTGGGCCCACTTGTTAAAGGCCCATTTAGTAATTCAGCCTGATATTAGTTTCGGCCTGTTAAGGGCCTGTTTATCATTTCGGCCCCATATTAATTTCGGCCTGTTAAAAGCCTATCATATAATTGGGCCTAACTACGGCCTAGTTTGCATCCGGCCTGCTCGCAGCCGATAATATGATTGGGCCAAACAAGGACCGAGACAATTTTGGCCTGTTAAAAGCCCGTGATTTGGTTGGCACAATCATGGGCCGGGGTCCATTTCGGGCTGCTGCTGGCCCGTGAGCTGTTCGGCATGTTTCAGGCCCAACCTACTCCTCAGCCTCATAAAATCCCATTGAATTTTCTTGTGAAAAGAGGGTCGACGGTTTACTCGGCCTATTAAAGGCCTGAATCTACTAGTGGGCCAGTTTACATGTAGGCCTTTTAATAGAACAACATGACGGGGCCCACGATGCGGATCATACATCATGATTGCATGACGACCTGATTATGTACCATAATTTTATGGTTTGGCCGGTTTACTGCGAAGACAGGATATATATACAGTAAAATAACTGCAGCATCATGAATAAGAAAAAACCTAGACTATACAATAAAGAAATTACGGCATATTACATCCACTGGGCATCAAAGTTCACCACTATGATAATAAAGCACAAGCAGACAACAAATTACATACACTGGGCATCAAAGATCGCCACCAGTGCAAATAAACACGCCGACAAAATAATATACAAAACCAACAGCACTTCAATAGAGTTCAAGAAAGGTTAGCCCTGCCGGGGAGCTGTAGCGCAAGCAGCTGAGCAAGCTGATGAGACTGCGCTTGTTTAACACTTATATCCTCCTCACTCTGAAAGATAAACAAACAGACAGATGGCAGGTTTTGCACATAAAAGTATCAATGCTGACAATTCATCATATTTCTTACTAACGAATAAAGTGACACAGTTTAAAATTGCATTAACACAATATGGTATTGTTCAGGTCAAGACATGGCAGGAAATGACATTGTGAAGGAGTTGGCAGCTTCACAAAACCACTGGATTACAGATCAAGAAGTCATAAGTATCAATGGTTAGTGTGCTGTCAATTTATCCATTTCAGATTGACAAATAAAGAGACGGTTTAAATAATAGTAGAATGATATGACATTGTGCTGTAGTGGGTAGGTTCACCACACCACTGGATTACAGATCAAGAACAGAAGCATACATGCAGTGCAAAAGAAGATCACTTGCTCTGTATAGTTTAATTTACATGGTATGAAGAAGGAACTTGGTTGTACAACTGAAAACTTAAATTGAGAAGGACAAACTTTTGTTTATGAACTACATAATAAACTTTAAACATGCAATTTGATGCAAACACCAAAAATAAACATCTGTTGCAGTCATGCCTAACCAAATATATACAATAAAGTTTGAAGGCTTGAGAATGACAAACTTACATTATTGGTGAAGACGGGCTCTATAAAGCCCTTGTCCATGCTGATGGGGGGGGGGGCAATTCAAGAAGTTTACCACAGAATCTTCTTCATAAGCATTGCCTTTATTCTACATTTTGTTAAGAGTAAATATAGATGTGATAATATAAGAAAAAATGGAGAATATTTAAGATAAGATGAAGAGTGATGCTACATAACAAAGTAGCTATAAATGTAAGTACAGTGATATAGGCAAAAAGTACAACCAAGAGCAATGCACAACTAAACTTCTTCAGTACCATCGGTGTTATCCAACCTTATGGTAAGAGTAAATATAGATCTTATGTGTAGAAAATGGAGGGCAAAGGAAAATAAGCTGCAAAGTGATGGTACATGAACGACTACCTATAAATATAAGTACACTGATAAAGGACAACACGTACTTACAAGAACAATGCAGAGCTAAAAAATTCATTGCCATTGGATATATTCTACACTTATGTAACCATACATACAGATCAGATAATTTGGAGCAAACAATTGATAAGCAAGCTATCATGCATACTGCTGTCACATAATGAACCAGGTATGTATGCAAGTATAGTGATACAGGACAGCATGTACTAACAAGAGCAAAGCAGCGGGCATCATATTTGCGATGTCCTGTCGTTCTTTTCAAACCGGAATTCTTCTTCGAGCAGATTTCCTGCAAAAAAGATCCTTAAGGCACATGCGGAAAAGTAGAAGTTCAAATTGTCATGTGATTTCATAGACAGTACCTCATCCTGGGAACGAGACCAGTGCATAACAAGGTTTTTCCATTCAATGTCTTCTAAATTTAGCACATGAGACTTCACCAGAAATTCGTTTATAGACTTGCCATCAAAGTGTGATTTCCTCAGGAAACACCGATACTGCTGCAATGCTTCCTTGAAAAGCACAAGCAAGCTTTGCTCGTCATGACTATCTAGATTGACGCTCGCCTACTTATAACAATGTAATGTAAATCATTGATGTGTTCAATCAGCAGAAAACAGGAAAATAATAACCATGAATATTAGCACTTACACGTAAGTTGGACAGGAAGATGTGAAAATGGTGTTTGTCTTCACTATAATCTTCCCATGATGGGAATATATGCACGTAGTCCCTAACAACATTGAAAGCATTGTCTTTTAAACTGGGAATAACTGGAATGGGGTTCCAATCTGCAGGAATTGGCCGTCTCTCCAGTTGGGATAGGTCTTCCGCCGGTGGACTTGTTGTACTTTTTGCTGGAGTGGGATTTTTCTGTGGTACGGCTAGTGCTATGGCAACTGAAATTGGTATACCTTTTCTGGAGTTCAGGTCCTATGTGGTGGGGCTAGTGCTGTGGTGAGTGAAGTATGGGTACAGTCTGCTGGAGTCGGTCCTACATTTTGTGTCACTGGCTGTACATCTAATATAACTGGGGTGATGTCTGATTTCTCCGGCACCACCACGTTTTTCAAGGACTTTGCTGGTGCTCCTTCAGGTTCGGCAATCAGCCTCTTCCTTTTTGATGTCTGATGCACAAGAACATCATTTGAGTGAAAAAACATGGTATGATGATAGATGGAATATGTATTGATAATGGATGGGCATGGCATCTCGACATATATGATGAGTAAACTAAGTAGATGGCGGTGCAAAAAAGTAGAAGAAATGCAAGACAACATATGCAAGATACGCGCAATCAATAAAACCTTGCCAAACTAGAACAGGCACCTTGATGGGTGAACAGGACATGCCATCTGCCTTTGACTCCTCGAGGTTAAAATAGTCATTAGGATCATATTTTGAACAAGAATCAACTGGCGGGGAGAGTATGGGTTTCATTGCATCCAGAATGGCACTCAATGCCTTGGTGCCAATTTTGTAAGTCATTGCAGTGTTTAGCTTCAAGAGTGGACTGCTGCAAGTGCGACCCAAAGAAACTACACAGATCATAGTGTTGATATAACGGAAAAACCGTAAGCATCAGAGTAAAAATCAGCAAAGTGGAACTTGTTGGAATATATGTGCTAGTATTGCCGGTATGGCTAGAAAGGCTTCAGATACCAGCTCTCTTCAACTGAAGGTGCGGTACTGTTAATATCAGTGTAACTCTCAAAGGCGACACAGCTCCCTGCATTTCCTTGCTATTCTTATAGGATTCAAGTGGGCAGTCCACTACAAATCCTATTCCTATGTTTACAAAATCCTACGAATCCAAGAGGCCCGAAGAGTTCAAAGTGTCCATCACAACCGACCGTATAGACCTCTACACTACAAATGTCCCTGCCCATATTCACTACAAGGAACATACTGTACTACTATCATACTCCCATCCATTCCAAAATATAAGTCTTTGTAGGGATTTCCACTATGGATCACATACAGATGTATCCAGATACATTTTAGAGTGTCGATTCACTCATTTTGCTCCATATGTAGTCCATGGTGGAATCTATACAAAGACTTGTATTTAGGAACACAGAGAGTACTTATTAAAGAAGAACGGAAGAGGAACATGCTAAAGAAGAGCAAGAAGGTTTTGGATAATAAAATGTTTGTTGCGCAGTGCCCACACATGATGAACCAGAGCGCATTAAGAAAGCAAATCCCTGCTGTCTCTCTATATGTGGTGCACGTGATTTTCGAAAGTAAAGTAGGAACATTAGCTGACCAATTAAATGTTATCTGTTTTAGTAATATCAGCATCATATCAGATTTGTACTTGAGCAACAAGTTTGGAATTATGAGTGGCACGTTGTTTAGCTTGATGGATTCAGGAGCAGTGCTAAGCAGGTACGATGATGGTACTGAATATAAAGGCATGTCTGCATGAAAGTCGCGTGACTTTTGTCATTTGGGTCACTCGACCATTTCAGGCGGTTGGATGAAGATCCTACCTCTCCTAACCCTTCTTCTTCCTCGTCTCTGATTCTTCCCATACAGAACACCACACGGACTGCCGGCCGGAACACCGGCCCCCACCGCTGGCGTTCCTCCGCCACCCCCACCCCCGCCCCCACCCGCGTAGAGTTTTCTTGGTTCGGCAAGGCCCCACCACCACCGCCCCACAACCACCGTCCCCACCCGAGCCCCTTCGTTGGCACCCGCGAGCTCTGAAAAATCGACTGACCCAATTTTGAAATTTAGTCTACTGTGATTTAACTAGTGTGTAATATAAAAGGGGAAAACTATAAGCATTGGAAGTATAGTGTTGAGCGTGCCATGGCGGATCTGAAGGTGCAAACCGGAGAAAGGCAACTTCGCAACCAATGTTTGCTTTCAACAGTAATCAATAGGACTTTCCTAATCCTCCCTTCCTTTCAGGAAGAACGTGAAATTCTTTTTCCTTAAATGGGAGCAGAGCAGGTTTGAATAAGGATCTTAGAGTGTCTAGGGTTGGGCCAGGAGGGTCTCTTAACGCCTTCAAGTGCAATTATCAACTCCTTGCAAAATTGTTGGCTTTCTCATCTACAAAAGGCAACTCTGGTATTCAAGGAAACAGATAATTAGGTTCCACTCACTAGCAAGTAAGTGATGGACAGGAAATTAGAGTAAAGCTGCGGCGTTCTATTTTCTTGCTGCGGTAAATAAGTTAAGCAGATACAAAAAAGTACCGCCTCTGGTGCGGCGCCGTGTATGCATCTGCTAAGAATTTGACGGTGCTGCGGTAGCGATGGCTGTAGGCGGCGTGGAAGCAGATCTAGGAGGGTAGACGGTGGCGGCAGGGTGCGGTGGACGAGGCGGTCGTAGGAGCGGCACCGGCAAGGTGGATGACGGTGGGGATGAAGCGAGAGGACGAGATGCAAGGATCCCGGTCCTAAGCCGTGGATGAGAGAGGTCGATCTCTTGTAATGGACGACGGTGTCGGGGTATTAGCTCCGGCATGGTGGAGGAGGACAGCGGTGGATGGGGGTGGAGGAAGGAGGAGGCTGGGGTGGAGAGGGTGTTTTGGCACCCACCGTGTATGAATCCGGGTGATAGACGGTTATGTCACGTTTGAGTGAAATTACAAACCTACCCCTATCGAAACCTACAGAAATCGAGCAGATAGGCTTTGCATGGCAGGGATAGGCAGCAGTAATTTCCATCTCGTAGATTTTGGTTTCGGGCGGTTACTGCGACTTTCCCCGCTTCGTTCAAATTTTGCAGAGTGCATGTTTACCGTGCCAACTCAATTCGAATCCCGTTTGTATTCTATTTTTTTCGGGCGGGATCCATTTTCGATTGGAATAAAATTCTATATACAACATTTTTTTATATATACTTTCAAAAGCACAACACCCTTTATACATAAATATGGTTTGCAAATGGCATGATCCCATATTCATAAGGTTGTATCCATCAATTTAGATTTTCAAATATTTGAAACCACTTTATGTTGAAATCCAATGTATGCATTCCTCGCTAACTGTCTCCAATTAATCTGTGTTTCATGCGGGGTTTTTTACTTCTCAAACATGTATAATGTGTTTCACACACGCAACATATAGTGTAATCCTGTTTAGACATTAATTGCATATAAACCATGCACTGTTTCTAATTAAAGAATCTATGGATCACCAATATTGATAAACTATATAACATTACATGTGTCCCCAAATTCAAATTAATATGCATGTTTGATACACCAATTTGCGTTATGATATTTGATACGCCTCCAACGTATCTATAATTTATGAAGCATTCATGCTATTATATTATCTGTTTTGGATGTTTAATACGCTTTATTATACACTTTTATATTATTTTTGGGACTAACCTATTAACCGGAGGCCCAGCCCATATTGCTGTTTTTGCCTATTTCAGTGTTTCGAAGAAAAGGAATATCAAACGGAGTCCAAATGGAATGAAACCTTTGGTAGAGTTATTTTTTGGAACAGAAGCAATCCAGGAGACTTGGAGTTTCCTTCGGGACCCTGTTCCGGCACCCTGCCGGAGGGGGGATCCCTCACCGGTGGCCATCTTCATCATCCCGGCGATCTCCATGACGAGGAGGGAGTAGTTCACCTCGGGGCTGAGGGTATGTACCAGTAGCTATGTGTTTGATCTCTCTCTCTCTCTCTCTCGTGTTCTTGATTTGGCATGATCTTGATGTACCGCGAGCTTTGCTATTATAGTTGGATCTTATGATGTTTCTCCCCCTCTATTCTCTTGTAATGGATTGAGTTTTCCCTTTGAAATTATCTTATCGGATTGAGTCTTTAAGGATTTGAGAACACTTGATGTATGTCTTGCCGTGCTTATCTGTGGTGACAATGGGATATTCACGTGATTCACTTGATGTATGTTTTGGCGATCAACTTGCGGGTTATGTGACATTGGGAATCTATGCATAGGGGTTGGCACACGTTTTCGTCTTGACTCCCCGGTAGAAACTTTGGGGCACTCTTTGAAGTACTTTGTGTTGGTTGAATAGATGAATCTGAGATTGTGTGATGTATATCGTATAATCATGCCCATGGATACTTGAGGTAACAATGGAGTATCTAGGTGACATTAGGGTTTTGGTTGATTTGTGTCTTAAGGTGTTATTCTAGTACACCTCTATGATAGATTGAACAGAAAGAATAGCTTCATGTTATTGTACTACGGACTGTTGAATAGATGGATCAAAAAGGATAACTTTGAGGTGGTTTCGTACCCTACCATAATCTCTTCGTTTTTTCTCCACTATTGGTGACTTTGGAGTGACTCTTTGTTGCATGTTGAGGGATAGTTATGTGATCCGGTTATGTTATTATTGTTGAGAGAACTTGCACTAGTGAAAGTATGAACCTTAGGCCTTGTTTCCTACCATTGCAATACTATTTACGCTCACTTTTATCGCTTCCTACCTTTCTGTTTTTATAATTTCAGATTACAAATACCTTTATCTACCATCCATATTGCACTTGTATCACCATCTCTTCGCCGAACTAGTGCACCTATACAATTTACCATTGTATTGTTTGTGTCGGGGACACAAGAGACTCTTTGTTATTTGGTTGCAGGGTTGTTTGAGAGAGACCATCTTCATCCTATGCCTCCCACGGGTTGATAAACCTTAGGTCATCCACTTGAGGGAAATTTGCTACTGTCCTACAAACCTCCGCACTTGGAGGCCCAACAACGTCTACAAGAAGAAGGTTGTGTAGTAGACATCAAGCTCTTTTCTGGCGCTGTTGCCAGGGAGGTGAGTGCTTGAAGGTATATCTTTAGATCTTGCAATCGAATCTTTTAGTTTCTTGTTTTATCACTAGTTTAGTCTATAAAAGAAAACTACAAAAAATGGAATTGAGTTTGTCTCATACGCTTCATCTTTTTAATTCTTTCATGAGAATGATGGAAAGGAAAATTGTGCTCAAGTGCTAGAAGAAGAATTACATAGAATGCTTGGCATAAAATATGTGAATGATGAGCATGATTGCAATGTTGTTAGTATGAATTCTTTGAATACCCATGATGCTAATGATATGCAAAGCCACAAGCTTGGGGATGTTATGTTTGATGAATATGATATTTTTTGTCCCCCAAGTTTTGATGAGAAAATTTATTATGATGAAAGCATGCCTCCTATTTATGATGATTATATTGATGAAAGTGGGTTTGGAAGAGTGTCAACTTTAGGAAGTAATGATCCCACTATTTTGGAGGATGTTGAATATTATTGTGATAATTATGAAAGTGTATTTGGAGAGGTCATGACTTTATTTAGTGATGAATCCATTATTTCGGAAGAGGTTCCAATTGATTATGAGAATAAAGTTGCTATCTATGATGATTATTGTGATGACATGGATGCTATAAATAATAATGGTAACCATGAAACTTTTCATCATGATTTTAGTTTTCAATTGGATTATGCCTCACATGATAGTTATTTTGTCGAGTTTGCTCCCACTATTATTCATGAGAAGAAAATTGCTTATGTGGAGAGTAATAAAAATTCTATGCTTGTAGATCATGAAAAGAATGCTTTATGTGATGGTTATATTGTTGGATTCATTCATGATGCTACTGAAAATTATTATGAGGGAAGAACATATGCTTGTAGGAATTGCAATAATATCAAGATTCCTCTGTATGTGTTGAAAATCTTGAAGCTATGCTTGTTTTACATTCCTATGCTAGTTGATTATTGTTCCCATAAGTTGTTTGCTCACAAAATCCCTAAGCATAGGAAGTGGGTTATACTTAAATGTGCTATTCATATTCTTCATGATGCTCTCTTTATGTTTCAATTCTTATCTTTTATGTGAGCATCATTCAAATCATCATGCCTAGCTAGGGGTGTTAAACGATAGCGCTTGTTGGGAGGCAACCCAATTTTATTTTTGTTCTTTGCTTTTTGTTCCTGTTTAGTAATAAATAATTCATCTAGACCCTGGTTAGATGTGGTTTTGTGTTTTAATTAGTGTTTGTTCCAAGTAGAACCTTCGGGAAGACTTGGGTGAAAGTTAATGCGATCTTGCTGTAAAAAACAGAAACTTTGCGCTCACGAGATTAGCTGTAATTTTTTACAGAAGAGTGATTTTAGGTTGATTGTTTTTGAAGATGATTAATAGAAAAATTCCTCAGGTCCAACAATTTATTTCAGAATGTTTGGAGTTCCATAAGTATACGTTTGATACAGATTACTACAGACTGTTCTGTTTTAGACAGATTCTGTTTTCTATGTGTTGTTTGCTTATTTTGATGAATCTATGAG
Source organism: Triticum aestivum (assembly GCF_018294505.1). Lineage (NCBI taxonomy): Eukaryota > Viridiplantae > Streptophyta > Magnoliopsida > Poales > Poaceae > Triticum > Triticum aestivum. The sequence continues at coordinate 569,164,779 of NC_057801.1, forward strand.
TAGTATCGGAGGGTATGAACCATAGAGAAGTTGGAATACAGTAGATATTACATCAATATGAATTTATAATGAGTTCATAACAGTACCTAGTGTGGTGATTTATTTTCTTATACTAACAGAGCTTACGAGTTTTGTGTTGAGTTTTGTGTTGTGAAGTTTTCAAGTTTTGGGTAAAGATTCGATGGACTATGGAATAAGGAGTGGTAAGAGCCTAGGCTTGGGTATTACCAAGGCACCCAAAGGTAATATTCAAGGACAACCAAGAGCCCAAGCTTGGGGATGCCCTGGTAGGCATCCCCTCTTTCGTCTTCGTTCATCGGTAACTGTACTTGGAGCTATATTTTTATTTACCACATGATATGTGTTTTGCTTGGAGCGTCATTTTCTTTTGTTATATTTGCTTGATGTTATTTAAAATAATGTTTTTCATATATATTTTCAATAAAAATGTCAAGGATAGCCTTTACCATGCTTATTTTGCAAGTATACATGTTGCTGTTTCAAAACAGAAAGCTTACCATTGTTGCAAAAATTCCCTAGAAAATTCAAAGAGTGATATAATGTTGAATCTTTTTGCATATTGAGCTATGATAAATATTCTACAGCTTAGTATTTTTCTCATAATGTTTGGAGTTAGTTATGTATGATTAATCTTGCATTCTTTACAAACTATACTGTTTTGGCAGATTGCTGTTATGTTTGCATTGTTTGCATATGCCTGCTTGTTTAATGATTCTATTTGAGGATATGAGTATTAAATATGCAGAGACATTTAGTATGCAATGTTGAATAATAATGTTAGTAATTTGTTATAGTAGAAAATGATAAGGTTTTGTTGGTTTATACTAACTTATCTCACGAGTTCTTGTTGAGTTTTGTGTGGATGAAGTTTTTGAGATTTAGGGAAACCGTGATATAAAAGGAATTAAGGAGACACAAAAGCTCAAGATTGGGGATGCCCAATGCACCCCAATATAATATTTCAAGATGTCTCAAGCATCTAAGCTTGGGGATGCTCCGGTAGGCATCCCACCTTTCTTCTTCAACAATTATTGGCCAGTATCGATTGAGCCTAAGTGTTTGCTTCTTCACATGAGTTGTGCTATCCTTGCAATGCCATTTTATTTTGTTTTGCTTGCTGTTTGAATAAATACCAAGATCTGAAATTCTTAAATGAGAGAGAGTCTTCACATAGTTACATAATTATTTAACTACTCATTGATCTTCACTAATATATTTTTGGAAGTAGTTTGTCATTTACTCGTGTGCTTCACTTATATCCTATGAGTAAATGGTTGAATGATTCAAATGTCATAAATCTGAAATTATATATGTTTCATATGCTTATCCCATGGGGAGTAATGACTTCACATATAAAAATTAGAGGTTGTAAATTTATTGAATGTTAGCAAACATTGTATTGGTCACTTGAACAATTCATGAAAGAATATTGAAGGAAGAGAGATTTCACATATAAATATACTATCTTGGACATTTTTTGTAATTGTGAGCACTCATTAAAATATGACATGCTAAAAGGTTGATATTGGACAAGGAAGACAACGTAATGGGTTATGTTTTCCTATATCTAAAAAGTTATATTGTCTTGGATCATCCAACATGTTGAGCTTGCCTTTCTCCCTCATGCTAGCCAAATTCTTTGCACTAAGTAGAGATACTACTTGTGCTTCCGATTACCCTTTAAACCAGTTTTGCCATGAGAGTCCACCATGCCTACCTATGGATTGAGTAAGATCCTTCAACTATGTTGTTACCGGTGCATGCAATAAAAATTGCTCTCTAAATATGTATGACTTACTAGTGTGAAGAAAATAAGCTTTATACAATCTTATTGTGGAAGCAATAAAAGCGATGGACTGCATAATAAAGGTCCATATCACAAGTGGCAATATAGAGTGATGTTCTTTTGCATTAAGATTTTGTGCATCCAACCATAAAAGCGCATGACAACCTCTGCTTCCCTCTGCGAAGGGCCTATCTTTTACTATTATCTTCTACCCTTATACAAGAGTCATGGTGATCAACACCTTTCATTTTTACATTTTTTCCTTTGGCAAGCACTTTGTGTTGGGGTGATCCGGATATATATATCCACTTGGATGTAGGCATTCATAAATTATTATTGTTGACATTATCCATGAGGTAAAAAAAGTTTGGGAGGCGAAACTATAAGCCCATATCTTTCTCTGTGTTCGATTAAAACTTTGGACCCATAAATATCACGTGAGTGTTAGAAATTGTGAAAGATTAAATGATAGTTGAGTATGTGGAGTTTGCTAAATCAAAGCTTTGACATAGACCCTTTCTGAAAATAAGATGAATTGCAATTGTTTGATGACTAAGAATGAAGTTTGTTAGTTTTCAAGAAAGTTTATGGTCTATGCTTTAACATGTGAATAGCTTGTTACTTGATCATGAAAAGTTTTATGAGACAAGCTACTGTTATGACATATAATGATGCTAGAAAAGGTGATTGAAATTATCACTGATCAAACTTGTGCACCTGCTAACATTCACACTTCATAAATTGTTTCTTTTATCATTTACCTACTCGAGGACGAGCAGGAATTAAGCTTGGGGATGCTGATACGTCTCCAACGTATCTATAATTTATGAAGCATTCATGCTATTATATTATATGTTTTGGATGTTTAATGGGCTTTATTATACGCTTTTATATTAATTTTGGGACTAACCTATTAACCGGAGGCCCAGCCCATATTGTTGTTTTTGCCTATTTCAGTGTTTCGAAGAAAAGGAATATCAAATGGAGTTCAAACAAAATGAAACCTTCAGGAGAGTTATTTTTGGAACGGAAGCAATCCAGGAGACTTGGAGTTGAAGTCAGGGAAGCTTCAAGGTGGCCACGAGGCAGGGAGGCACGCCCCCCACCCTCGTGGGCCCCTCGTGGCTCCCTTGACCGACTTCTTTCGCCTATATATGTCCATATACCGTAAAAACATCGAGGAGCACAATAGATCGGGAGTTCCGCCGCCGCAAGCCTCTTTAGCCACCAAAAACCAATCAGGACCCTGTTCCAGCACCCTGCCGGAGGGGGGATCCCTCACCGATGGCCATCTTCATCATCCCGGTAATCTCCATGAGAAGGAGGGAGTAGTTCACCCTCGGGGCTGAGGGTATGTACTAGTAGCTATGTGTTTGATCTCTCTCTCTCTCTCTATCTCTATCTCTCTCATGTTCTTGATTTGGCACGATCTTGATGTACCGCAAGCTTTTCTATTATAGTTGGATCTTATGATGTTTCTGCCCCTCTATTCTCTTGTAATGGATTGAGTTTTCCCTTTGAAGTTATCTTATCGGATTGAGTCTTTAAGTATTTGAGAACACTTGATGTATGTCTTGCCATGCTTATCTGTGGTGACAATGGGATATTCACGTGATTCACTTGATGTATGTTTTGGCGATCAACTTGCGGGTTCTGTGACCTTGGGAATCTATGCATAGGGGTTGGCACACGTTTTTGTCTTGACTCTCTGGTAGAAACTTTGGGGCACTCTTTGAAGTACTTTGTGTTGGTTGAATAGATGAATCTGAGATTGTGTGATGCATATCGTATAATCATGCCCACGGATACTTGAGGTGACAATGGAGTATCTAGGTGACATTAGGGTTTTGGTTGATTTGTGTCTTAAGGTGTTATTCTAGTACGAACTCTATGATAGATTGAATGGAAAGAATAGCTTCATGTTATTTTACCCCTGTTCAAGAATTCATCCGATTAACCAGTTAACTTGCTGATTAATCCCTACTCGCCTTGTTTCCTACCATTGCAATACTATTTACGCTCACTTTTATCACTTGCTACCTTTATGTTTTTATAATTTCAGATTACAAATACCTTTATCTACTATCCATATTGCACTTGTATCACCATCTCTTCACCGAACTAGTGCACCTATACAATTTACCATTGTATTGGGTGTGTTGGGGACACAAGAGACTCTTTATTATTTGGTTGCAGGGTTGTTTGAGAGAGACCATCTTCATCCTACGCCTCCCATGGATTGATAAACCTTAGGTCATCCACTTGAGGGAAATTTGCTACTGTCCTACAAACCTCTGCACTTGGAGGCCCAACAACGTCTACAAGAAGAAGGTTGTGTAGTAGACATCAATATTATCGATGTCGTGATCTCCAGTTTAAATATTTGAATCCCCTTTAATCCAGATATTGCTCTCATATAGCTATCACTCATGCTTATATAGGACTATCTCTCTATACCTATACGCATTCATCGTCTCTCGGGTATCTCTCGTGCTACCTGTATGTCGACAATGATCTTCTTAACACACTGACGGTACTCTCTCCCTCGACCTTCATCACTCTATCTCTATCTAAGTATATCTCGCTCCATGCTGTGTGTCTCTAACTATGATTCTCCAAGTGGAATCTCTTTCTCTCACACAAACACAAAACTTTGTCTCCCGGGGTCTCATTTCTCTCTACTATTCCCCTGTGTGCCACTCGCACACCCCTCATACAGAGATGTATTTCGCTCCTTAGGTATGAGAACCTACGACTCTTCCTCTTAAATATCGCTTTCTCACACACAAACACAAACTCTGTCTCCCAGGGTCTCATATTTCTCCACTTTTCTCTTGTATGTCGCTCACACACACACTCTCTCTCTCCCTAGAGATATCTTGCGTTCCCTCATATGTCTCTCTAGCTATCACTCTCGTTGTGAAATATCTTTCTCTCTCACAGACACAAAACACCGTCTCTCGGGATCTCATTTCTCTCTTATATTTGTTTGTATGTGACTCACATGCACCCTCTCTCTATCTCTCGCAAACCCACATACATAACCCAGCCTTCTGATCCACTCGACTCCTATCTCTAACGCACACTAGCTAGCATCTTTATCTTTCTATTTATCTGTTCTACATCAACCTTCTTTCTCTCCCTCACTCTTGCTTCCTATCACGCACACTACATACGTTTGTATCTACATGCAGTCAAGTGCCCTCTTCTTATCTTTCTCTCACACACACATAACTTCACCCTCTGAACCACCCGGTGGTCATCTCCAACACTCAAACTAGCGGATGTCCTCTAGCTAACATCTCCATCTCTGTATCTATCTGTAGTTTCTCCGTCAACATCTCTTTCTCGCACGCAGTCTTGCTTCCTATCACCCACACTATATATGTCTCTCCATACATATGCATTTGTAGGTTTATCTCTTTTGCACAATCGTTGTGCCTCACTCCCTCTGCTCACCATAGATGCATGCTCCAGCCCACAGAACTATGTCTTAAGGACAAAAACACATGTTCAATTGCCGGGCCTTCTTCCCTGCATTCTCACATGCATGCATATTGTCATACCGATCCGTCTCTCCCATGTCGTTGATCTTATGACTTATGACTTCTTTCTTTTATCTCGATCATGCACGCGCGCATGCACACACACATCCCACGTGTACATGTATACCTCTCACACATGCACATTCAAGGTCTCTATGTCTCCATACGTAGTTAATTACCCTGAACCCTAACGCCACATCGAATCGTTCTCTTCTTGTGTGCACATAACTTCTGCCTGGATGGGTAAAACACACACTCACACTTAACAATCTCCTTCTAGCTACCCCCCACTCGTCACTCTTCCCCGATATACCTAAAACCAATAAGACCATCCCTTCGTTTAACTCCCGCCTACATGCACCATCGATATATAGTAGTCTTCCTCGGTGTCTCTCGAACAAACACGTTCTCTCGATGTTGACTTACGTGCACACACTTTCTCTTCCCTCTCTACGTGAATTTTCTCTCTCGCACTCCATTGTTGGTGGCCTCTGCCATACACATCACCTCTCTATGATGAAGCATATGCACACTTAAATTACATCCACCACCGAGGACCCCGCGACACACACACACACACACACACACACACAAACATAGACACACACACGCACGCACGCACCCACCCACCCACCCACACACACACAAACACAGACACACACACACGCACATACGCACCCACACACACACAAACACACACAATAAGACTCCATCACACACACACAAACTCCATCTCTCTCTCTCTCTCTCTCTCACACACACACACACACCCCCACACACACACACTAAGACTCCATCACACACACACACACATAGACTCCATTTCTCTCTCTCTCTCTCACACACACAAACACACACAGACCACACACACACACACACTAAGACTCCATCTCACACACACATGCTCTAGGTGCAGCATTTGTTCCTACCACCCTTCATCCAACCTTAACCGTATGATAAACAATCACCTTAATTTACTTGTATAACATGGACAAATCCCACTTTACTTTAGTAGTTAGCAAACTTATCATATGTACCCTTATAAAAAACCGAGTTGGCGATGATGGTGTGCCTGCCATCTTGTAATATAGACCGTCTGATCTATATCTGACTGATAGAAAGCAAACTATGATAATTTACAAAAGATACTCGCACCTCTCTCCACATCCTTATCTCCCACAACCTCATTGCTGAGAAATTAAAAAGGAAGTCTCTGGAACAATCTAGCATGGTAGCCGCTGCCGCCTGCCGGCACCGTCCATCCCCATGCCTCTGACCATTCCGACCACCAGTCACCACCATGCTCCACTCCTCCTCACCTTATCTCTCATCTTTCATTTTTTCGATGACATTCTCGAGATATCATTAGTTTTTACACATGGGATTACTCCTGCATGGGTCAACACAACAGGTGTTTTGTAAAAAATGCATATTGATGTTCTGTGCAATGCATGAGCATCTTGCTTGTAATTATATAACGCAAATCACGAGCAGTAAGTGACACTTTTTTTACACAACCACGTTAACATGGCCACGTAAATCACTAGCTAAAGTAAATACCATTATCCGAAGAGTAGAGTCGCACACACACACTCTGTCTCTCAGAATCTCACACACACACACACCAGTTACGTGACGCCCACTTAAGCAGACACACGTATGTTACAATTTGTGCACCCGCGGGTACATGTGATGCTGCACATTTATTTAAGCCGGACGGCGTACCCAAACAGTAGCTGCATTCATTCTCCTCCCGCTGCCTCTTCTCTGGTCGCCGTTGCCCGGTAGCCATGGCCCGGCCGAAGGTAACTGGTAACAACATACACCATACTTCCGTCGGAGTGGCGCTTTAATCTGGAAATTTTAGTGGGCATTCATGCATCTTTTTGTGCTAGCACTCCTATATAAGGGTTGACCGGTCACTTCCTGCGGACGTGCATGAGCGGTGGAAGAGGAAGGAGAAGGGAAGTGGGCTATGGAGTAACGTTTTTTACCACAATTTCTTAGGAAACTGAGTGCAATAATTCAGTAGTTTTGCAAACTACCAGTATTACACCTGAAATGGTTCAAAACCTATACTCCCTTGCCAATGCGCGCTTCCCGCGTGAAACAGTCAGCGTCGCCCTGGAGCATCAGTGCTGCATTAATGCCCGGCCAGAGCGAAGGCGACCTCTCAGTGGTGCCGGCTTTGAAGCGGCGCGACGGCCGAGAGAGCGCCGCTTCTCGGTGTCGACGCTAGCCATAGTCCCTGTTTGGATCCATGGGTTAGAGTTAGTTTGAGCTAGTTGGGGCTCAAATAGCCCTAAAGTATCCAAGCATGAGGGTTTAAATTGGAGAAAGTTGCACCAAACCCACCAAAAAAAACTATCCCACCCAAGAGGTGCAAACTGGAGATAGTTCTCATTGGGACCACTAAAAAATCACTTTTCTCTCTCCATCAAGTGCATTTATTGTCAATCTAACCCTGTCACCAGAACACCTCTTTGGCTACAGTTAGTTCAAGATTAGTCATGAGTTAGTCTAACCTCTAGCTAAGTTAGAGTATCCAAACAGGAGCAGTATAGGACATGCAAGTTGCTCAAAGCATACAGTCAAATTTGTACGTGAAAGGATTTTTTTTCTTTTTGAAAACGGAACATGAAAAGGATTTTTTTTAGAATGCTCTTGGCATGTCGCTAACATGTGATCAGTTAAATGACCTCAATAGACAGCAAAAACGCCAGCCCTCCGCACTTTGAGAGAGATGAGGAGGGAGAAGCGATACGGGCTGCTGGATTACTAGAGTTAGGTGTCGCACGAAAGCCAGGAAATATGGTGATAGCGTGGGTTAGCCATGTACTAGTATGATGTAACTACACTGGGCTATCGTGTTTCGTACTCTTCCAGTCCACTATGGAGATGATTGGTTGATTTTATATCGCTGAATAATATAAAATATTATGAGTGCAGACGCTCCACCACGAGGTTCCTTGCTCCTTCCCGGTCGTCGGGAATCTATGTTCTTCCACTCTATTTTTTTACGTGAGCTTTGTTCATCCTTTTGCCAACACGCGAGACATCTAGCATCAAGATGCACATATCATGCAAGGATTGTTTCCATCTATATGAAGAACACGTGGGACTAGAACTACGAGACAGACATGTACCCAGGAGTGGACGTACGGACCTGAGTAATGTAGCACAGTAAGTGAAGTAGAAAGGCAGAAATGGTATGAACATGTGTGGCATATAGGGTGTGTTTGGTTGCGTTCTTGTCTCAGCATAGTTGTTCCCTCTTCATGCATGCTTGACACGTCTCCAACGTCTCTATAATTTTTGATTGTTCGATGCTATTATATTACCTGTTTTGGATGTTTATGGACTTTATTTTACACATTTATATCATTTTTGGGACTAACCTACTAACCGGAGGCCCAGCCCGTATTGCTGTTTTTTTTGCCTATTTCAGTATTTCGAAGAAAAGGAATATCAAACGGAGTCCAAACGGAATGAAACCTTCGGGAGCGTGATTTTTGGAACGAACGTGACCCAGAGGACTTAGAGTGCAAGCCAAGAAGCAGCCGAGGCGGACACGAGATAGGAGGGCGCGCCCACCCCTCCTGGGCGGGCCCCCTGTCTCGTGGGCCCCTCGGGCAGCCACCGACGTACTTCTTCCTCCTATATAAGCATACATACCCCGAAAACATCCAGGGAGCCACTGAAGAAATATTTCCACCACTGTAACCTTATGTATCTACGAGATCCCATCTTGGAGCCGTCGTCGGTGTTCTGCCGGAGGGGGAATCCACCACGGAGGGCTTCTACATCAACACCATAGCCCCTCCGATGAGTTGTGAGTAGTTTACCACAGACCTTCGGCTCCATACTTATTAGCTAGTTGGCTTCTTCTGTCTTTTTGGATATCAATACAATGTTCTCCCCCTCTCTTGTGGAGATCTATTTGATGTAATCTCTTTTTGCGGTGTGTTTGTCGAGATCCGATGAATTGTGGGTTTATGTGTTGGAAATATGCCCTAGAGGCAATAATAAAAGGATTATTATATTTCCTTGTTCGTGATAATTGTCTTTTATTCATGGTATAATTGTATTATCCGGAAATCATAATACACGTGTGAATACTTAGACCACAACATGTCCCTAGTGAGCCTCTAGTTGACTAGCTCGTTGATCAACAGATAGTCATGGTTTCCTGACTATGGACATTGGATGTCATTGATAACGGGATCACATCATAGGAGAATGATGTGATGGACAAGACCCAATCCTAAGCATAGCACAAAGATCGTGTAGTTCGTTTGCTAGAGCTTTTCCAACGTCAAGTATCTTTTCCTTAGACCATGAGATCGTGTAACTCCCGGATACCATAGGAGTGCTTTGGGTGTACCAAACGTCACAACGTACCTGGGTGGCTATAAAGGTGCACTACAGGTATCTCCGAAAGTGTTTGTTGGGTTTACACAGATCGAGACTGGGATTTGTCACTCTGTATGACGGAGAGGTATCTCTGGGCCCACTCTGTAATGCATCATCATAATGAGCTCAAAGTGACCAAGTGTCTGGTCACGGGATCATGCATTACGGTACGAGTAAAGTGACTTGCCAGTAACGAGATTGAATGAGGTATTGGGATACCGACGATCGAATCTCGGGCAAGTAATGTACCGATTGACAAAGGGAATTGTATACGGGGTTGCTTAAATCCTCGACATCGTGGTTCATCCGATGGGATCATCGAGGAGTATGTGGGAGCCAACATGGGTATCCAGATCCTGCTGTTGGTTATTGACCGGAGAGCCGTCTCGGTCATGTCTACATGTCTCCCGAACCAATAGGGTCTACACACTTAAGGTTCGGTGATGCTAGGGTTGTAGAGATATGAGTATGCAGCAAACTGAAAGTTGTTCGGAGTCCCGGATGAGATCCCGGACGTCACGAGGAGTTCCGGAATGGTCCGGAGGTAAAGAATTATATATATGGGAAGTCGAGTTTCGGCCATCGGGAAAGTTTCGGGGTTAACCGGTATTGTACCGGGACCACCGGAAGGGTCCCGGGGGTCCACCGGGTGGGGCCACCCATCCCGGAGTGCCCCATGGGATGAAGTGGGAGGGGAACCAGCCCATGGTGGGCTGGTGCGCCCCCCCTGGGCCCCCCTCTGCGCCTAGGGATGGGAACCCTAGGGGAGGGGGCGCCTCCACTTGCCTTGGGGGGCAAGTTACCCCCCTTGGCCGCCATCCCCCTAGGAGATCCCATCTCCTAGGGCTGGTGCCCCCCTGGGGTCCCTATATAAAGAGGGGGGTGGGAGGGCAGTCGCACCCTGACATCTGGCGCCTCCCTACCCCCTTGCTACACCTCCTCCTCCCATAGTCGCTTGGCAAAGCCCTGCCAGAACCCTGCTGCATCCACCACCACGCCGTCGTGCTGCTGGATCTTCATCAACCTCTCCTTCCCCCTTGCTGGATCAAGAAGGAGGAGACATCACGCTGACTGTACGTGTGTTGAATGCGGAGGTGCCGTCCGTTCGGCGCTAGGATCTCCGATGATTTGGATCATGGCGAGAACGACTCCCTCAACCCCATTCTCTTGAACGCTTCCACACGCGATCTACAAGGGTATGTAGATGCACTCCTCTCTCTCATTGCTAGATGAACTCATGGATTGATCTTGGTGAACGTAGAAATTTTTTATTTTATGCAACGTTCCCCAATAGTGTCATCATGAGCTAGGTCTATGCGTAGTTCTCTATTGCACGAGTAGAACACAAATCTGTTGTGGGCATAGATGTTGTCAACTTTCTTGCCACTACTAGTATTATTTTGCTTCAGCGGTATTGTGGGATGAAGCGGCCCGGACCGACCTTACACGTACGCTTACATGAGACAGGTTCCACCGACTGACATGCACTAGTTGCATGAGGTGGCTAGCAGGTGTCTGTCTCTCCCACTTTAGTTGGAGCGGATTCAATGAAAAGGGTCCTTATGAAGGGTAAATAGAAGTTGACAAATCACGTTGTGGTTATTCGTAGGTAAGAAAACGTTCTTGCTAGAAACCTATTGCAGCCACGTAAAAGATGCAACAACAATTAGAGGATGTCTAACTTGTTTTTGCAGCAATTGCTTTGTGATGTGATATGGCCAGAAGTTGTGATGAATAATGAATGATATATTGTGATGTATGAGATCATATTCTTGTAATAGGAATCACGACTTGCATGTCAATGAGTATGACAACCGGTAGGAGCCATAGGAGTTGTCTTAATTATTGTATGACCTGCGTGTCAATGTTTAACACCATGTAAGTACTTTACTTTATTGCTAAACCGTTAGCCATAGTAGTAGAAGTAATAGTTGGCGAGCAACTTCATGGAGACACGATGATGGAGATCATGATGATGGAGATCATGGTGTCATGCCGGTGACGAAGATGATCATGGAGCCCCGAAGATGGAGATCAAAGGAGCTATATGATATTGGCCATATCGTGTCACTACTATATAATTGCATGTGATGATTATTATGTTTATGCATCTTGTTTACTTAGAACGACGGTAGTAAATAAGATGATCCCTCATAACAATTTCAAGAAAGTGTTCCCCCTAACTATGCATCGTTGCTAAAGTTCATCGTTTCGAAGCACCACGTGATGATCGGGTGTGATAGATTATTACGTTCACATACAACGGGTGTAAGACAGTTTTACACATGCAAAAACACTTAGGTTAACTTGACGAGCCTAGCATGTACAGACATGGCCTCGGAACACAGAGACCGAAAGGTCGAACATGAGTCGTATGGAAGATAAGATCAACATGGAGATGTTCACCGATGACGACTAGTCCGTCTCACGTGATGATCGGACACGGCCTAGTCGACTCGGATCATGTAACACTTAGATGACTAGAGGGATGTCAAATCTGAGTGGGAGTTCATTAAATAATTTGATTATATGAACTTAATTATCATGAACTTAGTCTAAAATCTTTGCAAAATATGTCTTGTAGATCAAATGGCCAACGCTCATGTCAACATGAACTTCAACATGTTCCTAGAGAAAACCAAGCTGAAAGATGATGGCAGCAACTATTCAGACTGGGTCCGGAACCTGAGGATCATCCTCATAGCTGCCAAGAAAGCATATGTCCTAGAAGGACCGCTAGGTGAAGCACCCATCATAGAGAACCAAGACGTTATGAACGCTTGGCAGTCACGTGCTGATGATTACTCCCTCGTTCAGTGCGGCATGCTTTATAGCTTAGAACCGGGGCTCCAATAGCGTTTTGAGCAACACGGATCATATGAGATGTTCGAGGAGCTGAAAATGGTTTTTCAAGCTCATGCCCGGGTCGAGAGATATGTAGTCTCCGACAAGTTCTATAGTTGTAAGATGGAGGAAAATAGTTCTGTCAGTGAGCACATACTCAAAATGTCTGGGTTGCACAACCGCCTGTCCCAGCTGGACATTAACCTCCCGGACGAGGCGGTCATTGACAGAATCCTTCAGTCGCTCCCACCAAGCTACAAGAGCTTTGTGATGAACTACAATATGCAGGGGATGGTGAAAACTATTCCTGAAGTATTTTCAATGCTAAAGTTAGCAGAGGTAGAAATCAAGAAAGAACATCAAGTGTTGATGGTCAATAAAACCACCAAGTTCAAGAAGGGAAAGGGTAAGAAGAACTTCAAGAAGGACGGCAAAGAGGTTGCCACGCCCGGTAAGCCAGTTGCCGGGAAGAAGTCAAAGAATGGACCCAAGCCTGAGACTGAGTGCTTTTATTGCAAAGGGAAGGGTCACTGGAAGCGGAACTGCCCCAAATACTTAGCGGACAAGAAGGCCGGCAACACTAAAGGTATATGTGATATACCTGTAATTGATGTGTACCTTACCAGCACTCGTAGTAACTCCTGGGTATTTGATACCGCTGCCGTTGCTCATATTTGTAACTCACAGCAGGAGTTGCGGAAGAAGCGGAGACTGGCGAAGGATGAGGTGACGATGCGCGTCGGGAATGGTTCCAAGGTCGATGTGATCGCCGTCGGCACGCTACCTCTACATTTACCTATGGGATTAGTTTTGAACCTCAATAATTGTTATTTAGTGCCAAGTTTGAGCATGAACATTGTATCTTGATCTCTTTTAATGCGAGATGGCTACTCATTTAAATACGAGAATAATGGTTGTTCTATTTATATGAGAGATATGTTTTATGGTCATGCCCCGATGGTCAATGGTTTATTCTTAATGAATCTTGAACGTAATGTTACACATATTCATATTGTGAATACCAAAAGATGTAAAGTTGATAACGATAGTCCCACATACTTGTGGCACTACCGCCTTGGTCACATTGGTGTCAAGCGCATGAAGAAGCTCCATGCTGATGGACTTTTAGAGTCTCTCGATTATGAATCATTTGACACATGTGAACCATGCCTCCATGGGCAAAATGACCAAGACTCCGTTCTCCGGAACAATGGAGCGAGCAACCAACTTATTGGAAATCATACATACTGATGTGTGTGGTCCAATGAGCGTTGAGGCTCACAGAGGATATCGTTATGTTCTCACTCTCACTGATGACTTAAGTAGATATGGGTATGTCTACTTGATGAAACACAAATCTGAGACCTTTGAAAAGTTCAAGGAATTTCAGAATGAAGTAGAGAATCAACGTGACTGAAAGATCAAATTCTTACGGTCAGATCGTGGAGGAGAATATTTAAGTCACAAATTTGGTACGCACTTAAGAAAATGTGGAATAGTTTCACAACTCACGCCGCCTGGAACACCTCAGCGTAATGGTGTGTCCGAACGTCGTAATCGCACTCTATTGGATATGGTGCGATCTATGATGTCTCTTACCGATTTACCGCTATCATTTTGGGGATACGCTCGAGAGACAGCTACATTCACTTTAAATCCGTTGAGACGACACCGTATGAATTATGGTTTGGGAAGAAACCTAAGCTGTCATTTCTAAAAGTTTGGGGATGCGATGCTTATGTCAAGAAACTTCAACCTGAAAAGCTCGAACCCAAGTCGGAAAAATGCGTCTTCATAGGATACCCCAAAGAAACCATTGGGTATACCTTCTACCTTAGATCCGAAGGAAAGATCTTTGTTACCAAGAATGGATCCTTTCTGGAAAAAGAGTTTCTCTCGAAAGGAGTAAGTGGGAGGAAAGTAGAACTCAATGAAGTACTACCTCTTGAACCGGAAAGTAGTGCAGCTCAAGAAAACGTTCCTGTGGTGCCTACACCGACTGGAGAGGAAACTCATGATGATGATCAAGGTACTTCAGATCAAGTTGCTACTGAACTTCGTAGGTCCACAAGGACACGTTCCACACCAGAGTGGTATGGCAACCCTGTCCTGGAAATCATGTTGTTAGACAACGGTGAACCTTCGAACTATGAAGAAGCGATGGTGGGGCATGCAATCCGAGATAGAATCCATGTATGAAAACAAAGTATGGACTTTGACAGACTTGCCCGATGATCGGCGAGCGATAGAAAACAAATGGATCTTTAAGAAGAAGACGGACGCGGATGGTAATACTACGATCTACAAAGCTCGACTTGTCGCTAAGGGTTATCGGCAAGTTCAAGGGGTTGACTATGATGAGACTTTCTCTCCCGTAGCGAAGCTGAAGTACGTCCGAATCATGTTAGCAATTGCCGCATACTATGATTATGAGATATGGCAAATGGACGTCAAAACGGCATTCCTTAACGACTATCTTAAGGAAGAGCTGTATATGATGCAGCCAGAAGGTTTTGTCGATCCTAAGAATGCTAACAAGGTGTGCAAGCTCCAGCGATCCATTTATGGGCTGGTGCAAGCATCTCGGAGTTGGAACATTCGCTTTAATGAGATGATCAAAGCGTTTGGGTTTATGCAGACTTATGGAGAAGCCTGCGTTTACAAGAAAGTGAGTGGGAGCTCTATAGCATTTCTCATATTATATGTAGATGACATACTTTTGATGGGAAATGATATAGAATTTTTGGACAGCATTAAGGCCTACTTGAATAAGTGTTTTGAATGAAGGACCTTGGAGAAGCTGCTTACATATTAGGCATCAAGATCTATAGGGATAGATCGAGACGCCTCATAGGTCTTTCACAAAGCACATACCTTGATAAGATATTGAAGAAGTTCAAATTGGATCAGTCCAAGAAAGGGTTCTTGCCTGTATTGCAAGGTGTGAGATTGAGCTCGGCTCAATGCCCGACCACAGCAGAAGATAAAGAAGAGATGAGTGTCATCCCCTATGCCTCAGCCATAGGATCTATTATGTATGCCATGATGTAAACCTTGTCGTAAGTTTGGTAGGAAGGTACAAAAGTAATCCCGGCAAGGAACACTGGACAACGGTCAAGAATATCCTTAAGTACCTGAAAAGGACAAAGGACATGTTTCTCGTCTATGGAGGTGACGAAGATCTCATCGTAAAGGGTTACGTCGACGCTAGCTTCGACACAGATCTGGATGACTCTAAGTCACAAACCGGATACGTGTATATGTTGAATCGTGGAGCAGTAAGCTGGTGCAGTTGCAAGCAGAGCATCGTGGCGGGATCTACATGTGAAGCAGAGTACATGGCAGCCTCGGAGGCAGTGCATGAAGCAACATGGATGAAGGAGTTCATCACCGACCTAGGAGTCATACCCAATGCGTCGGGGCCAATCACTCTCTTCTGTGACAACACTGGAGCTATTGCCCTTGCCAAGGAGCCCAGGTTTCACAAGAAGACCAGGCACATCAAGCATCGTTTCAACTCCATCCGTGAAAATGTTCAAGATGGAGACATAGATATTTGCAAAGTACATACAGATCTGAATGTCGCAGATCCGTTGACTAAACCTCTTCCGCGAGCAAATCCTGATCAACACAAGAACTCTATGGGTGTTCGATTCATCACAATGTAACTAGATTATTGACTCCAGTGCAAGTGGGAGACTGTTGGAAATATGCCCTAGAGGTAATAATAAAAGGATTATTATATTTCCTTGTTCGTGATAATTGTCTTTTATTCATGCTATAATTGTATTATCCGGAAATCGTAATACATGTGTGAATACTTAGACCACAACATGTCCCTAGTGAGCTTCTAGTTGACTAGCTCGTTGATCAACAAATAGTCATGGTTTCCTGACTATGGACATTGGATGTCATTGATAACGGGATCACATCATTAGGAGAATGATGTGATGGACAAGACCCAATCCTAAGCATAGCACAAAGATCTTGTAGTTCGTTTGCTAGAGCTTTTCCAACGTCAAGTATATTTTCCTTAGACAATGAGATCGTGTAACTCCCGGATACCGTAGGCGTGCTTTGGTTGTACCAAACATCACAATGTAACTGGGTGGCTATAAAGGTGCACTACAGGTATCTCCGAAAGTGTCTGTTGGGTTGACACGGATCGAGACTGGGATTTGTCACTCCGTATGACGGAGAGGTATCTCTGGGCCCACTCGGTAATGCATCATCATAATGAGCTCAAAGTGACCAAGTGTCTGGTCACGGGATCGTGCATTACGGTACGAGTAAAGTGACTTGCCGGTAACGAGATTGAACGAGGTATTGGGATACCGACGATCGAATCTCGGGCAAGTAACGTACCGATTGACAAAGGGAGTTGTATACGGGGTTGCTTAAATCCTCGACATCATGGTTCATCTGATGAGATCATCGAGGAGTATGTGGGATCCAACATGGGTATCTAGATCCCGCTGTTGGTTATTGACCGGAGAGCCGTCTCGGTCATGTCTACATGTCTCCCGAACCCGTAGGGTCTACACACTTAAGGTTCGGTGACGCTAGGGTTGTAGAGATATGAGTATGCAGCAAACCAAAAGTTGTTCGGAGTCCCGGATGAGATCCCGGACGTCACGAGGAGTTCCAGAACGGTCTGTAGGTAAATAATTATATATGGGAAGTCGAGTTTCGTCCATTGGGAAAGTTTCGGGGTTCACCGATATTGTACCGGGACCACCGGAAGGGTCCCGGGGGTCCACCAGGTGGGGCCACCCATCCCGAAGGGCCCCATGGGCTGAAGTGGGAGGGGAACCAGCCCGTGGTGCGCTGGTGCACCCCCCCTGGTCCCCCTTCTGCGCCTAGGGTTGGGAACCCTAGGGGAGGGGGCGCCTCCACTTGCCTTGGGGGGAAGTTACCCCCCTTGGCCGCCCCCCCCTAGGAGATCCCATCTCCTAGGGCCAGCGCCCCCCCTGGGGTCCCTATATAAAGAGGGGGTGGGAGGGCAGCCGCACCCTAGCATCTGGCGCCTCCCTACCCCCTTGCTACACCTCCTCCTCCCGTAGTCGCTTGGCGAAGCCCTGCCGGAACCCTGCTGCATCCACCACCACGTCGTCGTGCTACTGGATCTTCATCAACCTCTCCTTCCCCCTTGCTGGATCAAGAAGGAGGAGACGTCACACTGATCGTACGTGTGTTGAACGCGGAGGTGCCGTCCATTCGGCGCTAGGATCTCCGGTTATTTGGATCACGACGAAAACAACTCCCTCAACCCCGTTCTCTTGAACGCTTCCGCGCGCGATCTACAAGGGTATGTAGATGCACTCCTCTCTCTCGTTGCTAGATGAACTCATGGATTGATCTTGGTGAACATAGAATTTTTTTATTTTATGCAACGTTCCCCAACATTATGATCAAGTTTATCTGTGAATAATATTTGAATCTTCTCTGAATTCTTTTATGTATGATTGAGTTATCTTTGCAAGTCTCTTTGAATTATCGATTTGGTTTGGCCTACTAGATTGATCTTTCTTGCCATGGGAGAAGTGCTTAGCTTTGGGTTCAATCTTGCGCTGTCCTTACCTAGTGACAGAAAGGGTTGCAAGGCACGTATTGTATTGTTGCCATCGAGGATAAAAAGATGGGGTTTATATCATATTGCTTGAGTTTATCCCTCTACATCATGTCATCTTTCTTAATGCGTTACTCTGTTCTTATGAACTTAATACTCTAGATGCACGATGGATAGCGGTCGATGTGTGGAGTAATAGTAGTAGATGCAGGCAGGAGTCGGTCTACTTGTCGCGGACGTGATGCCTATATACATGATCATGCCTAGATAATCTCATAATTATTCGATTTTCTATCAATTGTTCAGCCACCGTAATACTTATGCTATCTTGAGAGAAGCCACTAGTGAAACCTATGGCCCTGGGTCTATCTTTTATCATATAAGTTTCTGATCTACTTTTATTTGCATCTTTATTTTCTGCATCTATATTATAAAATACCAAAAATATATTTATCTTATCATATTATCTCTATCAGATCTCACTT
Organism: Triticum aestivum; assembly: GCF_018294505.1. Taxonomy (NCBI): domain Eukaryota; kingdom Viridiplantae; phylum Streptophyta; class Magnoliopsida; order Poales; family Poaceae; genus Triticum; species Triticum aestivum. The sequence continues at coordinate 569,183,442 of NC_057801.1, forward strand.
CTACAAGTGGCCGTGAAGGGATTGACAACCCCTTTATCGTGTTGGTTTCGAGTTCTTTGTTTGTTTGTGTAGGTCCGTGGGACTTGTGAGGAGCCTCCTATTAGATTTATACCTTGGTTCTCAAAAACTGAGGGAAATACTTACGCTACTGTGCTGCATCACCCGTTCCTCTTCAAGGAAAACCAACGCAAGCTCAAGACGTAGCAAGAAGGATTTCTGGCGCCATTGCCGGGTAGGTCTTCGCTCAAGTCAAGACATACCAAGTACCCATCACAAACTCATCTCCCTCGCATTTACATTATTTGCCATTTACCTCTCGTTTTCCTCTCCCCCACTTCACCCTTGCCGTTTTATTCGCCCTCTCTTTCCCAATCTCTTCTCTCTTTTGCTTGTCCTTTCGTTTTCTTGTTTGGTTGGAATAGATGCTTATTTATTGCTAAACAGAGAACTTAAGATCTATGGATCCTCATCCGCTTGCTAATCTTTTTAAGAGATCCAATTATAATGTACCAATTGCTAGTGAGTTTTGTGCACTAGATTATCTTTATGAAGCTTTGCTAAAAAGTTGTGAATCTGAGAATTATGATGATGAAATTTATGAAGAGATTCACGATAACTCCTTGAATAGAAAGCATGATTGCAATGATTTTCCTATATACTCTCTTGATGTCAATTGTGCTAATAACATGCAAAACCCTAAGCTTGGGGATGCTAGTTTTGCTATGTCTACTACTTGTTGCAATGATCATGATTGTGGTGATTCTTATTTTGATCTTGAAAATTTATCTAAGCCCCATGATGAATATGAGATTGATAATAATGTTTGCAATAATACTCAAAGTGGGTTTGGAAGAGTTTCAACTTTAGATCCCACATATTTGGATAATGTTCAATCTTATGAAGTATTTTCTAAAAGTGGGTTTGAAGAGGTCATGACTTTAGTTAATGATAACCCCACTATTTTGGAAGAGTGTCAACTTTACATGCATGTGGATCGTGTTGAAAATATTTTATGTGATAGCTATTTTGTTGAATTTGCTGATGATCCCACATGTAATTATTATGAGAGAGGAAAATATGGTTGTAGAAATTTTCATGTTACTAAATTACCTCTCGTTATGTTGAGATTGCTATTGTTTCTTTCCTTTTCCTTGCATATGCTAGATCTTGCTTGTCTTGCTAATTTGTTTTCCTATAAAACTCCTATGCATAGGAAGCATGTTAGACTTAAGTGTGTTTGTCACATGTTTTATGATGCTCTCTTTATGCTTCAATTCTTGTCTTTCATGTGAGCATCATTGAAATCTCAATGCCTAGCTAAAAAGGCTTTAAAGAAAAGCGCTTGTTGGGAGACAACCCAATATTTTTCCTTGCTGTTATTCAATAAATTTTTCATCTACTCTCTGTTTAGATGTGTTTTCATGTTTTATTTAGTGTTTGTGCCAAGTAGAACCTATAGGATAACCTATGATATGAGTTGATTTGATTCTGCTGAAAAACAGAAACTTTGCGCTCACGAGAAAAAATTCAATAAATCACAGAAACGAGGTTTTGCATTGATTCCTTTTTATGCTGTTCAATAAACAAAGTTTTTAGGACTTCCTATTTTGGTAGGATTTTTAAGATTCCAGAAGTTTGCGTTAGATACAGATTGCTACAGACTGTTCTTTTTTTGACAGATTCTGTTTTTCGTGTGTTGTTTGCTTATTTTGATGCATCTATGGCTAGTATTAAGTGGTATGAACCATAGAGAACTTGGAATACAGTAGGTTTAACACCAATATAAATAAAGAATGAGTTAATTACAGTACCTTATGTGGTGGTTTTGTTTTCTTTCACTAACGGAGCTTATGAGATTTCCTTTGAGTTTTGTGTTTTGAAGTTTTCAAGTTTTGGGTAAAGATTTGACGGACTATGGAATAAAGGGTGGAAAAAGCCTAAGCTTGGGGATGCCCAAGGCACCCCAAGATATTCAAGAATAGCCAAAAGTCTAAGCTTGGGGATGCCCCCGGAAGGCATCCCCTCTTTCGTATTTGTTCATTGATAACTTTACTTGGAGCTATATTTTTATTCGCCACATGATATGTGTTTTGCTTGGAGCGTCGTGTATTATATTAGTCTTTGTTTTTTAGTTTACACAACCATCCTTGCTGTAGCACACCTTCTGGGAGAAGCCTCCTTGATTGAAATTTATTAGAATACTCTATGTGCTTCACTTATATCTTTTGAGCTAGATAGTTTTTGCTCTAGTGCTTCACTTATATCTTTTAGAGCACGGCGGTGGTTTAATTTTGAAGAAATTGTTGATCTCTCATGCTTCAATTATATTGTTTTGAGAGTCTTTTAGAACAGCATGGTATTTGCTGTGGTTATAAATTGGTCCTAGAATGACGAGCATCCAAGTTGGGTATAATAAAAACTATCATAAGAAGTGAATTGGATGCTATGATCAACTTGGTACTTGATAATTGTTTTGAGATAGGGAGGTAGTGATATTAAAGTCATGCTAGTTGGGTGATTATGAATTTAAAGAATGCTTGTGTTGAAGTTAGCAAGTCCCATAGCATGCACGTATGGTTAAAGTTGTGTAACAAATTTGAATCATGAAGTGTACCTGGCTTGTGCATCCTTATGAGTGGCGGTCGGGGATGAGTGATGGTGTTTTCCTACCAATCTATCCCCCTAGGAGCATGCGCGTAGTACTTGGTTTTTGATGACTTTGACTTCTAAATTTTTGCAATAAGTATATGAGTTCTTATGACTAATGTTGAGTCCATGGATTATACGCACTTTTACCTTTCCACCATTGCTAGCCTCTTCGGTACCGTGCATTGCCCTTTCTCACCTTGAGAGTTGGTGCAAACTTCGCCGGTGCATCCAAACCCCATGATATGATATGCTCTATCACACATAAACCTCCTTATATCTTCCTCAAAACAGCCACCATACCTACCTATTTATGGCATTTCCATAGCCATTCCGAGATATATTGCCATGCAACTTTCCACCGTTCCGTTCATCATCATCATGACATACATTACTTTTATCATATTGCCATTGCATGATCATGTAGTTGACATCATATTTGTGGCAAAGCCACCATGCATAACTTTTTATACATGTCACTCTTGATTCATTGCACCATCCCGGTACACCGTCGGAGGCATTCATATAGAGTCATATCTTGTTCTAAGCCAATCTTCGCTTAATCCGTAGCCCCTGTTTTGAGTTGCAAATATGAGCAACAGAACCAGTATCAAAGACCCAGGTGCTACTGCGAGCATTAGTTAAGTACACATCAATAACATGTATATGAAATATACCTTTCACTTTGCCATCCTTCTTATCCGCCAAATACTTGGGGCAGTTCCGCTTCCAGTGACCAGTCCCTTTGCAGTAGAAGCACTCAGTTTCAGGCTTAGGTCCAGACTTGGGTTTCTTCTCTTGAGTAGCAACCTTTTTGCCGTTCTTCTTGAAGTTCCCCTTCTTCCCTTTGCCCTTTTTCTTGAAACTAGTGGTCTTGTTGACCATCAACACTTGATGCTCCTTTTTGATTTCTACCTCCGCAACTTTTAGCATCGCGAAGAGCTCGGGAATTGTCTTATACATCCCTTGCATATTATAGTTTATCATGAAAGCCTTTATAGCTTGGTGGCAGTGATTGAAGGACTCTGCCAATGACACAATCAACTGGAAGATCAACTCCCAGTTGAGTCAAGTGGTTATGGTACCCAGACATTCTGAGTATGTGTTCACTGACAGAACTATTCTCCTGCATTTTGCAGCTGTAGAACTTGTTGGAGACTTCATATCTCTCAACTCGGGCATTTTCTTGAAATATTAACTTCAACTCCTGGAACATCTCATATGCTCCATGATGTTCAAAACGTCTTTGATGTCCCGATTCTAAGCTGTAAAGCATGGCACACTGAACTATCAATTAGTCATCAGCTTTTCTCTGCCAGACGTTCTTAACGTCATCAGTAGCATCTGCAGTAGGCCTGGCACCTAGCGGTGCTTCCAGGACGTAATTCTTCTGTGCAGCAATGAGGATAATCCTCAAGTTACGGACCCAGTCCATGTAGTTGCTACCATCATCTTTCAACTTAGCTTTCTCTAGGAACGCATTAAAATTCAAAGGAATGGTAGAATGGGCCATTGATCTACAACAACATAGACATGCAAAATACTATCAGCTACTAAGTTCATGATAAATTGAAGTTCAATTAATCATATTACTTTAGAATTCCCACTTAGACAGACATCCCTCTAATCAACTAAGTGGTCACATTATCCAAATCAACTAAACCATGTCTGATCATCACGTGAGATGGAGTAGTTTTCAATGGTGAACATCACTATGTTGATCATATCTACTATATGATTCACGTTCGACCTTTCGGTCTCACTGTTCCGATGCCATATCTGCATATGCTAGGCTCGTCAAGTTTAACCCGAGTATTTTGCGTGTGCAAAACTGGCTTGCACCCGTTGTATGTGAACATAGAGCTTATCACACCCAATCATCATGTGGTGTCTCGGCATGACGAACTGTAGCAATGGTACATACTCAGGGAGAACACTTGTACCTTGAAATTTGGTAAGGGGTCATCTTATATGGCTACCACCGCACTAAGCAAAATAAGATGCATAAAAGATAAACATCACATGCAATCAAAAGATGTGACATGATATGGCCATCATCATCTTGTGCTCATGATCTCCATCACCGAAGCATCGTCATGATCTCCATCATCACCGGCGCGACACCTTGATCTCCATTGTAGCATCGTTTTCGTCTCGCCAACTATTGTTACTATGACTACCGCTATCGCTTAGTGATAAAGTAAAACAATTACATGGCGATTGCATTGCATACAATAAAGCAACAACCATATGGCTCATGCCATTTGTCGATAACTTTGTTACAAAACATGATCATCTCATACAACAATTTATACCACATCATGCCTTGCCCATATCACATCACAACAAGCCCTGCAAAAACAAGTTAGACGTCCTCTACTTTGTTGTTGCAAGTTTTACGTGGCTGCTACGGGCTTCTAGCAAGAACCGCTCTTACCTACGCACCAAAACCACAACGATTTTTTGTCAAGTGTGTTGTTTTAACCTTCAACAAGGACCGGGTGTAGCCACACTCGATTCAACTAAAGTTGGAGAAACAAACACTCACTAGCCACCTGTGTGTGAAGCACGTCGGTGGAACCAGTCTCGCGTAAGCGTACGCGTAATCTCAGTCTGAGCCGCTTCATCCAACAATACCGCTGAATCAAAGTATGACATGCTGGTAAGCAATATGACTATTATCGCCCACAACTCTTTGTGTTCTACTCATGCATATAACATCTACACATAGAACTGGCTCTGATACCACTGTTCGTGAACGCGGTAATTTCAAAAAAAAAATCCTACGATCATGCAAGATCTATCTAGGTGATGCATAGCAACGAGAGGGGAGAGTGATGTCTACGTACCCTCGTAGACCAAAAGCGTAAGCATTATGACAACGCGGTTGATGTAGTCGTACGTCTTCACGATCCGACCGATCCTAGCACCGAAGGTACGGCATCTCCGTGATCTGCACACGTTCAGCTCGGTGACGTCCCATGAACTCTAGATCCAGGTAAGGTCGAGGGAGAGTTTCGTAAACATGACGGCGTGGTGACGGTGATGATGAAGCTACCAGTGCAGGGCTTCGCCTAAGCACTACGATGATATGAACAAGGTGGAAATCCATGGAGGGGGGCACCGCGCACTGCTAAACAATCAACGTGTGTGTCTATGGGGTGCCCCCTCCCCCGTATATAAAGGAGGAGAGGGGAGGCCGGCCGGCCCTCCTTGGGTGCGCCCCCAAGAGGGGATTCCTACTAGGACTCCAAGTCCTAGTAGGTTTCCACCTAAAGGGAGAGATGGGGAAGTAAGGAGAGGAACAGGGGGAAGGAAGGGGGGCGCCCCCCCCCCTTCCTTGTCCTATTCGGACTCAAGGGGGAGGGGCACACGGCCTGCCCTGGCCGCCCCTCTCTCTCCGCTAAGGCCCATCGAGGCCCAATAGTTCCCCCGGGGGCTCCGGTAACCCTCCGGCACTCCGGTTTTATTCGAAACTTCTCTAGAACACTTCCGGTGTCCGAATATAGTCGTCCAATATATCAATCTTTATGTCTCGACCATTTCGAGACTACTCATCATGTCTGTGATCACATCTAGGACTCCGAACAACCTTCGGTACATCATATCACATAAACTCATAATACCAATCGTCATCGAACATTAAGCGTGCAGACCCTACGGGTTCGAGAACTATGCACACATGACCGAGACATGTCACCAGTCAATCACCAATAGCGGAACATGGATGCTCATATTGGTTCCTACATATTCTATGAAGATCTTTATTGGTCAAATTGCATAATGACATACATTGTTCCCTTTGTCATCGGTATGTTACTTGCCCGAGATCTGATCGTTGGTATCTCAATACCTAGTTCAATCTTGTTATCAGCAAGTCTCTTTACTCGTTTCGTAATACTCCATCCCGCAACTAACTCATTAGTCACGATGCTTGCTAGGCTTATAGTGATGAGTATTACCGAGAGGGCCCAGAGATACCTCTCCGAAACACGGAGTGACAAATCCTAATCTCGATCTATGCCAACCCAACAAACACCTTTGGAGACACTTGTAGAGCACCTTTATAATCACCCATTTACGTTGTGATGTTTGGTAGCACACAAAGTGTTCCTCCGGTATTCGGGAGTTGCATAATCTCATAGTCTGAGGAACTTGTATAAGTCATGAAGAAAGTAGTAGCAATGAAACTGACATGATCATAATGCTAAGCTAACGGATGGGCCATGTCCATCACATCATTCTCCTAATGATGTGATCCCGTTCATCAAATGACAACACATGTCTATGGTTAGGAAACATAACCATCTTTGATTAACGAGCTAGTCAAGTAGAGGCATACTAGGGACTATATGTTTTGTCTATGTGTTCACACATGTACTAAGTTTCCGGTTAATACAATTCTAGCATGAATAATAAACATTTATCATGAATTAAGGAAATAAATAATAACTTTATTATTGCCTCCAGGGCATATTTCCTTCATTAACTATGAAGAACCACAATATTTATAGGCGGTAAAGGTGAAGAGACAAGTGTAAATCGTTTTGACTGCCAATGTTGTTGAAGAAGCGGAATGCCCATAATGTGCCTTCCTGCATGCCATAGGCACGAACAACTTTTTTCCAACCCCTTGTGACGATCGCCCGCTCATCCTTCACTGCCTTCAGGAAGACTTCTATAGCCTTATCATGGTAGCATGAATTATATACTTTAACCTTAGTTGCCTCCACTCTGGTCATGTAGTTCGCAAGGTAATCATTAGTAATCGGAAACCACTGAAAAGAGAAAAATATCAGATCATGAGGTCTAATAGAGTAACCAGTAAATGTTAGAAGAAACCAGTAAATGTTAGAAGCTAAATGAGATTGCACAAATGATGTAAAATACAACTACCTACATTCCTAAGTACAAGTATTTTTTAGAGATTTCAATATGAACTACATACAGATGTATATAGAATTATCGATATAGTTTAGATTAGAATCTAGATTCACTCATTTTGCTACTTATGTTTTCTATATTAGAATCTCCAAAAATACTTAAATTTAGGAATAGATGGTGTATAAGACATGGGATGCAGCTAACCTCGACGGCAAACAACAACATCCCCCATTGTAGCCATGTGTAAGTACATGGAAAGCCAATGTTAACTACAACATGGTTAACATGCACCAAAAATAGCAAATGGTAATAAAACAGCAGCATCTGTAGTGATCTTCATTGCAAAAGAGTAGCACGGTAGCAAAGGGACGGATTAAGAAATGGACACCACTGTTAATTACAACAGGCTTAACAACATCCTAATTCATGTTTTGCAAGTTTGTAGCCATTGAAATACAATTGTTTAAAAATGGATACAACTGTTAATTGCAACAGGCTTAATGGCCATTGAAACCGGTACTGATAAAAACGCAATTGGCAGAGTTAAACATCACAAGGTAGGTGCTACAAAGTAGATAATGGCCTAGTTGTCTATAAAAAGGTAGGGGAACTAGCTAAAATTTGTTAGGCATGTTTACTACAAGATGCTTAAGACATCGACCATACAAAACATAGACATTAATTGCAACTGGTATTGGTAAGATTGAATTGGTGAGTTCATACTTGGTAAGTCCTGAGAGGTACTTACTGGGGCACTTCATCTTGGCTAGAGCCCGCCCAAAGTCAGCAGCGGCGGAGGCAAGCTCTTCCTCTAGGTCGAAGCGTGGATCAGTGCCCTCGACATGTGTACCTACAAGAAGCAAGTAAATGTTAGAAGCCAAACTACAATTGCACAAATGATGTAAAATATTATAAGACATGGGATGCAGCTAACCTCAATGGCAAATAACATCATCGCTTGTTATGGCCCTGCGTAAGTACATGGATAGGCATGTTAAGTACAACAGGGTTAGCATCCACCAAAAATAGCAAATGGACAGCATCTCTAGTATATTTTCATTCCGGAGAGTAGCATGGTAGCAAAGTTTGTTGTGGTATTGGTGAAATTGAACTGAATAGTTAATACTTGAACATCACACGGTGTGCAGTACTGAAATAAACAAGGCACGAACGAGTTTAATACATCAACCGTACAAAACATAGCCATTGCAAGTGGTATTGGTAAGATTTAGCTGGTCAGATCATGCCTGTTAAGTCCTGGGGGGTAGTCGTCAGGGCACTTCTTCTCGGCCAGAGCCTGCACCGTGTCGGCGGCGGTGGAGGCGAGGTGTTCCTCCGGGTCAACACGCACCGCGGCCATCGCGCCATGGACGGCCATCATCTCCTCGACCTCCATGTGATATGTGGTTAGGCTTGCATAGTGATGCTCTGGAGGTAGGGACAGTGGGGATTTGGAGGCATGAGGATGTTTCGTAGGCGCCATTTAAGCAATCAGGCCGGGGTTGTGATAGAGATCAGTGGGTTACCTGACTGAATCCGAGCAGAACGTAGATGTGGTTGAAGTTGTGGTTGTGGCGGTGGCGGTTTGAGATGCCGGTAGGGGGAGGCGCAAGGGGCGTGGGGGAGGGGGGAGGTGGGGGATATATTGAGGAAATTTGATGGGTGGGGATGTTGTTGGAGGAATAAATTCTGAAATCGCGCGTCTAATGAAAATTTCGTTGCGAAACTTGAAACTTGGGCGGGGGAGACACACAACACAGACAAAGCGCGTAAAATACTCGTGTGCGAGAAAATAGAAAATTGGCAGTTCCCGTCTCCAAAAAAATGTACACGTGTAGTCGATTTTTTTAGTCAAGCAAAAAACACACACGAGTACGGCATAGAACCCGTGTGTTTTGTGATCTTCTAATGATTAATGCAAAAAAGCGCACACGGTCACACATGCTAATCAACGCTCAAAGCCCTCAAAGGATGCTCATTGTACGTTAATACTACAAACTTAAAGTACTACTGGTAATTTGCTCTAATACTGCAAACTTAAACTACTTCTCACATGCTGCCATCGGGGCATGCTGGCCAGACATCGGCGTTCTCCTTCCCAGCCTTGTAGGCGGCAGCCAACCGTGCTTTGATCTCCGCCAAGCTCTCGTCATCACGGCATGCGGCCTCTTATTTCTTGTGGCGACGGGACTCTCTTTTCTTGACTGCTTTCTGCCCCTTCCGATCCTCCTGTGCGGCTTTGGCCACCTCTAGATCCACCGCCCATTCGGCCATGGCAGCCTCAACGTCCTCCCAAATAATTGTGTGGCCGCTGGCGGCGATGAACTCGGCGCAGCGAGATGTCATCGCTTCCTTACCATCTGTGCGGTCATGGGCGGCGAGGAACGCGGCGCATCGGGATGCCATCGCTTCCTTACCAGTTACTATGCGCCGCGGTGCCATGAACGACGCTTGGAGAGAGATCTGGGACGGAGGGGCTGGGCAGCCGTACAGTGCGGTGGTTTTTAAGAGCTCAACGACAAACGACAAAGGAAATTTGGCTTCCCTTACAATTTTGCTCGTTCATTATCGCACACGGTTCATCTCAGTCGCTTCCGAAAACAGTGTGTGTTGAGGCTATTGTGTGTTGCGCGTTATGATTGGCCGGAACCCCACACATGCGGATCGCGCGTGTGCACCGTAGGTTGCACCATGATCGAATGGCAATCCATGTCCCTCACACCACGTCTGTGTAGCTGTAGCTGGATTGGATTTATATGCGCCAAATGCCTAGAAAATGCACATAATCCCTTAAATATGGTAAATGAGCCCGGAACAATGCCAAATTTGAACACGGTGATTTGCAGGGTGTATGTTCTTTGTAGAAAAAAACTCTAGGGCAAAAAACAAAGAAAATTTGGATTCCCCTTCAATCTTGGTGATTTCCCTCTCGAAAGCATGTAACTTCCCCCGCGATGGTTCGATTTATGAAGGGCGTGCATGACGACATAAGCCAAACATTCTCAAATTTTCACCAAGGCATGGTGAGGTCATACCATGGCACCATGCCAGGCGTCATGTTTTTCAATCATTTATTTCTTTTTTCTATAGTTGAAAACCCAATAAACAAACGTTTCTGGTTGACTATTGCCACACATTTCATCGAAATATCTGTCCATTCCTTGTAAAAGGCATGAGAATTTACTAAATAGCACGAGCATCGTTTTCCAAAATGTTCTTGTGCACCCTTTCATGCACCATTTGTTTGAACTTGAAGTATGTGCATTAATGCCTAGAAAATGCACATAATCCCCAAAATATGGTAAATGAACCCGGAAGAGTGACAAATTTGAACATGGTGATTTGCAGGGTGTATGTACATCTTAGAAAAAACTCATGGACAAAGGACAAAGGAAATTTGGATCCCCCTTCAATCTTGGTGATTTCCCTCTCGAAACCATGAAACTTCCTCGATGATGGTTCGATTTATGAAAGGCGTGCATGACGACATAAGGATAACATTCTCAAATTTTTACCAGGGCATGGTGAGGCCATACCATGGCACCACATTGGGTGTCATGTTTTTCAAGCATTTATTTCATTTTTTGTATACCCAGTAAACGACGCGTTTATGGTTGACTATATATTTCCACACATTTCCTTGAAATATCTGTCAATTCCTTGTAAAAGGCATGAGAATTTACTAAATGGCACGAGGATGGTTTTCCAGACTGTTCTTGTGCACCTTTTCATGCACCGATTGTTCGAATTTGAATTATGTGCATTAATGCCTAGAGAATGCAAATAATCCCCTAAATATGGTAAATGAACACGGAAAAGTGTCAAATTGGAACGTGGTGATATCCAGGGTGTATGTTCATCGTAGAAAAAACTCATGGACAAAGGACAAAAGGAAATTTGAACCCCCCCCCCCCTTTAATCTTGGTGATTTCCCCCTCGAAACCATGGAACTTCCTCGATGATGGTTGGATTTATGAAAGGCATGCATGAGGACATAAGGATAACATTCTCAAATTTTTACAAGGGCATGGTGAGGCCATACCATGGCACCACGTCAGGCGTCATGTTTTTCAAGCATTTATTTCATATTTTTGTATAGTTGTTACCTAGAAAATGACGTGTTTATGGTTGACTATTGCCACACATTTCCTCGAAATATCTGTCCATTCCTTGTAAAAGGCATGATAATTTGCTAAATGGCACGAGGATGGTTTTCCAGACTGTTCTTGTGCACCTTTTCATGAACCAATTGTTCGAATTTAAATTATATGCATTAATGCCTAGAGAATGAAAATAATCCCCTAAATATGTAAATAAACACGGGAAAGTGTCAAATTTGAACGTGGTGATTTGCAGGGTGTATGTTTATCATAGAAAAAACTCATGGACAAAGGTCAAAGGAAATTTGGATCCCCCTTCAATCTTGGTGATTTCCCCCTCGAAGCCATGGAACTTCCTTGATGATGGTTCGATTTATGAAAGGCGTGCATGATGACATAAGGAAAACATTCTCAAATTTTTACCAGGGCACGGTGAGGCCAAACCATGGCACCACGCCAGGCGGCATGTTTTCCAAGCATGTATTTCATTTTTGTATACATTAATTCCGGGTTCGTTTGGCCTTTTTTATACATTATTTGAATTTATGGGCATTGAATGTGCATAATTCTAATTTCAACTACAAGCACATGCTCCAGTGCACAAAAGTTGGTTAAAAAATCACATGTGTGTCCTTGGGTAAATTTCTAGGTCCCATGCAAGAAATGGGAATGAAATTCAAACATCTGGGTGTCGTGGCTCGGCTGGAAAGATTGAGAAACTTGGTTTTTTAATTCATGTAAATCCAAAACACGCCTGAAAATCATGAAACTTGGCATGGGGGTATGACATGGCACCAACATGTTGCGGTAATTTTTTTGGCCGAATTGGGACCAGCTTTGGTATAAGCTGCTTCAAACCGGAGCTTCTCTCAATAAGGCTCGTGGTTCCGAGAGGGAACATGTCACCTCTATGTGGGAAATGACATACGTACACGTACTGCCTTCTCCTGCCTTAATTTTTTTACACATGTAGATTAGACCAAATAGAAGTATCGTGCTAAATTTTGGAATTATTCCGGGTTCGTTTGGCCGTTTTTGTACATTAATTGAATTTCTGGGCATTTACTGTGCATAGTTCAAATTTGAACTACAAGCACATGCTCCAGTGCACCAAAGTTGGTTGAAAAATCGCATGTGTGTCCTTGGGTGAATTTCTAGGTCCCATGCAAGAAATGAGAATGAAATTCAAACATCTGGGCGTCGTGGCTCGGCCAAAAAGATTGAGAAACTTTGTTTTTTTAATTCCTGTAAATCTAAAACACGCCTGAAAATCATGAAACTTCGCATGGTGTTATGACATTGGCACCAATATGTTGTGGTAATATTTTTCTCCGATTTGCGAAGGCGCACACATTAAAAATCAACAAAGTCATTTTGGAACAAGTGTTGTCACGTTACAAATCAGAAACACAACTATTATTGAAACCATGGGTGTTCTACTTAGCAATTAGGTGCCGCCATGTGTCCCTTTTTTTATTGGCTAGGAGGTGTCGTGCGGGGTAGCTATTTGAGTACAGGAGGTGTGCGATCAGACCCCTACACGTGCTCATCGGGAGGAGAGCCCTTTGACCTCTATCTTCCGCGCACCTCCCTCCCAACGTCTCCATTAATGGCGCCCAAGCCCCTGTTTCATGGCGTGGCTAAGTCTCACTGGACTAAGATTTAAGAGAGAAAAGTGAAAATCTGAAAAGATAGTTTTGCACGGATCTTACATCAAGATCCGACGGACCTATATAGCATCGACTGTGACTTATAGCAAGCATGATGAATATAAGGACGATGACATTGGATACTAATTGCCTTACATATCTAGGAAGATAACTAAAAAACCCACATGCGGCTACGCCCTAAATACACAAGGGGAAATAAGAAGGAAGACACATACAACGATCTGGCTCGCTGATCTCTACTTTCTTGATGCGCTGTAGGTCGCGGAGATAGTTCTCGCCGTGAGCGGCGATGATCTCTTTCATCAGTTTCATGTCCTTAATACAGTACTCGGAAGCAATCGCGGATTCCTCCACCAGCCTTTCGCGCTCGATGCAGAGCATGGCATTCTCGTCCATAAGTTTCTTGACGATGACTTATGTCCTCTTCAACAAGGCAGCGGTCTCCTCCGCCTGCTCCGCCCTTCCGCTGATCTTCGCCCTTAGCATGTAGCGGTCGGCCCGGAGTTGTTCAAACGAGGCAATCAACTCATCCTACAGCTTCATCCAGCCGGAGATCTGATCCATCTGGTTATGGACGATCGCATGCATGCACCTATAAGAGTCCTCGCCTGCCCGCGCGAGATTTTTCCAGGCTGCTGCAGCGCGGGAGGACATCTCTGATACATTTGTGACGTGGCAGGACATCTCTGCTACTTCTGCGGCGTGACCGGACTAGTCTGCTGCATTGACGGTGCGGCGGGACCTCCGTGCTGCTTTGACCACACGGCGAGACCTCCGTGTTGCTTCGGCGGCGCGGCGGGACATGTCGGCTGCTTTCGCAGCTAAGCGAGGCATCTCTCGTGCTTCCGCTTCCATGCTCGCCTCTTCGTGGAGGTAATCTCTCGACCGAGAACTCAACCTGGCCATGGCAGACGCAAGAGAATGATGTTGAATGACTTGTTTGCTTTTGTGGATGAGGAGGTGAGGAAGGAATGTGCAATCATCTTGGCATAGTACATTATTTACAATCAAGTACTAATACGCTCCTAAGTGGGAAACCGTTTAGGTTTTGATCGGTGTGAACAGGTTTGCAATTTGGAAGGTGACGGGACGCAGGCTTAAAATTTATTGACAGTTCTATAATTTCTAAGTGCGGCACTATTCCCGGACGGCGTAACATGGGCACGCTTTCTCAGCCGCGTACGTGGCGTTTGGTGCACCGCAATCAGCAATGTCAGCACACGTCTTGTGTCCAAGAACCATGCACGCTCGTTATTACCATCGCGCATGCTTCTTTTAATTAGAATGTGTGCCCGTTTAGCGCACACACGTCGATCTATCTAACTATTCCTGTTTGTTGTGGCTAATCGCAAATAGCTCATCTGTGTGAAGTGTATGCCATCAATCGCACACACCTTTGATCTGGCTGACCGTTTTTGTTTTGTTGCCTAATCACAAACAGTTAATCCTTCTGAAGCGTATGCCCTCAATCGCACACACCTTTATCTAGCTGTCCATTTCTATTGTTCCTCCTCATAACAAACAGTTCAGCCGAGTGAACCGTATGTTGTGTATCACACACGCCTTCATCTGGCTGCCTATTTTCTTGTTCCTCCTCATCGCAAATAGTTAACTAAACTGAACCATATGGCCTGCATCGCACTCGCAACTAAAATCTGAACCGTGCTTGATGCATCCGTCATCGCAAACATTTTAGGCATTTTTGACAGTTCTCTCACACCACTGTTTGCGATTATTGCATCGCAAACAGTTTCTCGAAGGGTCTCTGATCGTAGTGTCACGTTAGCAGCATCCTGCGGTAGTGTACTATTACTCCACACATCGACTGCTATCCAGCATCCATCTGGAGTATTAAGTTCATAAAGAACAGAGTAATGCATTAAGTAAGATGACATGATGTAGAGGAATTAACTCAAGAAATATGTTGAAAACCCCATCTTTTTATCCTCGATGGCAACAATACAATATGTGCCTTGCTGCCCCTACTGTCAATGGGAAAGGACACCGCAAGATTGAACCCAAAGCTAAGCACTTCTCCCATTGCAAGAAAAACCAATCTAGTTGGCCAAACCATATCGATAGTTCAAAGAGAATTACAAAGATATCAAATCATGCATATAAGAATTCAGAGAAGATTCAAATAATATTCATAGATAAGCTGATCATAAATCCACAATTCATCGGATCTCGGCAAACACAGGGCAAAAAAGTATTACATAGGATAGGTCTCCAAGAACATCGAGGAGAACATGGTATTGAGACTCAACGAGAGAGAAGAACCCATCTAGTTACTAGCTATGGACCCGTAGGTCTATGGTAAACTACTCACGCTTCATCAGAAGGGCAATGGTGTTGATGTAGAACCCCTCCATGATCGAATCCCCCTCCGATAGGACACCGGAAAAGGCCCCTAGATGGGATCTCACGGGTACAGAAGATTGCGGCGATGGAAAAGTGTTTTCGTGGATGCCTCTGTTGGTTTGAGGATATATGGGAATATATAGGTGAAAGAATTAGGTCAGGAGGTGCACGATGGGCCCACAAGGGTGGGGGCACGCCCTACGTCCTTGTGGCCGCCTCGTGGCTCTTCCGACTTCATCTCCAAGTCACCTAGTTGTCTTCTGGTCCAAAAAAATCATCGTGAAAGTTTTATTCCATTTGGACTACGTTTGGTATTCCTTTTCTGTGAAACTCAAAAACGAAAAAAAAACAGGAACTGTCACTGGGCTCTAGGTTAATAGGTTAGTCCCAAAAATAATATAAAATAGCATAATAATGGATATAAAACATCCAAAATAGATAATATAATAGCATGGAACAATCAAAAATTATAGATACGTTGGAGACGTATCAAGCATCCCCAAGCTTAACTTCTGCTCGTCCTTGAGTAGGTAAATGATAAAAACAGAATTTTTGATGTGGAATGCTACCTAACATATTTATCCATGTAATTTCCTTTATTATGGCATGCATGTTCAAGTCCGTAATATTCAAAACAAAAGTTTAAAATTGACATAAAACAATAATACTTCAAGCATATTAATAAAGCAATTATGTCTTCTCAAAATAAATGGCCAAAGAAAGCTATCCCTACAAAATCATATAGTTTGGCTATGCTCTATCTTCATCACACAAAATATTTAAATCATGCACAACATCGATGACAAGCCAAGCAATTGTTTCATACTTTTGATGTTCTCAAACTTTTTCAACTTTCACGCAATACATGAGCGTGAGCCATGGATATAGCATTATAGGTGGAATAGAATATGGTGGTTGTGGAGAAGACAAAAAGAGGGAGATAATATCATATCAACTAGGCGTATCAACGGGCTATGGAGATGCCCATCAATAGATATCAATGTGAGTGAGTAGGGATTGCCATGCAACGGATGCACTAGATCTATAAGTTTATGAAAGCTCAAAAAGAAAACTAAGTGGGCGTGCATCCAACTCGCTTGCTCACAAAGATCTAGGGCAATTTGAGGAAGCCAATCATTGGAATATACAAGCCAAGTTCTATAATGAAAAATTCTCACCAGTATATGAAAGTGATATCATAGGAGACTCTCTATCCTAAAGATCATGCTGCCAGTGAAGCACAAGTGTGGAAAAAGGATAGTAACATTGCCCCTTCTCTCTTTTTCTCTCATTTATATTTTTATTGGGCCTTTCTCATTTTTTGGCCTCTTTTTTATTTTATTTATTTTTCATCCGGAGTCTCATCCCGACTTGTGGGGGAATCATAGTCTCCATCATCCTTTCCTCACTGGGACAATGCTCTAATAATGAAGATCATCACACTTTTATTTACTGATGTCTGCTAGAACAATGTCGGTATTTCCCCAAAGAGGAAGGGATGATGCAGCACAACAACGGTAGGTATTTCCCTCAGTGATGAGACCAAGGTTACCGAACCAGTAGGAGAACCACGCAACACAACGTAAACAGCCCTTGCACACAAATAAAAAAATACTCACAACCTGACGTGTTAAAGGGGTTGTCAATCCCTTTCGGGTAATGGCGCTAGAAATTGGCACGGAGACGGGATAAAATTGTAATAGATTTGGATAAATAGTTCGCGAATAAAATAAAGTGCAGCAAGGTATTTGTGTATTTTTGGTTTAATAGAACTGAAAATAAAAGCAAAGGAAAATATATCGTGAAGGCAAATATATTAAAGAAGAGACACGGGGCCGTAGGTTTCACTAGTGGCTTCTCTCGAGAAAAATAGCAAACAGTGGGAAAACAATTACTGTTGGGCAATTGATAGAACTTCAAATAATCATGATGATATCCCGACAATGATCATTATATAGGCATCACATCCAAGATTAGTAGACCGACTCCTGCCTGCATGTACTATTATTACTCCACACATCAACCGCTACCCAGCATGCATCTAGTGTATTAAGTTCATGGAAAACCGGAGTAATATAATAAGAATGATGACATGATGTAGACAAGATCTATTTATGTAGAAATGGACCCCATCTTGTTATCCTTAATAGCAATGATACATACGTGTAGTTTCCCCTTCTGTCACTGGGATCAAGCACCGTAAGATCGAACCCAGCACGAAGCACCTCTTCCCATTGCAAGATAAATAGATCAAGTTGGCCAAACAAAACCCAAATATCGGAGAATAAATATGATGCTATATTTAATCATGAATATAAGAGATCAAAGAAGACTCAAATAACTTTGATGGATGAAAACATAGATCTGATCATACACTAAAAGTTCATCGGACCCCAACAATCACACCGCAAAAAGACTTACATCATATGGATCTCCAAGATACCATTGTATTGAGAATCAAGAGAGAGAGAGAGAGAGGAAGCCATCTAGGTACTAACTATGGACCCGTAGGTCTACAAATAACAAGAGAGGCACCAATGAACATGATGAACCCCTCCATGATGGTGTATAGATTGGACCTGGTGTTTCTGGAACTTGCATCGGCTGGAATTGATTTTCGTCGACTCCCGTAGGGTTTCTGGAATATTGGGGTATTTATAGAGCAAAGAAGCAGTGCATGAGGCCACCGAGGTGGGCACAACCCACCTGGGTGCGCCTGGTGGGTTGTGCTCCCCTTGGAGTACCCCTTTGGTACTTTCTTGGCCCATACAATGTCTTCTGGTCCACAAAAAATCCGCAAAAAGTTTCACTACGTTTGGACTCCGTTTGGTATTGATTTCCTGCGATGTAAAAAACAAGCAGAAAATAGCAACTGACACTGGGCACTATGTCAATAGGTTAGTAACAAACAATGATATAAAATGATTATAAAATGATTGTAAAACATCCAAGAATGATAATATAACAGCATGGAACAATAAAAAATTATAGATACGTTGGAGACGTATCAGCATCCACAAGCTTAATTCCTGCTCGTCCTCGAGTAGGTAAATGATGAAAACAGAATTTTTGATGTGGAATGATGCCTAACATGTTCATCACATAATCTTTTCTTTGTAGCATGGACATTTGGACTTTTATATGGTTGAAAGCAATAGTCTAGTTTTGACATGAAGATTTTTATACTCAAGCATATCAACAAGCAACAATGTCTTTCAAAATATCAACACTAAAGCAAGTTATCCCTAGCCCATTATGCTCAATCATTGTTCCATTCATGAAACACACTCGAATATTAGCTACACCCAATGCTCAAATACGATCATAGTTCCCCTTAGTTGGTGCTTTATAAGAGAAGATGGAGACTCAAATTCAAAATAAAGATTGCATAAAGTAAAAGACAGGCCTTTCGTAGAGGGAAGTAGGGATTTGTAGAGGTGCCATGGCTAACCGTATCCACGGGTGCCCTCCATACCAACACTTTCCAAGGAATTTATTATTTGACATAATAAATTAATTCCATTTTTCATTTCGGGACTGGGCATCCCTAATACCTTTGTCGTACTCTCGTGCAATGACAAGTGAATAAACACTCATCATGAGAATAACACATGTGGCATGGAAAATATTGGCCACCCCAGACCGCCTCGCGAGCGGTACGAGCAAACAAAAGAGAAATTTATTTTGAAAATTAGAGATGTCACATGCAAATTTTCTTAGAATGGCATGGAAATACCGCATATAGGTAGATATAGTGGACTCATATGGCAGAACTGGTTTAAAGGCTTTTGGATGCACAAGTAGTGATCATACTTAGTGCCAAATGAAGGCTAGCAAAAAGATTGAGAAGCGCCCAACCAAGAAATGAAAAATCTCGTACACGAGCATTAAGCATAAGTAACACCAAATAATGCACCACAAGTAGGATGTAATTTCATTGCATAACTATTGACTTTCGTGCTTGCATAGGGAATCACAAACCTTAACACCAATATTCTTACTAAAGCATAATTACTCATCAACATGACTCACATATCATATCATCATACCTCAAAATCATTAATAAGAACCAAGTTTATTTTTTCCAACGATCTTCATGAAAGTTTTTATTATATCCTCCTTGGATATATATCACTTTGGGACTATTTTCATATGTTGCTTTTAATTATCTCAAACAAATTTAAGTGAAGAACATGAGCATAATATTTCTTTCTCTCAAAATAATCTAGGTGAAGCAAGAGAGAATTTCTTAGAAATTTTACTAACTCCCAAATAAATTTAAGTTAAGCATGAGAGCATTTCTTCAAAAATAACAAAGCACACCATGCTCAAAAAGATATAAGTGAAGCACTAGAGCAATGCCAACGCTCTAAAAAATTTAGTGAAGCATAGGAGCAAGCATAACATAATTTTTGGCTCTCTCAAAAAGGTGTGTCCAGAAAGTATTCAAGACATAAAACACAAAACAAAACAAGTAAAGACTCATATCATACAAGATGCTCCAAGCAAAACTCATAATATGTGACGAATAAAAATATAGCCCCAAGTAAAATACTGATGGTTGTTAGAAGAAAGAGGGGATGCCACTCGGGGGCATCCCCAAGCTTAGTTGCTTGCTACTTCTTGAATATTATCTTGTGGTGCCTCGGGCATCCCCAAGCTTAACCTTTTGATAATCCTTATTCCTTCATCCATCGTAAGGTCACCCAAAACTTGAAAACTTCAATCACACAAAACTCAACAAAACCTTCGTGAGATCCGTTAGTATAAGAAAGCAAACCACTACTATAAGTACTGTTGAAAACCCATTCATATTTTATTTTTGCATTATATCTACTGTATTCCAACTTTTCTATGGCAAAAACTCTTCAAAGAAAACCATAGAATCATCAAAACAAGCACACAACACAAAGAAAACAGAATATGTCAAAAACAGAACAGTCTGTAGCAATCTGACTACTTCGAATACTTATGTAACTCCAAAAATTCTGAAAAATTAGGACGACATGAGCAATTTTTTAATTAATATTCGGTAAAAATAATCAACTCATAAGCACACTTATGATAAAAATGAAAAATAATTTCGTGAGTGCAAAAGTTTCTGTTTTTCAGCAAGATCAAATCAACTCTCATCCAAATCATCCCAAAGGCCTTGCTTGGCACAAACACTAATTTAAACCACAAAAACACATCTAATCATAGGCATAACTAGGTATTTTATTGAAAACAACAAGAAAACCAAAAAGCAAAAAGATGAAGATTGGGTTGCTTCCCAACAAGGTCTTTCTGTATAGCCATCAAGATAGGCTTGAGATTCTATTGATGCTCACATGAAAGATATTAATTGAAACACAAAGAGAGCAGCATAGAACATGTGACAAACACATTTAAGTCTAACATACTTCCTATGCATAGGGATTTTATAGGAAAAAAATAGCAAGACAAGCAAGATCTAGCATATGCAAGGAAGAAGAAAGAAACGATAGCGATCTCAACATAATGAGAGGTAATTTAGTAACATGAAAGTTTCTACCACAATATTTCCCTCTCTCATAATAATTACATGTGGGATCATATTCAAATTCAACAATATAACTATCACATAAAATATTCTCTTCATGATCCACATGCATGCAAAGTTGACACTCTTCCAAAATAGTGGGATTATCATCAAATAAAGTCATGACCTCTCCAAGCCCACTTTTATCAAAAAAATCGTAAGACTGATCATTCTCCAAAGTAGTGTGATTATTATTACCTAGAGTTGACACTCTTCCAAACCCACTTTAAATATTATTGCAAAAACTATTACCAATATCATATTCATCATGAAGCTTAAATAAATTTTCAAGATCATAAGAAGAATCACCCCAATCATGATCATTAGAATAAGTAGCATACATAGAAAAAATAGCATCCCCAAGCTTGGTGTTTTGCATATCATTAACATAATTGACATTAATAGAATTTATAATAACATCATTGCAATCATGATTTTCATTCAAGGAGCTACCATGAATCACTTAATCACAATGTTCAGATTCATAAATCTCAAGCAAAACTTCATAAAGATAATCTACTGAACTCAATTCACTAGAAATTGGTTCATCGTAATTGAATCTCTTGAAAAGATTAGCAAGTGGATGAGGATCCATATCAATATATTTTTAGCAAGAGAAAGATGCAAGCAAATAGAAGGCACATGGCAGCACAAGCAAACATGAGATCTGACGAGAAAAATGCAAACAAAAAAGAGGGCGAATAAACTGGCATTTTTTTTGAAGTGGGGGAGATGAAAACGAGAGGCAAATGGAAAATAATGTAAATTGAAAGGAGATGTGATTTTTGATTAGGAACCTGGTTGATCTTGATGATGCTCCCCGGCAACGGCAACAGAAATTCCTTTTGATGTCTGCTAGAATTATGTCAGTATTTCCCCAAAGAGGAAGGGATGATGCAGCACAACAACGGTAGGTATTTCCCTCAGTGATGAGACAAAGGTTATCGGACCAGTAGGAGAACCAAGCAACACAACGTAAACAGCCCTTGCACACAAATAACAAATACTCGCAACCCGACGTGTTAAAGGGGTTGTCAATCCCTTTCGGGTAACGGCGCCAGAAATTGGCACGGAGATGGGACAAAGTTGTAATAGATTGGATAAATAGTTTACAAATAAAATAAAGGGCAGCAAGGTATTTTTGTATTTTTAATTTGATAGAACTGAAAATAAAATCAAAGGAAAATAGATCGCGAAGGCAAATATATTAAAGAAGAGACCCGGGGGCCGTAGGTTTCACTAGTGGCTTCTCTCGAGAAAAATAGCAGATGGTGGGAAAACAATTACTATTGGGCAATTGATAGAACTTCAAATAATCATGACGATATCCAGGCAATGATTATTATATAGGCATCACATCCAAGATTAGTAGACCAACTCTTGCCTGCATCTACTACTATTACTCCACACATTGATCGCTATCCAGCATGCATCTAGTGTATTAAGTTCATGGAAAATGGGGTAATGCAATAAGAATGATGACATGATGTAGACAAGATCTATTTATGTAGAAATACACCCCATCTTGTTATCCTTAATAGCATTGATACATACGTGTCGTTTCCCCTTCTATCACTGGGATCAAGCACCGTAAGATCGAACCCATCTCAAAGCACTTCTTCCCATTGCAAGAAAGATAGATCAAGTTGGCCAAACAAAACCCAAATATCGGAGAAGAAATATGAGGCTATAATCAATCATGCATATAAGAGATCAAAGAAGACTCAAAATTGAAGGAAATATGCCCTAAAGGAAATAATAAAGTTGTTATTTTATATTTCCTTATTCATGATAAATGTTTATTATTCATGCTAGAATTGTATTAACCGAAAACTTGATACATGTGTGAATACATAGACAATACTACGTGTCCCTAGTATGCCTCTACTAGACTAGCTCGTTGATCAAAGATGGTTAAGTTTCCTAGCCATGGACATGAGTTATCATTTGATAAATGGGATCACATCATTAGTGGAATGATGTGATGGAAAAGACCCATCCGTTAGCTTAGAACAATAATCGTTTAATTTTATTGCTACTGCTTTCTTTGTGTCAAATATATATTCCTCTGACTATGAGATTATGCAACTCCCGGACACCGGAGGAATGCCTTGTGTGCTATCAAACGTCACAATGTAGCTGGGTGATTATAAAGATGCTCTATAGGTATCTCCGAAGGTGTTTGTTGGGTTGGCATAGATCAAGATTAGGATTTGTCACTCCAAGTATCAGAGAGGTATCTCTGGGACCTCTCGGTAATGCACATCATATGAAGCCTTGCAAGCAATGTGACTAATGAGTTAGTTACGGGATGATGCACTATGGAACGAGTAAAGAGACTTGCCGATAACGAGATTGAACTAGGTATGAGGATACCGACGATCGAATCTCGGGCAAGTAACATACAGATGACAAAGGGAATAACGTATGTTGACATTGCGGTTCGACCGATAAAGGGGTACCAATATGAGCATCCAGGTTCCACTATTAGTTATTGACCACAGAGGTGTCTCGGTCATGTCTACGTAGTTCTTGAACCCGTAGGGTCTGCACGCTTAATGTTCGATGATGATATGAATTATATGAGTTATGTGTTTTGGTGACCAAAGATTGTTCGGAGTCCCAGATGAGACCACGGACATGACGAGGAGTCTCGAAATGGTCGAGAGGTAAATATTGATATATTGTAAGGTTATATACGGACACCGGAATGGTTCCGAAGAGGTTCGGGGATTTTTCGGAGTACCGAGATGTTACCGGAACCCCCCGAGAAAATTAATGGGGCTCATGGGCCATAGGGGAGAGGAGGAGGCAGGCCATAGGAGGTGGCGCCCCCCAAGCCAATCCTAATTGGACAAGGGGTGGGGGCGCGACCCCCCTTTCCTTCTCTCCCCCCCCCCCTCTTTCCCCTTTGCCCCTCTACATTGGAAGGAAGGGGGAGCCGACTAGGACTAGGAGTCCTAGTGGGACTCCCCCCACTTGGCGCGCCCCCTAGGGCCGGCCAGCCTCCCCCTCCTCCTTTATATACGGGGGTAGGTGGCACCCCAAAGACACATCAATTTTTTAGCTGTGTGCGGTGCCCCCCTCCACCGTTTACTCCTCCGGTCATATTGTTGTAGTGCTTAGGCGAAGCCCTGCACGGATCACATCACCAACACCGTCACAACACTGTCGTGCTGACGGAACTCATCAAGTCCTTCATACCTCTACTGGATCAAGAGTTCGAGGGACGTCATCAAGTTGAACATGTGCATAACTCGGAGGTGCCATACGTTTGGTACTTGATCAGTTGATTTGAGAAGACATTTCCACTACATCAACCGCGTTAAGTTAACGCTTCCGCTTTCAGTCTACGAGGGTACATGGACACACTCTCCCCTCTCGTTGCTATGCATCTCCTAGATAGATCTTGCGTGAGTGTAGGAATTTTTTTGAAATTGCATGCTACGTTTTCCAACACAAATAACTTTCATGGATAAAAACATAGATCTGATCATAAGCTCAAAGTTCATCGGATCCCAACAAACACACCGCAAAAAGATTTACATCATATGGATCTCCAAGAGATCGTTGTATTGAGAATCAAGAGAGAGAGAGAGAGAGGAAGCCATCTATCTATTAACTACAGACCCATATGTCTACAAAGAACTACTCGCACATCATCGGAGAGGCATCAATGGACATGATGAACCCCTCAATGATGGTGTCTAGATTGGATCTGGTGTTTCTGGAACTTGCGGCGGCTGGAATTGATTTTCGTCGACTCCCCTAGGGTTTCTGGAATATTGGGGTATTTATAGAGCAAAGATGCGGTTCGTGAGGCCATCGAGGTGGGCACAACCCACCTGGGCGCGCCTGGGCCCCCAGGCGTGCCCTGGTGGGTTTTGCTCCCCTCAGAGCACCCCTTTGGTACTTTCTTGGCCCATACGGTGTCTTCTGGTCCAAAAAAATCCACAAAAAGTTTCTCTGCGTTTGGAGTCCGTTTGGTATTGATTTCCTGCGATGTAAAAACAAGCAGAGAACAACAACTGGCACTGGGCACTATGTCAATAGGTTAATACCAAAAAATGATATAAATGATTATAATATGATTGTAAAACATCCAAGAATGATAATATAACAGCATGGAACAATCAAAAATTATAGATACGTTGGATATGTATCATTTACTTAGAACTCAAGAATTACAAGTCGATACTTAGAACAAAATATGACTCTATATGAATGCATCCGGCGGTGTATCGGGTGAAGGAAATATGCCCTAGAGGCAATAATAAAGTTATTATTTATTTCCTTATATCATGATAAATGTTTATTATTCATGCTAGAATTGTATTAACCGGAAACATAATACATGTATACATAGACAAACATAGTGTCACTAGTATGCCTCTACTTGACTAGCTCGTTGAATCAAAGATGGTTAAGTTTCCTAGCCATAGACATGAGTTGTCATTTGATTAACGGGATCACATCATTAGGAGAATGATGTGATTGACTTGACCCATTCCGTTAGCTTAGCACTTGATCGTTAAGTATGTTGCTATTGCTTTCTTGATGACTTATACATGTTCCTGTAACTATGAGATTATGCAACTCCCGTTTACCGGAGGAACACTTTTGGTGCTACAAAACGTCACAACGTAACTGGGTGATTATAAAGGAGTACTACAGGTGTCTCCAAAGGTACATGTTGGGTTGGCGTATTTCGAGATTAGGTTTTGTCACTCCGATTGTCGGAGAGGTATCTCTGGGCCCTCTCGGTAATGCACATCACTATAAGCCTTGCAAGCATTGCAACTAATGAGTTAGTTGTGATATGATGTATTACGTAACGAGTAAAGAGACTTGCCGATAACGAGATTGAACTAGGTATTTGTCGGGGATATAACCCGTGGCGTAAACCGGCGGGAAGTATAACCCAGCCGGACTGGACGATTCACTGGTAACCCTTCTGGAGCTTGGCGGTTCACGGGCTACCCGCCCGGTCCTGGCAGTTCATTAGTAACCCGGTGGGCGGGTTAGATGGATGACGAGGCCCAAGGCCCAGAAGGCCGGTTCACGTTTAATGGTGGGCCGGTTTATGAGGAAAGTGTAAGGACTATTCTCCTACAAAGGAAGCAAGACTAGGACTCCACTTGTAATAGATTAATCCTAATCCTACTAGGACTAGTCATGTAACCCGCCCCTTCAACATATATAAGGAGGGGCAGGGCTCCCCAAAGAGGGAGAAGCGACAAGCAATAATCTCTAGGGCTAGATACAATTAGGAGAGCCGGTTTACGGCGACTCCCCCATGAGCATAATGAGATCTAGCCTCAAACACCATGTAGGGTTTTTACCGGATGATGTTTCCCGGGGCCCGAAGCTGTCTAAACCCTTGTCTTGTGTTGCGTCTCTCGATTCCGATCAACCCCTCTCAAGCTACCACATAGATGCGTTGGCCTCACGACTAAGTCCTGACACTAAGGACATCTGACGTGTTAATTCCACGACAGTTGGTGCCCACCGTGGGGCCTGCACACGATGGTGTTGAGTTCTTGAAGGGATCTTTCTCAGGGATCGAGAAATTCATAAGTTTCCGGGTGAAGCAAGAGCCGGCAGGGACGGATTGCACCAGATAATCCGGCGAGGGACAGCGCAGATGTCTTGAGCCGCCACATGACGCTTGAGATCGAGAAGGATCGCGTGAAATCGTCGCACGCATCAGTGATCCGACGAATCCGACTCTGCTGTTGTGCCTCCACGCGTGACCGGTCAAGAGGTCCTGGTTGATATTCAATTAGGACGTCTGATGCAAAAGCCGAGTCAGCAAGTGGACAAGACGAGTCCAATCATGTCGCTGTGCAAAGTCGGTCCACCACCCAGACTTGCTTCTGCCAAAGCCTGTTGCTCCTCCGCGAGCCGCCCATCACTCCGGCTGGCTCGGCATGCCCGAGCCTCTCTCTGTCAAATCGCTATGCTGCCATGCTGCCACAAGCTGCCGGCCCAGCGCTGACCGGTTCAGACATCCGCTGCTATTAGTCGCGGCCATGGAGTCGCCACCTTAAGTCGATCCCGTGACTCTCCTCTACCGGCTGTTGCCGCACCATATCTGCCAGAACTTTCAATCCGGCTCTACCACAAGCCATGCACATACCCTGCACTGCCATGGAAGACGCCGACTCCGGTCACCGCAGGCACGGACGCCGCGAGGCGGAAGGACTGGACGCACTGTCGCTGCAGCCCTGTCAACAAGTGAAGCCGTTTCCGTCAAGTTGTTGTTGCTGCTCCCGAGGAGATCAGGCGTGTTTGCTGATACTACTAATCATGGATCACAAGAATCAAGTCCCGATGGAAGTCCTAGCCCGTGTGTGCTTGTCCGCATGGCCTACTGTTGAAAGTAAACAGTGCGACAGGATCATATAACAAAATAAAAGAAAAAGGAGATTAAGTCCCAGATGATCGACCGGCCGTTGATATTTTATATCGTCAAAGACAAAGCTATACTACACGTGATACTCCACATGGAGTAGTTATGTGGTTCGGTTTCCTGGGGATGATTTCCTGACATCTCTGCGGATCTCCACGTTGAGCCGTTCCATGTGAATCCGCTGCTAAGTTGCTCCGTCAAACCTCCTCTATCTTGCACTGCATCGGGGCCTCCATCTCCGCTGACGGGTCTTGCTACTACGGCTGTGTGGCTGCAGCCTCTGCCGAGTCACTACGGGCTGGAGGAAAATACGTACGACCCCAGCGACTTGCCGGCCTGCCACCTCCGCCTGGGGGCACCTGCTTGGTGGGAGGACAGGCGGATTAATCCTGCGCTATTAAGAAGAACAGAGGTTATCTACGGCATTGCTTAGGATCATCTGTCGTACCAATGCACCAGGTGACATCCATCCAGATTTGTTTTATTAGCGCATATCGTTTTTTGTCAAAAAACAATCACTTCGTTCTGTAATATTTTTTATGCAGGACGACTATTAAAAGAAAAAGGGTGGTGTCATACCGCGGATGCACGTTCGGCAGTGCCGCATGGTTTCATGGGCACGTGTGTCGTGGTCCAGTTTACATCAGACGCGCCAGCTGACTCGCCCGTCCACACCGGTTTACACCGCCGCGGCCGGTTCACCCGTGAGCGACTTCAACCTCACCTAGCGATCATCAATTTCATGGCGGATTACCGGCCTGGCACATCAGGTGATATCCATCTAAAATATATTGGTACATATTATTTTTTGTCAAAGAGCAGTTTATCTTTGTTTTGCTCTGCAATACTGTTGATGCAGGGCAATTGTTTACTACATCAAAACGACGTGGTTAACTCGCCCGTCCGCGCTGGTTTACAACACCGCGGCCGGTTCATCTATTTGAGCCACCTTTGATGCCGAGGTCATCTTTTTCGTCCGCCTCTCGTGGCCTGGTCTACGTCAACACACCGGGCCGCACCTGTCTGCATGAGCTGTTTATTGAGTATGAGCAAGTCACAGCTTGGGTAGCCCGGTTTTCTTTCGAGCAAAATGGAGGCAAATTATCATATACTATCAACCGCTGTCTGCACTGGGTGGTTCAATGGGCAGGCGCAAAAGTCGCTGCCATTACAGCTTGGTTAACTTCAAATCACCAACTGGAAGGAACCATTGGCCGAGTTGCTGACACGGCTCATACGGGATCATTTATAACCCGCCGCAGTCACCTCAACCTTATGTGGATTTACATCGTGCTATCAACACCAATGTATACAAGTTATGCCGGTTTATATCATGGTGAAATATGGAGAGTTTCAAGCCAACTCCTCGAGTCACCTTGAGACTTGGGGGCTACGATGACATGACTCAGCAAATCTTGCCAGTTTCAGCAAATTTAAGAACCCTAGGACGATGGAGGGAAAGATAACCCGGTCCAGGAGGCTACTGTTATTTGAAGGCCGTCAGAAAATTTCTGGCTTAGAAAGTATATGACAGTTACAAAATCCCGGCTCAATGAAGAAGATCCGGGTCATCAGAAAGGATTCCGGTTTAAAATCCGGCTCAAGGGAAGTCAGTCTCATTGAAGCTCTCAAATATCTGGTTTACAATCCGGTTCAAGGGAAATCTGTTCTCCCACAAAGCTCTGAAGCGCCCAAATCCGGTTTAACAATGTCCAGTTCAAAAAGGAATTAACTTCTTGCAAGTTCGAGTTTTAAGACCGTCAGAAAATTTCCGGCTGAAAATGAAGATTCCGGTTTAAAATCCGGGTCAAGGGAAAGATGTCTCCCACAAAGCTTTGAAGCTCTCAATATCCGGTTCAAGATCCCGGTTCAAGAAGAATTTATCTCTTGCAAAAAAAAGTTAAAAATTACTGAAGAGGGCCTGCTGCCATGATGCGTGGTTCAGACATGGGTATCCTGCCTTATTGGCCTAACATATTATTGATCACATGGGGGTTTCTGCTTTATAAAGCAGGGTCTCTATTCTTTTTTACATCATGCGCGGTTACACGGAGGTTCTGTCTTAAAGCGGCCTCCGGTTTACCTCTTGGGTTAGCTTTTCAAAGCACCATGTTATGTCACTTGGGGGCTTGGTCATGTCCGAACCAATGCAACACCTTTTGATAGGCGAAAGCCACCAGATCACTTGGGGACATGGTCAAGTCTGAACCAGTCATGCCTCTTGATCGGCCTAAGGCCACAGAATCACTTGGGGGCTTGGTCGAACCCGAACCATTGCCATGCCTTTTGATCGGCATAAATGCCACGGTTTCATTTGGGGACATGGTCAAGTCTGAACCATGCACGCCTCTTGATCGGCCTAAGGCCACAGAGTCACTTGGGGGCTTGGTCGAACCCGAACCATTGCCACGCCACTTGATCGGCATAATGCCACGGTTTCAGTTGGGGACCTGGCTGACTTGAACCATAGCTACACCTTATTGGGAGCTTGGTCGTGTCCGACTGTGGTAACACCATCTGATTTGCTCAGTAAAGCCTCTTTTTGCAAATGGTTTTATCATTGCCTTTGCTTCCATATTTTTTCATAACTGTTATTTGATTTTTGTTGCGTTTTTTAAACCGACATTATTAATCCGTTTCGACTGTCAATTACAAACTGGCGGAACATGGTCAAATCCTAATCCGAAGACTATCTGCCCGGTTTGATTTTATGTTACCATCTTATTATGGAGTAAACCGGCGTTCATTAACCCGGCTTGACTTTCAATTACAAGTTGTCAGTACATGATCAAATCATAATCCGGAGACTGTCCGCCCGGTCTGGTTTGACTACGAGTCGCCAGTATTATATATGGTTAAACCGGTGTTTATCACAACCCGGTACGGTTTTATCATAAACCGACACAGTATGAAAGGAGTTAATTACTCAAGATTGGGGTTATCACCCTTACTACAAAAAGTTGGTAAACCAATGATGTGATTCAATGTCACAGGTATGATATATTTCATTGATTATTCTTAAGTGCAACCTTGGTTATAAAACTGGGTTATATGTTGGGCATTATGACCCATCCGGCGGTAAACCGCCAGGACACTTTAAACTTGTTGTATGCAGAGACAGGTTGAATAAAGCATGATGATAAATTATCCGGTGTTTATTAAACTGGCCTGGCTTTAAGACGATAAGTCGCCAGTATATGATGAGAAATTATCCGGTGTTTGTTAACCCGGCCTGGCTTTGGACTATAAGTCGCCAGTACATATTTGGATTGCGCCATTGGAATCATGCGCTTATACATCATTGGGTTATATTATTCAAATAGCCAAACTTGGCTGAATTTTCATTATGGTATTGAATGAATAAGGTTTTTCATACCAGATTATATTATCTTGAATAGCCAACATGGCTAGATTTTTATTATGGTTATCAATAACCAATATTATGATTGAGGTTTTCAAAGTCGCTTCAGCGCAATGGCTATTATTTCATCCATGGGTATGATTTATTCTACAATGGAGGGAATAGTCCCGAGTCGTTGCAGGCTTACGACCCGGCACTTGGGGGCTACATTATTTAAGTTGAGATTATATCAAATATGCAAGTCTCATGTTGCTGCAAGCATGCACCATGACACTTGAGGGCCAATGCAAAGTGATTTTTTTGCTCATATTATTAAAGACCCGACTCATCACATTATAATGAGTCGGCCCTTGGGGGATACCAATTGCTCCTGTCAACAGTAGAAGGTACAAAGCTTTTTATTCATTATATTGAAGGGTCCACTGCTCACTTGGTAAAGCACAAGGCTCTTAACCTTGTGGACGTGGATTCAAGTCCCATGATGGGGGTTACATCATATGATGTTATTTTCATTGAAGTATATATTAAGTCCCAGCTCAATATTATCTTACTGAGCCGGTACTTGGGGGCTACATAGTATGGAGTATTCAGATTTTACTAGTCACTGGGATAAACAACATGGATTTCTTTGAAAGTGGCAGTATTTATATTGAAGCAAAGTCTTAAGCCACCACTTTGTTCTGCTCAAAGACTTGGGGGCTACAGGTATTATTATCGAAGGAATATTTTCAAATTCTCTAATTAAGCAAACTAGATTGACCCGGCGTCACCAATCATTATGACCCTGTGGCTGCAACAATCATGAACCGGTGTCTGCAACAATCATGACTCGAAATTATCAAGTTTTTATAACCCGACAGTCTTTGGCAATGATAAAACCGGCAAGTTTCTGCATCTTCAAACCGGCTGAATATAAGATGAATATTTCAAGACCAATATTTCTTAAACCGGCGCTTTGGAAGCCGACTCAAGTGGATTATTCTTCACAATATTTTTCTGTGAGAAACCAATGTCAGCAAATTGAGTATGACGCTGGCTTATTGACCTGGATTTTCTAGAAGGAGGAAATGACAAGGACTTAAGGATGATCAGGTGCCGGTTTACAAGAATTCTTAACCCGGAGCACAACCTGTCAAGTTTGTTCTTGTGTTTATTTTATAGGATCAGTTTAACATGGATAAATCCAAATTAAACTGGGGGCTAATGTCGGGGATATAACCCGTGGCGTAAACCGGCCGGAAGTATAACCCGGCCAGACTGGACGATTCACTGGTAACCCTTCTGGAGCTTGGCGGTTCACGGGCTACCCGCCCGGTCCTGGCGGTTCATTAGTAACCCGGTGGGCGGGTTAGATGGATGACGAGGCCCAAGGCCCAGAAGGCCGGTTCACGTTTAATGGTGGGCCGGTTTATGAGGAAAGCGTAAGGACTATTCTCCTACAAAGGAAGCAAGACTAGGACTCCACTTGTAATAGATTAATCCTAATCCTGCTAGGACTAGTCATGTAACCCGCCCCTTCAACATATATAAGGAGGGGCAGGGCTCCCCAAAGAGGGAGAAGCGACAAGCAATAAGCTCTAGGGCTAGATACAATTAGGAGAGCCGGTTTACGGCGACTCCCCCATGAGCATAATGAGATCTAGCCTCAAACAACATGTAGGGTTTTTACCGGATGATGTTTCCCGGGGCCCGAAGCTGTCTAAACCCTTGTCTTGTGTTGCGTCTCTTGATTCCGATCAACCCCTCTCAAGCTACCACATAGATGCGTTGGCCTCGCGACTAAGTCCTCATACTAAGGACATCTGACGTGTTAATTCCACGACAGTAATGGTGTGTCCGAACGTCATAACCGCACTTTATTTGATATGGTGCGATCAATGATGTCTCTTACCGATTTACCAATATTGTTTTAGGGTTATGCATTAGAGATAGCTGCATTCACGTTGAAAGGTCACCATCTAAATCCGGTGAAACGACACCGTATGAACTATGGTTTAGTAGTAAACCTAAGCTGTCATTTCTTAAAGTTTGGAGTTGCGATGCTTATATGAAAAAGTTTTTCAACCCGATAAAGCTCGAACCCAAATCAGAGAAGTGCGTCTTCATAGAATACCCAAAGGAAACTGTTGGGTACACCTTCTATCACAGATCCAAAGGCAAAACATTCGTTGCTAAGAATGGATCCTTTCTAGAGAAGGAGTTTCTCTCGAAAGAAGTGAGTGGGAGGAAAGTAGAACTTGATGAGGTAACTGTACCTTCTCCCGAATTGGAAAATAGTTCATCACTGAAATCAGTTCCAGTGATTCCTACACCAATTAGTGAGGAATCTAATGATGATGATCATGAAACTTCAGATCAAGTTACTACAGAACCTCGTAGGTCTTCCAGAGTACGGTCCGCACCAAAGTGGTATGGTAATCCTGTTCTGGAAGTCATGTTACTAGACCATGATAAACCTACGAACTATGAGGAAGCGATGATGAGCCCAGATTCCGCAAAATGGCTGGAGACCATAAAATCTGAGATAGGATCCATGTATGAGAACAAAGTGTGGACTTTGGTGGACTTGCTCGATGATCGGCAAGCCATAGAAAATAAATGGATCTTCAAGAGGAAGACGGACGCTGATAGTGTTACTATCTACAAAGCTAGAATTGTCGCAAAAGGTTTTCGACAAGTTCAAGGTGTTGACTACGATGAGAGTTTTTCACTCGTATCTATGCTTAAGTCTGTCTGAATCATGTTAGCAATTGCCGCATTTTATGAAATCTGGCAAATGGATAAACAAAACTGCATTCCTAAATGGTTTTCTTAAAAGAAGAGTTGTATATGATGCAACCAGAAGGTTTTGTCAATCCTAAAGGTGCTAACAAATTATGCAAGCTCTAGCGATCCATCTATGGACTGGTGCAAGCATCTCGGAGTTGGAATATATGCTTTGATGAGTTGATCAAAGCATATGGTTTTATACAGACTTTTGAAGAAGCCTGTATTTACAAGAAAGTGAGTGGGAGCTCTGTAGCATTCCTAGAATTATATGTGGATGACATATTGTTAATTGGAAATGATATGGAAATTCTGGATAGCATGAAAGGATACTTGAATAAGAGTTTTTTCAAAGCAAGACCTCGGTGAAGCTGCTTACACATTGAGCATCAAGATCTATATAGATATATCAACACGCTTGATAAGATTTTTCAATAAGTACATACCTTGATAAATTTTTGAAATAGTTGAAAATGGAACAGTCAAAGAAGGAGTTCTTGCCTGTGTTACAAGGTGTGGAGTTGAGTAAGACTCAAGACCCGACCATTGCAGAAAATAGAAAGAGAATGAAAAGTCATTCCCTATGCCTCAGTCATAGGTTCTATAAAGTATGCTATGCTGTGAACCAGACCTATTGTATACCTTGCTCTGTGTTTGGCAAAGGAATACAATTTTGATCTAATAAGTAGATCACTGGACATGGGTCAAGAATATCCTTAGTGAGGAATAAGGAGATGTTTCTCGATTATGGAGGTGATAAAAGAGCTCGTCGTTAAAGTTACAACGATGCAAGCTTTTACACCAATCCAGATGACTCTAAGTCTCAATCTGGATACATATTGAAAGTGGAAGCAATTAGCTAGAGTAGCTCCATGCAGAGCATTGTGGACATAGAATATTTGCGAAATACATACGGCTCTGAATATGACAGACCCGTTGACTAAGCTTCTCTCACGAGCAAAACATGATCATACCTTAATACTCTTTTGGGTGTTAATCACATAGCGATGTGAACTAGATTATTGACTCTAGTAAACCCTTCAGGTGTTGGTCACATGACGATGTGAACTATTGGGTATTAATCACATACAGATGTGAATATTGGTGTTAAATCCCATGGCGATGTGAACTAGATTATTGACTCTAGTGCAAGTGGGAGACTGAAGGAAATATGCCCTAGAGGATATAATAAAGTTATTATTTATTTCCTTATATCATGATAAATGTTTATTATTCATGCTAGAATTGTATTAACCGGAAATATAATACATGTGTGAATACATAGACAAACATAGTGTCACTAGTATGCCTCTACTTGACTAGCTCGTTGAATCAAAGATGGTTAAGTTTCCTAGCCATAGACATGAGTTGTCATTTGATTAACGGGATCACATCATTAGGAGAATGATGTGATTGACTTGACCCATTCCGTTAGCTTAGCACTTGATCGTTAAGTATGTTGCTATTGCTTTCTTCATGACTTATACATGTTCCTGTAACTATGAGATTATGCAACTCCCGTTTACCGGAGGAACACTTTGGGTGCTACCACACGTCACAATGTAAATGGGTGATTATAAAGGAGTACTGCAGGTGTCTCCAAAGGTACATGTTGGGTTGGCGTATTTCGAGATTAGGTTTTGTCACTCCGATTGTCGGAGAGGTATCTCTGGGCCCTCTCGGTAATGCACATCACTATAAGCCTTGCAAGCATTGCAACTAATGAGTTAGTTGTGGGATGATGTATTGCGTAACGAGTAAAGAGACTTGCCGATAACGAGATTGAACTAGGTATTGGATACCGACGATCGAATCTCGGGCAAGTAACATACCGATGACAAAGGGAACAACGTATGTTGTTATGCGGTTTGACCGATAAAGATCTTCGTAGAATATGTAGGAGCCAATATGGGCATCCAGGTTCCCCTATTGGTTATTGACCAAGAATAGTTCTAGGTCATGTCTACATAGTTCTCGAACCCGTAGGGTCCGCATGCTTAAGGTTTCGAAGACAGTTATATTATGAGTTTATGAGTTTTGATGTGCCGAAGGAGTTCGGAGTCCCGGATGAGATCGGGGACATGACGAGGAGTCTCGAAATGGTCGAGACGTAAAGATTGATATATTGGATGACTATATTCGGAGTTCGGAAAGGTTCCGAGTGATTCAGGTATTTTTTGGAGTACCGGAGAGTTACAGGAATTCGCCGGGGAGTTTATGGGCCTTATTGGGCCATACGGGAATAGAGGAGATAGGCTGAAAGGAAGGAGGCACGCAGCCCCCCTCTGGTCCGAATTGGACGAGGGGTGCGGCCCCCCTTTCCTTCCTCCTCTCCCCCTCTTTCCCCCCTTCTCCTACTCCAACAAGGAAGGAGGGAGTCCTACTCCCGGTGGGAGTAGGACTCCCCTTGGCGCGCCCCTCCTAGGCCGGCCACCCCCTCCCCCCTTGCTCCTTTATATACGGGGGCAGGGGGACACCTCTAGGCACAACAACACAAGTTGATCTATGGATCGTTCCTTAGCCGTGTGCGGTGCCCCCCTCCACCATATTCCACCTCGGTCATATCGTCGTGGAGTTTAGGTGAAGCCCTGCGCCGGTAGAGCATCATCGTCGTCACCACGCCGTCGTGCTGACGGAACTCATCCCCGAAGCTTTGCTGGATCGGAGCCCGGGGATCATCATCGAGCTGAACGTGTGCTGAACTCGGAAGTGCCGTACGTTTGGTACTTGGATCGGTCGGATCGTGAAGACGTACGACTACATCAACCGCGTTGTCATAACGCCTCTGCTTACGGTCTACGAGGGTACGTGGACAACACTCTCCCCTCTCGTTGCTATGCCATCACCATGATCTTGCGTGTACGTAGGAATTTTTTTGAAATTACTACGTTCCCCAACATCGGGGTATGCAATGAATCAAGAGCAACATGTATGAAAGAATTATGAAAGGTGACTTTGCCACAAATACGATGTCAACTACATGATAATGCAAATCAATATGACAATGATGAAGCATGTCATAATAAACGAAAGGGTGGAAAGTTGGATGGAAATATATCTCAAAATGGCTATGGAAATGCTATAATGGATAGGTATGGTGGCTGTTTTGAGGAAGGTATATGGTGGGTGTATGGTACCGGCGAGAATTGCGTGACACAAGAGAGGCTAGCAATGGTGGAAGGGTGAGAGTGCGTATAATCCATGGACTCAACATTAGTCATAAAGAACTCACATACGTATTGCAAAAAAACTATTAGTTATCAAAATGAAGTACTACGCGCAAGCTCCTAGGGGGATAGATTGGTAGGAAAATACTATCGTTCGTCCCTGACCGCCACTCATAAGGAAGACAATCAGAAAATAAATCATGCTTCGACTTCATCACATAACGGTTCACCATACGTGCATGCTAAGGGAATCACAAACTTCAACACAAGTATATCTCAAATTCACAACTACTCACTAGCATGACTCTAATATCACCATCTCCATATCTCAAAACAATCATAAAGAATCAAACTTCTCATAGTATTCAATGCACTTTTTATGAAAGTTTTTATTATATCCTTCTTGCATGCCTATCATATTAGGACTAAATTTATAACCAAAGCAAATTACCATGTTGTTTACAGACTCTAAAAATAATATAAGTGAAGCATGAGAGTTCATCAATTTCTATAAAATAAAACCACCACCATGCTCTAGAAAGATATAAGTGAAGCACTAGAGCAATATTGCCTAGCTCAAAAGATATAAGTGGAGCACATAGAGTATTCTAATAAATCATGATTCATGCGTGTCCCTCTCAAAAGGTGTGTATAGCAAGTATGATTGTGGTAAACTAAAAAGCAAAGACCCAAATCATACAAGATGCTCCAAGCAAAACACATATCATGTGGTGAATAAAAATATAGAAGTTACCGATAGATGAAGATGAAAGAGGGGATGTCTTCCGAGGCATCCCCAAGGTTAGGCTCTTGGTGTGCCTTGGGCATCCCCAATCTTAGGCTCTTGCCACTCCTCATTCCATAGTCCATCAAATCCTTACCCAAAACTTGAAAACTTCACAACACAAAACTCAACAGAAAATCTCACAAGCTCCGTTAGTATAAGAAAATAAATCACCACTTTATGGTACTGTTGCAAACTCATTCTTTATTTATATTGGTGTAATATCTATTGTATTCCAAATTTTCCATGGTTCATACCCCCAATACTACCCATAGATTCATCAAAATAAGCAAACAACACATAGAAAACAGAATCTATCAAAAACAGAACAGTCTGTAGCAATCTGTAACTCTCGAATACTTCTGTAACTCCAAAAATTCTTAAATATTAGGATAACCTAGGCAATTTTTGTACCATTCCAGAGCAAAAAGAATCAGATCAAAAGCATGTTTCAATAAAATCCAGGAAATTATTTACTGGGCACAAAAGCTTCTGTTTTTCAGCAGGATCAAAATAACTATCACCGTAAGTTGTCCCAAAGGTCTTACTTGGCACAAACACTAACTAAAACGCAAAACCACATATAACCAGAGGCTAGATGAATTACTCAAAGAAAAACAGGAACAAAAAGCAAGGAACAAAAATAAAATTGGGTTGCCTCCCAACAGGCGCTATTGTTTAACGCCCTTAGCTAGGCATAAAACACAGATAGATCTAGGTATTGTCATCCTTGGTATGCAATCCATAAGTAGCTCTCATAATATATTAATAAGGCCATTTAATTTTCTTTCTAGGAAAGTGTTCCATGCCCTTCCTTAACAGAAATTGAAATCTAATGTTTCCTTCTTTCATATCAATAATTGCACCAGTCGTTCTAAGGAAAGGTCTACCAAGAATAATAGGACATGTAGGATTGCAATTTATATCAAGAACAATGAAATCTACGGGCACATAATTCCTATTTTCAACAATAAGAACATCATTAATCCTTCCCATAGGTTTCTTAATAGTGGAATCCTCAAGATGCAAATTCAAAGAACAATCATCAAATTCATGGAAATCTAACACATCACATAAAGTTTTTGGAATTGTGGAAATGCTAGCACCCAAATCACACAAAGCATGGAACTAATAATCTTTAGTTTTAATAATAGTAGGTTCCCACCCATCATAAAGTTTTCTAGGGATAGAAACTTCCAATTCAAGCTTTTCTTCAAAAGATTGCATCATAGCATCAACGATATGTTTAGTAAAAGCTTTGTTTTGATTAGAAGGATGAGGAGAATTCAACATGGATTGCAAAAAGGAAATACAATCTATTAAAGAAAAATTATCATAATTAAATTCATTGAAATCCAAAAGTGTGGGTTCATTGCTACTTAAAGTGTTGACCTCTTCAATCCCACTTTTATCAAATTTTGCATCAAGATCTAAAAACTCCGAACCATTGGGACGCCTTTTAACTAATGTTGACTCATATCTAGTCCCATCAAGATTTATATTAGAAATAAAAGATTCAATAGGAGTCACATCAGTCACTTTAAGATCTTCATTATTATTTTCATGAAAACTAAAAGAACACGTTTTGTCAAACAAATCCCGTTCAGCATGCATCTTAGCGGTTCTTTCTTTGCACTCACCAATGGAAATTCTCATGGCTTTGAGATACTCATTAATATCATGCTTGGGTGGAATAGATCTAAGTTTCAAAGAATCAACATCAAGAGAAATTCTATCCACATTCGTAGCCAAATCATCAATCTTGAGAAATTTTTCTTCAATCAAAGCATTGAAATTCTTTTGCGAACTCATCAATTATTTAACACTCATCTCAAAATCAGAGGGCATATTATTATAATTTCCGTAAGAATTGTTGTAGGAATTACCATAATTATTAGAGGAATTACTAGGAATGGCCTAGGATGAAAGTTACCTCTATACGCGTTATTACCAAAATTGTTCCTACCAACAAAATTCACATCCATAGATTCATTATTATTCTTAATCAAACTGGATAAACGCATATTGAGTATCAATAGGAGCACTCTTACTAGAAAATAATTTCATAAGTACATCCATCTTTCCACTCAAAACATTAATTTCACTTTTTTACTAGTGGAAGATCTTTCGGTGTGCCATTGAGAATAATTAAACATAATATTATCTAGGAGTTTAGTAGCCTCTCCTAAAGTAATTGCCATAAAAGTACCTCCTGCGGCCGAATCTAAAAGATTTCTAGAAGCAAAATTCAATCCGGCATAAAAAATTTGTATAATCATCCACAAATTCAAACCATGTGTAGTGCAATTTCGTATCATCAATTTCATCATCTCCCAAGATTGCGCAACATGTTCGTGATCAAGTTGCTTAAAATTGATAATATCGTTCCTAAGGGAGATGATCTTAGCAGGAGGAAAATACTTAGAGATAAAAGTATCCTTACACTTGTTCCACGAATCAATATTATTTTTAGGCAAACATGAAAACCAAGTTTTAGCACGATCTCTAAGTGAAAACGAAAATAGCTTCAATTTAATAATATCATTATCCACATCTTTCTTTCTTTGCATATCACACAAATCAACAAAATTGTTTACATGGGATGCGGCATCTTCACTAGGAAGGCAAGGAAATTGATCTTTCATAACAAGATTCAGCAAAACGGCATTAATTTCACAAGATTCCACACTAGTGGCGGGAGCAATCAGAGTACTAATAAAATCATTGTTTATGTTGGAAAAATCATAAAATTTGGTATTCTCTTGAGCCATCGTGACAAAGCAAGCAATCCAACACACGAGCACACAAAAAAGCAAGCGAGAAAGACGAACGGAAGTGGGGCGAAGAAAAGGCAAATCTTTTCAAAAACTATTTTAGAAGTGGGGGAGAGGAAAATGAGAGGCTAATGGCGAATAATGTAGTTCAAGAGACGAGAGTTCATGATGGGTACTTGGTATGTCTTGACTTGGCGTAGATCTCCCGGGCAACGACGCCAGAAATTCTTCCTGCTACTTCTTGAGCTTGCGTTGGTTTTTCCCTTAAAGAGGAAAGGGTGATGCAACAAAGTAGAGATAAGTATTTATCTCAGTTTGAGAACCATGGTATCAATCCAGTAGGATATAACGCACAAATCATTGAATACCTTCACAAACAATCAAACAAACTTGCACCCAATGCGATAAAGGG
The DNA here is from genome assembly GCF_018294505.1 of Triticum aestivum. Lineage (NCBI taxonomy): Eukaryota > Viridiplantae > Streptophyta > Magnoliopsida > Poales > Poaceae > Triticum > Triticum aestivum. The sequence goes on from NC_057801.1 coordinate 569,224,339, forward strand.
GTTGTCAATCCCTTCACGGTTACTTGCAAAAGTGAGATATGATAGATATAGATAAACAATAAAGTAAATATTTTTGGTATTTTTGGTTCATAGATTAGAAAGTAAAAGATTGCAAGAATAGTAGATCGGAAACTAAAATTGTAGACCAGAAACTTATATGATGGAAAATAGACCCGGGGGCCATAGGTTTCACTAGAGGCTTCTCTCAAGATAGAAAATAATATGGTGGGTGAACAAATTACTGTCCAGCAATTTATAGAAAAGCGCAAAGTTATGGCGATATCTAAGGCAATGATGATGAATATAGGCATCACGTCTGTGTCAAGTAGACCGAAACGATTCTGCATCTACTACTATTACTCCACACATCAACCACTATCCAGCATGCATCTAGAGTATTAAGTTCATAAAGAACGGAGTAATGCATTAAGTAAGATGACATGATGTAGAGGAATCAACTCAAGCAATATGATAAAAAAACCATCTTTTTATCCTCGATGGCAACAATACAATATGTGCCTTGCTGCCCCTACTGTCACTGGGAAAGGACACTGCAAGATTGAACCCAAAGCTAAGCACTTTTCCCATTGCAAGAGAAACCAATCTAGTTGGCCAAACCAAACCAATAGTTCGAAAAGAATTACAAAGATATCAAATCATGCATATAAGAATTCAGAGAAGATTCAAATAATATTCATAGATAAGTTGATCATAAGTCCACAATTCATCGGATCTCGGCAAACACACTGCAAAAAAGTATTACATGGAATAGATCTCCAAGAACATCGAGGAGAACATGGTATTGAGAATCAAAGAGAGAGAAGAAGCCATCTAGCTACTAGCTATTGACCCGTAGGTCTGAGGTAAACTACTCACGCTTCATCGGAAGGGCAATGGTGTTGATGTAGAAGCCCTCCATGATTTAATCCCCCTCCGGCAGGACACCGGAAAAGGCCCCTATATGGGATCTCACAGGTATAGAAGGTTGCGGTGGTGGAAAAGTGTTTACGTGGATGCCTCTGTTGGTTTGGGGATACATGGGAATATATAGGCAAAAGAATTAGGTCAGGAGGTGCATGAGGGGCCCACAAGGGTGGGGGCGCCCTACCCCCTTGTGCGTGCCCTCCATCCTTGTGTCCGCCTCATGGCTCTTTTGACTTCATCTCCAAGTCTCATGGTTGTCTTCTGGTCCAAGAAAAATCATCATGAAAGTTTTATTCCGTTTGGTATTCTTTTTCCGCAAAACTCAAAAACAGGAACTGGCACTGGGCTTTAGGTTAATATGTTAGTCCCAAAATTAATATAAAATAGCATAATAATGCATATAAAACATCCAAAACGGATAATATAATAGCATGGAACAATAAAAATTAAAGATACGTTGGAGACGTCTCAGGCTGCGCTTGTTGCCTCCGTGCGTCGCGCGCCTCCTAGGTTTATGCGTAATATCACTGGGTGGCGGGAAACAGGTGAGGAAATGGTGGGAAACGGTGGCGTGTTCATAAAACGCCATCAATTAATGGAAACTTAGCATATAAGGAACATTGAGCTAGCACAAGAAGTAGATGATGATGATATGAACACGGACCACACTAGGGAACCCGTCGGTGATGAATTCATTAATCGCAAACGGTTGTATACTAGCAAGCGTTTGCCCACAACACACACGACTTATTCCATCACAAACAGGTCAGATGGATTAACTGTATCCCACATATCACACATTGTCAAAAGGTAATGCGGTAGACCTTCTTTAACATGTGTTAAAAAACAAGGACCTCGAGGTTAATTTAACTCATGGGATGGATCATAGAGGTCATTTAATTTGACCTTTATGACCCATCCCATCCGTTAATTTAACATCAAGACAACTGCCCATCCAGTCCACCATCTGATGCTGCTCCAGCCTGAGCACACTTAACTTGAGAGTTCTCTTAGATGAGCTATTGGTGGAATAGTTAGTCCTTGCTGATATAGGATGCCTCTTCGCATCCTTATGGCGTACCAGGATGACCGCATGTCCCCCAATGGCCAATAGATGTTGTGTAGATAGAGCATATCACATACGTCTTATTAGAAGCAATCGTTTGTGTTATTATCTGTCTTCGCTCGCATTTCTGATTACATGCATGTTTGCCGCATATCACACACATCTTGTTATATTGAACCGTTTATGTTCTCTTGTCTCGACGCAAACAGTTCATCCGAGTGAATCGCATGTCGTATATCGCACACACCTTGATTTGGCTGGCCGTTTCTTTTGTGTTGCCTAATCACAAACAGTTCATCCGAGTGAACCATATGATGCATATCGCACACACCTTCATCTGGTAGCCCGTTTCTTTTGTTCCTCCTCATCGCAAATAGTTAATTGAACTGAACTGTATGCCCTGCATCGCACACACAACCAAAATCTGAACCGTGTTTGATGCATCCGTCATCGCAAACGTTTTGCACCTTTTTACGAGTTTTTTACACCATTGTTTGTGATTATTGCATCGCACACAGTTTCATCGAAGGGTCTCTGATCGTAGTGTCGCGTTAGCAGCATCCTACAGTAGTGCCTCCTGCTTATGCCACACACGGTGTGTGGACAGATGTCTAGTATGCCACATGTGTGGGCATTATCAGCGTCCTTTTTATAAGAAGTCATCAATAGGTATTGATTCTACTGATAACTAGAGTCCAACCCTATTTTGGTTCGACAAACAGGCTAGGGATCACCCCTTCGCTAGCCGGTTCCCTGGACTTTTCTCCATAGTGGTGGTGCCTTATGTGTCCGTCTAGACAGCCCTTATTGACTTAGGGTGTCTTGCGTTCAGGAGACTGATGACCCACAAGTGTAGGGGATCTATCGTAGTCCTTACGATAAGTAAGAGTGTCGAACCCAACAGGGAGCAGAAGGAAATGCACTACAAAAAAATACACTTCCGTGATGATACGTGTTTGTCACAGTAGGTCACATTTTTTGTCATGCATGTACATCCATGACAATTTTATGAAAAAATCAAGATAGTCATACATGTGTTGTCGTAGAAGTGTTCCATGACATTACCAAAATTATCATCACGGAAGTGTCCACTTCCATGACGATAAATCGCGCGTCATAGAAGTTCTTTTGTCAAGGGTGACCAACACGTGGCATCCATCGTAGCGGGATGCCGTTAAGCGCTATTAAGCTATCGGGTCCGGTTTTGGATCTGATAACCCGCTAACAGCCCCGACCAATGCCGATTTTCCACGTGTAAAATTCTCATTGGCCGACGGAACCACGTGTCAGCTCCGCGTTGGCACAGGTGTCACTCATCCAACGGTCGAGATGGGCCTATGATATGTTGACACATGGACGGGCCCAAAAGTGGCCCATAAAGTTTAAATGGGTCGGCCCAAGTAAAGGCCCACAAGATTTAGTGGGCCATAATGGGCCGGCCCAGCTAAAGGCCCACAAGATTTTGCGGACCATAATGGGTTGTCCCAGCTAAAGGCCCACAAGATTTAGCGGACCACAATGGGTCGGCCCAGCTAAAGGCCCACAAGATTTTGTAGACCATAACGGGCCGGCCTAGCTAAAGGCCCAACATTCTCAGTTAAGGCCCGTACGGCTAGTGTCAAATTGGCCCGTCAACGGCCTGTCCTAAACTTGTCATCATCGTGGCACATGGTCAATTCTGCCCCGTTAACAGTCTGTTAAGTATTTCGGCCAAATTATGGCCCGGTGTATTTCCGGCCTGTTAAAGGTCCTGCTTCATTTGGGCCCATTTACACGCCATTGAAACTTTCGGCCCATAAATGATCATGAAGGATTTGGGTCATATTCGGCTAGACATTCGGCCTGTTAGAGTCCTACTATAGATTTGGGCCACTTTCGGCCTGTTGTTATTTTCGGCCTGTTAACGCCGGACGAAATCCATGGGCCATATGTGGCCCAATGTCACATCGGGCCCATTAACGGCCCATATAAAAGTTACGCTAATCAAGCCCGACCAAACTTCCGGCCTGTTAAAGGACATGTATTAGGTCGGTGCATTTACGGCCCGTCCGAATTTCGGCCTGTGAAAGACCTACATCGTAAATGGGCCACCATTTCGGCTTGCTCAGACTAGTGGGTTATTTGGCACAATCAGGGCCCAATCTCACTTTCAGCCTATTAAAGGCCCATGTTTTTTATGGGCTCGAGATATTTACACCTGTAAACGGCCTATTGTTACTGAGGGCCCAAATTATGTTTAGGCATGTTAAAGTCCCACTATGGGCAGAGGCCTACTAGAAAAATATGAAAGCTTATGCTGATTTAGGCCCAGATATTTTTAGTGGGCTACATGCAAATTTTGGCCCATAATCGTTTTTAGCCCAATTGGAATGGGCCCGACGAATGTTGGCATGTTGGGCTCCTACGAAGCTTTCGGTCGAATACATTACTAAGATAAGCCTACACTATGCAAAAATAGCGTCGTAATTACTACAGCCTTTGGCGGCATCATAAATGTTGTATCACAACAAAATAAATTCCAACCATACAACAAAAGGCCTGTTGGCATAAAGTTTACAGTCCATGCAGAAAAAAGCACCATCAGATGTATAGAAGCACAGATCATTTGACCTGAGTGCTAATGTTTAAGGCTGTAGAATCTGATGGAGCAGCATGATCTTCACCTTTTTCCGCCATTGCTCTTGAACAATGAAGCGAATGTCTGATAGTCTGGTTTCAAAACCATTCATATCTTGACGACATTTGTCAAGCACTATTCTTGTTTCCGAAATGACGTCCATTAGGGCTTGGACTTGTGTCTGGAGCACAGATATATCACCCTGTCTAGCCAGAAGATTTTGTTCAGTAGGAGATTTGGATGAGGTTACCTTGACAACCAACCCAGAATTACGTTGGAAGGTGCTTTTTGCACTGTTAGTGGAGAGATACTGACGCACTGCAGCAAGAGGTGACATTGTGCCTGTGGTAGCCTCGTCACCTTCAGGTGGTTGTGGCTGTTCAATCATTTGCTCCATAGCTTCCTGAAAGTTTGAACTTGTAGATTAGTGTACCAGATAAGTTACTAATGAGACAAAAACAAACAAAGTAGGTTACATGTTTATACATAACTTATTTTGGTGAACTATTGTAATACATTAGCATGTATTGTATTGCCAACTATGTAATAAAATCACTTGCGGAACATATGTCCATGTAGCATGCCTATTGTATTGTCTATTTCCTCACATTCGTTGGCATCTAAGGATAAAGAGACATGGTTTAAAGTAGGATGAACATAGTATGAAATCATTCATATCAACCGAAACCGCAGCACCCTCACCAATTCCTTCAATGAAGCCGAGGCTAACTCGGCACCACCAAGGAGGTTCTGCACTCACCGCTGCATTTTATCTTTTATTCAATCTCACGGGGCTACCGGTGCTCGATAGCGAGTAGACATGGCGGGTCTCCATCGACGGCGCCGTCGGCGGACACATCATCCACGGTGTCTCTCCACCATGTCGTTGCTTCCTCAACGGCGACTTCCACAACGACACTAGCTGTAGCTGCTCCGGCTCTCGCTCGTGCTGCCGCTCTGTTCTTGCTATCGGTCGCGCTGATGCACTGCTCTTGCTTTCGTTCGTGTTGTTGCTCTGCTCTTGCTCTCGCTTGCGCTACTGTTGCTGTTGCACGACCTCCGGCAGCTACAGGAGTTGCTGCTTTAGCACTCGCTCGCGGTGCTACTACATGACTTGATCTCTGCTAGTGCGTTCCCTACTCGAGCGTCTGCTCATTTAGATCACTTCTTCTCTGCTACTAGTGCTCGAACACCCTAAACATCTATTGCAATGCTCCGCTACTAGTTCATTTAGTTTCTACAGTAAAATTCAGTTTCGACTGTAAAGTTCATTTTCTTTAGTTAAGTTCAGAGTGAACAGTACTTACAGCATCTGTTGGAGCGGCCGTGGCGCGGCTGATGCGTTTTACATCTACCACTTTTTGGTGATGTATTTTACATCATCTATTGAAGATGATATTAGGGTCCCATTTCAGATTAATGTTGTCTGTCTTGTCCTGCTTCAGCCTCGTCGCCGTACACCTCACCGGAGTTGCTCCAACAACGGAACCGTCCATCACAGCGGAGAAGTACCCTCGGCGCCGTTTCCAGAGGCCTCGGATCTTCTTCCCCACCTCCGACAGTCACACCAGCATCATCACCATCATCCACGTCCAACCTAATGATGCTGAGGTCCACAAGGCTATGCCAAAGAGGTTGTACACTCGTCGCATCACTTTGTTACTCTTCATTCATGTTGATCCCTCAGGGATCCTTTGCTATGGAACTACTATTCATGCAAATCTGTTAGAAGGAGCGGAGCAAAGAAAAACTAGAGGATTTTTTCCTTTGGTGTCTCTTTCGAAGAAAAAACGTAGGAATTTTATTCACTTGGACGTCTTTTTCAAATTAATATGCATGAAGAACAGAACTAATTGCATTACTGGCATAATAACATTCTTATATTTTTCATTTTCAAGTGGTTTGACTTTCATTTGAATACGTTTCTCCATTCATGTGTTCTTCCAATTCATGTGAACCAAACACCCAGGTTGACTGAAATCCTATGTTTCCAAATGCTCTGTTTTGCACGTGCATTCCTATCCTATTCCTGTGTTTTTCCTGTCCCTCCATTTATAGAATCCTCCAATTCTAAGGAGCCCTTACAGATTTACTTCATTTTCAGATAGGCGTCAAAGAAAACTCTGTGTGTTATGTCCTGCTCCTGCCGTGCTGTCATCCACCCCACCTGAGGTGCACCATCGATAGAAGTGTTCACTGCAGTAGAGATCCCCCTGCAAACTTTCTTTCGCCGCCTCAGATCATCTTCCCTGTTGTCGGCAGCCACGCCAACTGCATTACCATCATTGACTGAGCAGATGAACCTGAGGACTACACAGTTCCTGAAGAGAGGTCGCAGTCTTTCGTGTTTGCTTACGTTATACATAGGTTATTATTACCTGCTACTTTATCGTTCAAACTTGAGTTTTGAAATGCCCATGGGTCTCATATCGAGCCAGCAACAAATAGTATCTGTCTACTATCTGGTTTGTCTGGGGTCTTCTTTGTGGTTCATGTTGGATGGGCAATAAACAATAGATGATCCATTGTCTATCTTTTTAAACTGAAGCTATAATCTACCTGCTATCATTAGTTTTGGATCCATCCACTCGTTTGCTACCATCAGTCTTGATTTTTCCATGCACCTCTTAGGCCTTACAAAATCTAACTATTTTTTTTATTATGCATGTCAGATATTGTACACAATCATACTGAACATGTAGAGAAAAAGAGAAGACTGTTGCGTGGGAATATAATGTCATGCAGACGCTGCTCCATGGTGGGCGAAGTGGGGCCCCCCTCCTGCATTTCCAGATTGTATTCCAAAGGAAGATAACTGTTTAGATGGGGATTCAGAAGGAGCCGACCACGCCTGTTTACCACCTGAGGTGTTTGCTCTAACCTGGCATGCTGATGTTGGTCATATCATGCATATGGCGCCTTGCATTGCTTACATTATACATCTTATATGTCATCGTCTTAGTTTATATTTGCTTTGTGTGAATGCCACCTGTCTGGTTTCTATATCATACTCCCACCATTCCTAAATATTTGTCTTTTTGGAGATTTCAACAAGTGACTACATACGGAAAATGAGTGAACCTACACTCTAAAATATGTCTATATACATCCATATGTGGTAGTCCATTTGAAATCTCTAAAAATACAAATATTTAGGAACGGAGGGAGTATATGGGAATTATGCAATGCCATCTTCTTTAGCCAGGCATCATATACGTGAATCATGCAATGCCATCCTATTTAGCCAGTCATCGTATATGTGAATTGTATCGTGCCATATTTTTTCCATAATGTATTCCATTTATCAACAATGTTTATACATTCATCTACTCTTCCTGTGCATCATCCATTTGAGTCGGTCATGGGAAAATCGGAGTGAAAACAAGGTCTTCTGAGCAGCCAGTGCTACCTGTCGATGCAGATTTCTTGCTGGTTACAGATAGCTCCTCAGAGGAGGATTCAGAGACAGATGACCAGTCGTATCCCCCCCCCCCCGAGGTGCATGCTCTAACTTGGCTGGGTTATATTGCTCATATCATGCATACGGTGTCTTGCATTGCCATGCCATCTTCTTAGATTAGACATGCTTTGTGTGAATGCCTCCTATTTGCTTTCTATATCAGATATGTCAATTATGCAATGCCATGTTTTTCAGCCAGTTATCATATATGTGAATTATGCACCGCCATGGAGCTAGCCATCATATATGTGAATTATCTCATGCCATCTTTTTTTAATTACATATTCCATTTGTTGACAATCTGTGTATATTGAACTACTCTTCATGTGTATCAGTCATTTGAGCCGGTTATGGAAAAATCTGGAGTGAAACAAGGTCTTTAGAGAAGGCAATGGTACCTGTTGAAGCATATATCTTGATGATTACAGGGAGCTCCTCAGAGGAGGATTCAGAGATAGATGGCCAGTCCTATATCCCACCTGAGGTGTATACTCTAAGTTGCAATGTGTATATTTCTCATATGCTGCAAATGGTGTCTTGCATTGCTTAGTTTAGAAATCATATGCACAATATTGAATTCCATCTACTTAGTTTAGACATCATACATGAGTGCCAGCTGCTTAGTATATGAATCAATTATGTCAATTATATCATGACATCCTGTATACTTAGACAACATGTATGTGAATTATTTCATCCCAACCTATTTTAGAAAGACATCATATAGTTTTGTCATGTCATCCTATTTAGGTACTCATCATATGTTGAATTATGCCATTATATCATGTTCAGTTATCCATCATATATCTGAAAGTGTGTCATGCTATCCTGTTTAATTAGGTATCATATATGTGAAATTGTGTCATGCTGTCATGTTTGGTTAGACAACATATATGTGAATTACCACATCTGTCTATCATACAATGTATGTACGTTCAATTTCTTTTCTTGTTTATCAGCCATTTGAATTAGAGGGGGTGATGGCAGTATCTAAGGGAGCAAAAACCCATTCTTCACAAAAGACAGTGCTACCCGTCGATGCAGATAGAACCATGGTTGTACTGGCCCACAAACTAGCCCCACCACACATAATCGAGACTCTTCCAAATTGCACACTTACACCATTGGGCAGAGAACCAGCTACAACCCATCTAACCGCAACCCCAGCGGATAGTAACCCACTTCTAGTTGAAAAAGCACCATGTCCACCACAGAGTACCCCCACACGAGCAGTTTATAAAGCTAATGCAGTGCCCAAAGCATGAAGACCACCACAGCTAACCCAAACTCCACGTTTAAAGCAGAAGAGCAACTGTTCTTAGGTCAGATTCCGTAGCTATGGTCCATACTCCTTTGTTGTTGCATCACTGTATTTACTCATACCAACTACTTTCGAATTTGAAGGATCCAATTGAAACTCCAATAGCGCAACAGGTATGATTCAAACCTATTTCTTTAACTGGATTGCTATTCTAACTTCTTTCTCTATGTTGATTTCAGTTTAAGTTGTATAAACAGTTATGTTCTCATGTGATGCACTTTACAAGTGCTGCCAATGTTGTGTAGTTTCTCACACTTATATTCTGTCTATGCTGATGTGTCTTAAAAATATATGAGTTGAACTGTGTCTCTATCTTGATTAGGCAACATAAACTAGAATGATATGGACAATATGGTGACCATAGTACATAGATATATGTTTGTTTCATGTTGTTATCCTGTCCACCTTACTACTGAACCGGTTTACCAAAATGAGTTTTGTATACTACAAGCTAAACATGTGATGTGTCTGCTTGTTTCTCTTGTAGTATGCAAACAGAATATTGGAGAAGAGCACCCCACTATGCAATGCTAGAGAAAGTAATGCAACTAAGGTTCAAGATAGTGAGACAACCCTATTGGTCTCCAAGAAAGGTGAAAAAACGATCTTGTAGACAGTGAGAAAACCCCACAGTCCTGCGTTGATTTAGTGTTCGAGTTACTGGCCAGTACCGCTTGCACAAGCTCTTTGAACTCGCTGCCTGAATCACTTCAGCTTCTTTAGTCTCAGCTACAAGCTGAAAGGCATCAGTCAGCTGTGCTGCAGCAAGAAGCCGAAGGACTGAGGAAGTCCCTGCAGAATTCAGATGTGTACTTTCTTGTGCAACAGCAAGCGCCAAAGGATTTAAGAGAAAAACAAGAGAAAGTTAATAAGCTTGCTAAGCATCTTGCCAGCATTATGGGTACCCAGGATATTGTTTCTTGAGCTCTTCTGAAGTGGTTTCAGTTCTGGACTTGTTTTGCTGCGGTGTTTATATGCTGCTTTGTTCCCTATATTTGCACTGGTGGCGAACTTTGATGCCCAGTGGATGTAATATGTGTAATAGCCGTGATAGCCTAGCATAAGTTGCTTGCTTATTTATTTCCTTGTTGTCTTGTTTATTTTTTTGCTTGTAGTTAGTGCAGTTCTTTTTCCGCGGTTTGCCAGTGGCTGCAATAACCTATTTTTTAAAACTAGGCCACAATAACCATGGACTAATATTTACTTTGTGACACTGGGCCTCCTACGGGCCGTAGAAACAATGGGCCTTCTACGGACAATAGAAACACTGGGCCTTCTATGGGCCGTAGAAACAATGGGCCTTCTACGGGTCTTATCATAAATGGGCCTTATACGGGCCGTATGATCGATTGGCCAAACATGGGCCAATAATAGACTGCATTATGGTCATAAACGGGCTAGAGTTGGAATCGTCCGTTCATGGGCCGACCATAACGGGCCATCGTTAATAGGCCGTATTTGATGACGCTATGAAAACGGCCCAACAAATTAACAGACCACAAACGGGCCGACTATAACCACGGGCTGAATTTGGCACACAAGCAGAAAATGACACTAACGGGCCGTAAGTAAACGAATGCTGGAAATGAGCCCAAGAATTAATGGGCTCTGAGAAGGCCGAAAGATAACATGGGCTGGAAATGGCCCAACGGAATAACAGGCCGTTAATGGGTATAAAGTGATACACTGTTCATTACAGGCCAGTTTCACCACGGGTCGTTAATGGGTGTAAAGTGATACACTGTTCATTACGGGCCAGTTTCACCACGGGTCGTTAATGGGCCAAGAGTTACAAAGGGCCTCATATGGGCCGAAAAGACATCATGGGCCAGAAGTGAAATGGGATGGAATCATATTGGATGGCCCAGAAGATGCTACTGGGCCTAATTCGGGTAGGGCGTAAAGGGCCTTCGGTTAGCGGGCTGTAAATGGGCTATATGCGAACAAGCTGTTAACAGGCTTTCCATGGGCCGGCCCGCCACCTTCTAACCAAGTCAAACGGGCCGGCCTTTTCACAGGAATGGGCCTTTGTTGGGCCGTGCCACGTGTCCACGTATCATAGGAGTCTTCTGTCCACTGAGTGGATGACATCTGTCCCAATGATGAGCCGACACGTGTTTCCTCCAGCCAATGATGATTTTACACGTGGAAAATCCCCATTGGTCGGGGTTGTTAACAGGTTATGGGATCCAAAACCCGCCAATATCTTAACGGTGTTCTGTTATGGTGGATGCCACATGTCGGTCACCCTTGACGAAAGCACTTCTGTGACGCGCGATTTATCGTCATGGAAGTGGACACTTCCGTGATGATAATTTTGGTAATTTCATGGAACACTTCTATGACAACACATGTATGAATATTTTGATTCTGTCATGAAATCATCATGGATGTACATGCATGACAAAAAACGCGACCTGCTATGACAAACACGTATCATCACGGAAGTGTATTTTTTTTAGTGGAAGAGGGGGAAGAAACAATAAATATAAAGCATACATAGCATCACAAAGCATCACATGGCAATATGATGTGTCGCGTGTGACCTAACGTATGGCTACACGATAAAGGTGAAGGGGGAATTCAACCGGGAATGCTTTCCCGGTTCCGGACCTGTGTCAGGTAGATGACCGGAGGGGGAAAGTTCCATGTTCAGCATGCTAGGGGCATGTGATAGATGAATGTACCGCATATTTGGATTCGTTTGATTTTTTGAGCAACTTTCATGTAGAAAGTTTTTCCATCCGAGCTACGGTTTATTTTCTATGAATTTTCAAATATTAAACCATTCTCTAGAATTAATTAAATTGACATAAAAGAATTACTATGTCAACATGACATCATTGCGACGTCAGTAGTCAACAGGACGATTGACTAGGTCAGACTGACCAGTTGGTCCCACCTGTCATAGACGGTGGACTAACAGAAGTTTAAACTAACTAAAACGAGGTTAATTAACAACTGGGCCCCACATGTCAGTAGCAGATTAGATTACTAACTACTTTTAATTATAAAAACATTTTAATTAGCTTAATTATGCGGTGGGGCCTGCATGTCAGAGGTACTGGGCTGCCCGGTCAGCACGTTGACTGGGTCAACCCAGTCAATAGGGCCCCCATGGCCCATTGGCCGTGACCCAGGGGTGGGGCCCACCAAGCCACGTCGGCGGCCGGCGCCGTAGTTTCTCCGGTGACCCAAAACATGGCGGCACGTTGCTGGCACATGGCGGATTTCATCTATGATGAGTGGTTTCGCGCGCGCTTGGGCGCGTTCGAACGAGCAGCGAGTGCCGCATCCAATGGTGGTGGTGGTTTCGCCGAAATCGGCCGAAATCGGCGCTGGCGACGAGCGGAGGTGGCGGCGTTCTCAGGAGCTCGTTGAGCTAGTTGCTTAGGGGGCATGGGAAGACGCGTGCACATGCGTTGGTCTCCTGGGAGCCCCAAGAGCACAACGGTGAGCTCGGGCGAGCGTGTCAACGGCCACAGCGACGGCAACGAGCTCGTCGGCAGCAACGCGTGCGGATGCTAGTGGAGCGGCGGCTACGGGTGGTGAAAAGCTTCATAGAGAGAGGGGAAAGGGGGAGAGGCTCACCGGGAAGGCGCAAGGAGGCCCGTTGATAGATTAGTAGCAGCAGTGGCGCCAGAATCGGAGAGGCTCGCCGGTGGTAGGGACGCAAGGGGGCAGAGGAGAGCGGTCTCTATAGAGCACGTCAGCTCCTACTCGAGGTCGAAGGAGCGGAGGATGGCGGAGCTCGTGGATGTGCAGGCTAAGCTCGGGGTCGATGGTGGCCGCGGTGACGACGGAGGACGGCGGCGGGCATGCTCGGGCAGTGGGGAGAAAGGGCGAGCGCGAGCGAGGGAGAGAGGGGATTGCATCTGGGAGGGGGCGAGTGGGAGAGGTGGCAGGGGGGAGGCCGAGGCGTCGCCCTTATCCCCTTGGGGTGGCGCTGGCGAGGTGGGTTCGACGGGGACGCACCCCTGTTCGGGCACGGTCGGTGGAGCAGTGCGCAGGGAGAGAACACGACAAGGACTGGGGAGTGGGCCGACTCCGGTGGGCCACAGCCCAAGTGGGGCAGGGGCTTTCTCTCCCCTCTGCTTTTTCTTTTCTCCTTTTTTCTGTTTTTTTATTTAATAAACAAAGATGGGTAAGAAAATATTGGGCATGCTATTTACTTAGGAAAAATATGGGAAGTGCCCCTTTTATTCCCTGGTGATCTTAGACAGTGCCACAAATATTTTGGAGACCGGAAGAATTCATTTGGTATTTTATATAATTAGGATAGAATTTAAAAATGCTGAATTGGTGTTGTTATAATTGCTAATGCTCATCTTTGCACAAAAGTGATGTTGTGTTCCTTAACAAATAATTGTTATGGAATTTTTGATAAATGATGAATATTTTTCCAACAAGTTTTGAGCAACTTCAAACTTCACTTGAATTTGAATTACTTGGAATTTCAAATGGGAGATTGAACAAAGGTGATTAAGCACTATTTGGAAAATGATTAGCTTAATCACAGAGAGTTACTGTAGCATGACACTGGGGTGTTACATTGATCCCATGGACAGATGGGGAACCGACACGTATGTATTGTTGCTACCAAGGATAACAAGATGGGATCTATATCTCCGTAATAGATAAACCGATCACGTCTACATCATGTCATCGTTGTTATTGCATTACTCCATTTTTCCATGAACTTAATACACTAGATGCATGCTGGATAGCGGTCGATGTGTGGAGCAATAGTAGTAGATGTAGGCAGGAGTCGGTCTACTAATCTTGGACATGATGCCTATATAATGATCATTGCTTGGATATCGTCATGATTATTTGAAGTTCTATCAATTGCCCAATAGTAATTATTTTCCCATTGTTTGCTATTTTTCTCAAGAGAAGCCACTAGTGAAACCTACGGCCCCCGGGTCTCTTTTCATCATATTTGCCTTTGTGATCTATTTTCTCTTGCATTTATTTTCAGATCTATTAAACCAAAAATACAAAAATACCTTGCTGCAATTTATTTGTTCCGCGATCTATTTATCCTATCTACCACTTTTAGCTCACGTTATTTGCCTATCTTGAGGCGTCGTACCCAGAAGGGATTGACAACCCCTTTAACATGTCGGGTTGCGATTATTTGTTATTTGTGTGCAGGTGTTGTTTACGTGGTGTGAGGAGGTTCTCCTACTGGTTCAATAACCTTGGTCTCATCACTTAGGGAAATACATACCGTCGCTATACTGGATCATCCCTTGCTCTTTGGAGAAATACCGACATAGTTCTAGCAGACATCAAAAGGAATTTCTAGCGCCGTTGCCGGGGAGGATCTTGAACATCAACCAGGTTCCTACTCACAAATCTCGTCTCCTCGCAATTCACATTATTTGCCATTTGCCTCTCGTTTTCCTCTCCCCAACTTCAGAAAAATTTGCCGTTTTATTCGCCCTCTTTTTCGTTCGCCTTTTCCCCGTCAGATCTCTTGTTTGGTATGTTTGCTTGTGTTCCCATGTGCCTTCTATTTGCTTGCATCTTCGCTTGCTAAAAATCTATTGATATGGATACTCATCACCTAGCTAATCTTTTTAAGAGATCTAATTATGTTGAACCAGTTGCTGCTGATTTGAGTGCACTTGACTATCTTTGTGAGGTTTTGCTTGAAATTTGTGAATCTGAAAATTGTCATGAAGTGTTGAAAGAAGAAATTGATGAAGTGATTCATGATAACTCCTTGAATGAAAAAAATGATTGCAATGATGTTATTATACATTCTATTAATGTCAATTGTGTTTATGATATACAAACCCCAAGCCTGGGGATGCTAATTTTGCTATGTCCGCTAGTTATTCTAATGATCATGATTGGGGTGATTCTTCTTATGATCTTGAAAATTTATTTAAGCCTCATGATGAATATGTTTGCGATAATATTGAAAGTGGGTTTGGAAGAGTGTCAACTTTAGGTATTAATGATCCCACTACTTTGGAGAATTATCAATCCTGTGAAATTTTTGGTAAAAGTGGGTTTGGAGAGGTCATGACTTTAGTTAATGTTAATCCCACTATTTTGGAAGAGTGTCAACTTCGCATGCATGTGGATCGTGTTGAGAATATGTTATGTGATAGCTTTATTGTTGAATTTGCTTATGGTCCTACATGTAATTATTATGAGAGGGGAAAATATGGTTGTAGAATTTTTCATGTTACTAAATTACCTCTCTTCATGTTGAGATTGCTATCGTCTCTTTCTTCTTCCTTGCATATGCTAGTTTTTGCTTGCCTTGATAATTTGTTTGCTTATAAGATGCTTATGCATAGGAAGTATGTTAGACTTAAGTGTGTTTGTCACATGTTTTATGATGCTCTTTTTGTGTTTCAATTCTTATCTTTCGTGTGAGCATCATTAAACTCTTATGCCTAGCTAGGGGCGTAAAACGTTAGTGCTTGTTGGGAGGCAACCCAATGAATAATTTATTTTTACTTTTTGATTTCTGTTCTTGAGTGTTAGAACAATTATGCTACTGTTATAATTGTGTTTTTTGTGTTTTAATTAGTGTTTGTGCCAAGCAAGACCTTTGGTAAGACTTGGGTTAAAGTTTATTTGATCTTGCTGAAAAACAGAAATTTGAAACTCACGAGATTCGTTGTCATTTTTTACAGAAGAGTGATTTTAAGTTTATTCTTTTTGCATAAGATTAAAAGACAAATTCCTCGCACCTTACAATTTATTTCATAATTTTTGGAGTTACAGAAGTATTCGGAATTTCAGATTGCTACAGACTGTTCTGTTTTTGATAGATTCTGTTTTCTTTGCGTTGTGTGCTTGTTTTGATGATTCTATGGTTTTATTTGATGAGTTTTTGCCATAGAAAAGTTGGAATACAGTAGATATAATGCAAAAACAAAATAAGAATAGGTTTTTCTACAGTACTTATAGTAGTGGTTTGGTTTCTTATACTAACGGATCTCACGACGGTTTTGTTTGAGTTATGTGTGATTGAAGTTTTCAAGTTTTGGGTTATCTTACGATGGATGAAGGAATAAGGATAAGCAAAAGGCTAAGCTTGTGGATGCCTGAGGCACCCCAAGATAATATTCAAAGAAGTAGCAAGCAACTAAGCTTGGGGATGCCCCCGAGTGGCATCCCCGCTTTCTTCTAATGACCATCGGTGTTTTACTTGAAACTATATTTTTATTCGTCACATGATATGTGTATTTGCTTGTTTTGCTTTGTGTTTTAAGTGTTGAATCCTTGCTGGACACAACCTTTTGAGAGAGCCAAAAATTATACTATGCTTGCTCCTATGCTTCACTTAAATTTTTAGAGCCATGGACTTGCTCTAGTACTTCACTTATATCTTTTTGAGCACGATGTGCTTTGTTAATTTTGAAGAAATGGTATCATACTTCACTTAGATTTATTTGGGAGTTAGTAAATTTTTAAGAAATTCTCTCTTGCTTCACTTAAATTATTTTGAGAGAAAGAAAAAAATTTATGCTCATGATCTTCACTTATATTTGTTTGAGCTTATCAAAAGCAACATATGAAAATAGTCCCAAAGTGATAGATATCCAAGGAGGATATAATAAAGACTTTCATGAAGATCATTGGACAAAATAAACTTGATTCTTAGTAATGGTTTTGAGATATGACGATATGGTATGTGTGTCATGTTGATGAGTAATTGTGCTTTAGTAAGAATATTGATGTTAAGGTTTGCGATTCCCTATGCAAGCACATAAGTAAATAGTTATGTAATGAAATTTATATCCTACTTATGGTGCATTATTCGGTGTTACTTATGCTTAATGATTGGGTATGAGATTTTTCACTTTTTGGTTGGTCGCTTCTCAATCTTCTTGCTAGCCTTCATTTTGCAATAAGTATGATCACTACTTGTGCATCCAAAACCCTTTAAACTAGTTTTGCCTTATGAGTCCACTATACCTACCTATATGTGGTATTTCCATGTCATTCTAAGCAAATTTGCATGTGCCATCTCTAATGTTCAAAATAGATTTCTCTTTTGTGTGCTCTACTACTCGCGAGGCGGTAAAGGTTAGCCAATATTTTCCATGCTAGATATGTTATTCTCACGATGATTGTTTATTCACTTGTCATTGCACGAGAGTACGGCAAAGGTATTAGGGATGCCCAGTCCTGAAATGAATAAATGAATTTACTTTATGTTGTCAAATAATAAATTCCTTGGAAAGTGTTGGTACGGAGGGCACCCGTGGATATGGCTAGCCATGGAAAGTGAAAGTTATGGTTGAAAAAGGAATAAACTTTATTTTCTATTTGGGAACCGCCTATGATGTATCTAGCATGGAAAGTGTTGGGATGCTCAAGTCATTTTCATTGGTAGGAAAAGTATGCCTCTCAAAAATAATTTTAGCTCTCAATTTAAGCTTTGAGCTCTGGCACCTCTACAAATCACTACTTCCATCAGTGAAGGGCCTTTCTTTTACTTATGCAAATTTTATTTTGAATTTGAGTCTCCATCTTCTCTTATAAAGCACCGACTAAGGGGCACTATGATGGTATTTGAGCATTGGGTGTGTCTAATATTTGAGTGTGTTTCATGAATGGATCAATGATTGAGCATGATGGGCTAGGGATAACTTGCTTTAGTGTTGATATTTTGAAAGGCATGGCTGCTTGTTGGTATACTTGAGTATTAAAGTCTTCATGTCAAAACTAGACTATTGCTTTGAATCATATAAAAGTCCATATGTCCATGCAATAAAGAAAAGAATGTGATGAACATGTTAGGCAGCATTCCACATCAAAAATTCCATTTTTATCATTTACCTACTCGAGGACGAGCAGGAATTAAGCTTGGGGATGTTGATACGTCTCCAACGTATTTATAATTTTTGATTGTTCCATGCTATTATATTATCACTCTTGGATGTTTTCAATCATTTTATAGTCATTTTATATCATTTTTTGGTACTAACCTATTGACATAATGTCCAGTGCCAGTTGCTGTTTTTAGCATGTTTTTTACATCGCAGGAAATCAGTATCAAACGGAGTCCAAACGCAACGAAACTCTTGGAGGATTTTTTGGGCCAGAAGAAAGCCAGTGGGCCAAGGAAGCACCTGGGGGACTCCTCGAGGGGAGCAGCACCCACCAGGGCACGCTAGGAGGCCCAGGCATGCCCAGGTGGGTGCTGCCCACCTTGGGTGCCCCCCGAACTGCCTCATTGCTCTATAAATACCACAATATTCCAGAAACCCTAGGGGAGGCGATGAAATATTGATCCAGCCGCCACAGAGTCCAGAACCACCAGATCCAATCTAGACACTGTCATGGAGGGGTTCACCACTTACATTGGTGCCTCTCCTATGATGTGTGAGTAGTTCTTTGTAGACCTATGGGTCCGTAGTTAGTAGCTAGATGGCTTCCTCTCTCTCTCTCTCTCTTGATTATCAATACAATGGTCTCTTGGAGATCCATATGATGTAAGTCTTTTGGCAGTGTGTTTGTTGGGATCCGATGAACTTTGAGTTTATGATCAGATATATGTTTTTATCCATGAAAGTTATTTGAGTCTTCTTTGATCTCTTATATGCATGATTGCTTATATACTCGTATTTATTCTCCAATATTTGGGTTTTGTTTGGCCAACTTGATCTATTTATCTTGCAATGGGAAGAGGTTCTTTGTAGTGGGTTCGATCTTACGGTGCTTGATCCCAGTGACAGAAGGGGAACCGACACGTATGTATGGTTGCTACTAAGGATAACAATATGGGATGTATATCTCTGCAATAGATAAACGGATCTCGTCTACATCATGTCATCATTCTTATTGCATTACTCCATTTTTCCATGAACTTAATACTCTAGATGCTTGCTGGATAGTGGTTGATGTGTGGAGTAATAGTAGTAGATGCAGGCAGGAGTCGGTCTACTAATCTTGGATGTGATGCCTATATAATGATCATTGCCTGGATATCGTCATGATTATTTGAAGTTCTATCAATTGCCCAACAGTAATTGTTTTCCCACCGTTTGCTATTTTTCTCGAGAGAAGCCACTAGTGAAACCTACGGCCCCCGGGTCTCTTTTCATCATATTTGCCTTTGCGATCTATTTTCTATTGCATTTATCTTCAGATCTATTAAACCAAAAATACAAAAATACCTCGCTGCAATTTATTTGGTCCGCGATCTATTTATCCTATCTACCACTTTTACCTCACG
This sequence comes from Triticum aestivum, assembly GCF_018294505.1. Classification (NCBI taxonomy): domain Eukaryota; kingdom Viridiplantae; phylum Streptophyta; class Magnoliopsida; order Poales; family Poaceae; genus Triticum; species Triticum aestivum. The sequence goes on from NC_057801.1 coordinate 569,243,940, forward strand.
TTATTTGCCTATCTTGAGGCCCCGTACCCGGAAGGGATTGACAACCCCTTTAACATGTCGAGTTGCGAGTATTTGTTATTTGTGTGTAGGTGTTGTTTACGTGGTGTGAGGAGGTTCTCCTTCTGGTTCAATAATCTTGGTCTCATCACTGATAGAAATACCTACCGTCGATATACTACATTATCCCTTCCTCTTTGGGGAAATACCAATGTAGTTCTAGCAGACATCAGTACCATACACCCACCATATAAGTTCCTCAAAACAGCCACCATACCTAAATATTATGGCATTTTCATAGCCATTCCGAGATATATTGCCCCTCAACTTTCCACCATTACATTTATTATGACACGCTTCATCATTGTCATATTGTTTTGCATGATCATGTAGTTGACATCGTATTTGTGGAAAAGCCACCTTTCATAATTCCTTCATACATGTCACTCTTGAGTCATTGCACATCCCGGTACACCGCCGGAGGCATTCATATAGAGTCATATTTTGTTCTAAGTATCGAGTTGTAATTCTTTAGTTGTAAGTAAATAAAAGTGTGATGATCATCATTACTAGAGCATTGTCCCATGTGAAAGAGAGAGAGAGAGAGAGGCCAATGAAGCCTAAATAAAAAAAAGGCTGGCCAAAGAAGCCAAAATAAGAAAGAGAAGGGGCAATGTTACTATCCTTTTTTCCACACTTGTGATTCAAAGTAGCACCATGATCTTCATGATAGAGAGTCTCCTATGTTGTCACTTTCATATGCTAGTGGGAATTTTTCATTATAGAACTTGGCTTGTATATTCCAGTGATGGGCTTCCTCAAATCGCCCTAGGTCTTCATGAGCAAGCAAGTTGGACTTAGTTTTTCTTTTTGAGCTTTCATAAACTTATAGCTCTAGTGCATCTATTGCATTGCAATCCCTACTCACTCACATTGGTATCTATTGATGGGCATCTCTATAGCCTGTTGATACGCCTAGTTGATTTGAGACTATCTCCATCTTGTTGTATTCTCCACAACCGCCATATCCTATTCCACCTATAGTGCTATGTCCATGGCTCACACTCATGTATTACGTGAAAGTTGAAAAGGTTTTAGAACACCAAAAGTATGAAACAATTGCTTGGCTTGTCATCGGGGTTGTGCATGATTTGAATATTTTGTGTGATGAAGATGGAGTATAGCCAGACTGTATGATTTTGTAGGGATAAGCTTTCTTTGGCCATGTTATTTTGAGAAGACATAATTGCCTTGTTAGTATGCTTGAAGTATTATTGTTTTTATGTCAATATTAAACTTTTGTTTTGAATCTTATGGATCTGAACATCCATGCCACACTAAAGAAAAATTACATCGATAAATATGTTAGGTAGCATTCCACATCAAATATTCTGTTTTTATCATTTACCTACTCGAGGACGAGCAGGAATTAAGCTTGGGGATGCTTGATACGTCTCCAACATATCTATAGTTTTTTATTGTTCCATGCTATTATATTACCCGTTTTGGATGTCTTAATGCATTAATATGCTATTTTATATTATATTTGGGAGTAACCTATTAACCTAGAGCCTAGTGCCAGTTTCTGTTTTTCCCCTTATTTTTGAGCTTCGCAGAGAAGGAATACCAAACGGAATAAAACTTTCGCGATGATTTTTCTTGGACCAGAAGACACCCCGGAGACTTGGAGTTCAAGTCAAAAGATCCACGAGGCGACGCCAAGGGGGGGGCGCACCCAGGGGGTAGGGCGCGCCCCCTACCTTGTGGGCCACACGTGACTCCACCGACCTACTTCTTCATCCTATATACTCAGATATATCCCCAAACCACCAGAGGCATCCACGGAAACACTTTTCCCCCGCCGCAACCTTCTGTTCCCGTGAGATCCCATCTAGGGGCCTTTTCCGACATCCTACCAAAGGGGGATTGATCATGGAGGGCTTCTACATCAATTCTATTTCCCTTCCGATGAAGCATGAGTAGTTTACCTCAGACCTACGGGTCCATAGCTAGTAGCTTAGATGGCTTCTACTCTCTCTTTGATTCTCAATACCATGTTCTCCTCGATGTTCTTGGAGATTTATCTAATGTAATCTTCTTATGCAGTGTGTTTGTCGAGATCCGATGAATTGTGGATTTATGAACAAGATTATCTATGAATATTATTTGAATCTTCTCTGAATTCTTATATGAATGATTTGGTATATTTGTAATTCTCTTCGAACTATCGGTTTAGTTTGGCCAGCTAGATGGGTTTTTCTTGCAATAGGAGAAGTGCTTAGCTTTGGGTTCAATCTTGCGGTGTCCTTTCCCAGTGATAGTAGGGGTAGCAAGGCATGTATTGTATTGTTGCCATCAAGGATAAAAAGATGGGATTTACATCATATTGCTTGAATTTATTCCTCTACATCATGTCATCTTACTTAATGTGTTACTCTATTATTCATGAACTTAATACTCTAGATGCAGGCAGGACTCTGTCGATGTGTCGAGTAATTGTAGTAGATGCAGAATCATTTCGATCTACTTGACACGAACGTGATACCTATATTTCATAATAATTGTGATACATCTCCAACATTTCTATAATTTTTGATTGTTCCATGCTATTATATTATCTGTTTTGGATGTTTTATATGCATTAATATGTTATTTTATATGATTTTTGGGACTAACCCATTAACATAGAGCCCAATGCGAGTTTCTATTTTTTCCTTGTTTTAGAGTTTCGCAGAAAAGGAATACCAAACGGAGTCCAAAAGGAATAAAACTTTTGCGATGATTTTTCTTGGACCAGAAGACACCCAGGAGACTTGGAGTGCAAGTCAGAAGAGCCGCAAGGCGGCCACAAGGCTGGAGCGTGCGCCCAGGGGGTAGGGCACGCCCTGCGACCTTGTGGGCCCCTTGTGACTCCATCGACCTATTCTTCTGCCTATATATTCTCAAATATCCCAAAACCTAACAGGGGAGCCATGAAACCACTTTTCCACCGCCGCAACCTTCTGTACCCGTGAGATCCCATCTAGGGGCCTTTTCCGGCATCCTGCCGGAGGGGGATTCGATCATGGAGGGCTTCTACATCAACAACATTGCCTCTGCGATTAAGCATGAGTAGTTTACCGCAGACCTACGGGTCCATAGCTAGTAGCTAGATGGCTTCTTCTCTCTCTTTGATTCTCAATACCAAGCTCGATGTTCTTGGAGATCTATTCGATGTAATACTCTTTTGCGGTGTGTTTTCCGAGATCCGATGAATTGTGGATTTATGATCAGCTTATCTATGAATATTATTTGAATCTCCTCTGAATTCTTATATGCATGATTTGATATCTTTGCAAGTCTTTTCGAACTATCGATTTGGTTTGGCCAACTAGATTGGTTTTTTTTTGCAATGGGAGAAGTGCTTAGCTTTGGGTTCAATCTTGCGGTGCTCGATCCTACTAACACAAGTGGAACCGACATGTATTGTATTGTTGCCATCGAGGATAAAAATATGGGGTTGTCATCATATTGTTTGAGTTAATTCCTCTACATCATGTCATCTTGCCTAATGCGTTACTCTGTTCTTATGAACTTAATACTCTAGATGCATGCTGGATAGCGCTCGATGTGTGGAGTAATAGTAGTAGATGCAAAATCGTTTCGGTCTACTTGATACGGATGTGATATATTCATGATCATGGCCTTAGATATCATCATAACTTTGCGCTTTTGTACCAATTGCTCGGTAGTAATTTGTTCACCCACCGTAATAATTTCTATCTTGAGAGAAGCCTCTAGTGAAATCTATGGCCCCTTGTTCTATTTTCCATCATATAATCTTCTATTTTCCATCATATAATCTTCTATTTTCCATCATATAAGTTTCCGATCTACAACTTTAGTTTCCTATTTACTTTCTTTGAAATATTTTACTTTCTGTTCCATAAACCAAAAATACCAAAAATATTACTTTACCGTTTATCCATATCTATCAGATCTCACTTTGCAAATAACTGTGAAGGGGTTGAAAACCCCTTTATCGCGTTGGGTGCAAGTTTGTGTTTGTTTGTACAGGTATTCGGTGGCTTGTTGCGTCATCTCCTACTAGATTTATACCTTGGTTCTCAAAAGCTGAGGAAAAAACTTACTCTACTTTGTTGCATCACCCTATCCTCTTCAAGGGAAAAACCAATGCAAGCTCAAGAGGTAGCAGGAAGAATTTCTCGCGCCGTTGCCGGGGAGATCTACGCCAAGTCAAGACATACCAAGTACCCATCATAAACTCTCATCTCTCGCATTACATTATTCGCCATTCACTTCTCGTTTTCCTTTCCCCCACTTCTAAAATGATTTTCGAAAAAAATTGCCTTTTCTTTGCCCCTCTTCGTCTTCTTTGCTTGCTTTTTGTGTGCTCGTGTGTTAGATTGCTTGCTTTATCATGATGGCTCAAGATAATACCAAATTGTGTGACTTCTCCAATACCAACAATACTGATTTTATTAGTACTCCATTTGGTCCCGATGCTAATGCAGAGTCTTGTGAAATTATATCGCTTTGCTGAATCTTGTTATGAAAGATCAATTTTCTGGCCTTCCGATGCCACATCCCATCTTAATAATTTTGTTGATTTGTGTGATATGCAAAATAAAAAATATGTGGATAATGATATTGTTAAATTGAAGTTATTTCCATTCTCACTCCGAGATCGTGCTAAAACTTGCTTTGCATCTTTGCCTAAAAATAGTATTGATTCATGGAACAAGTGTAAAGATGCTTTTATTTCCAAGTATTTTCCTCCCGCTAAGATCATCTCCCTTAGGAACGGTATTATGAATTTTAAGCAACTTGATCATGAACATGTTGCACAATCTTGGGAGAGGATGAAATTGATGATACGAAATTGCCCTACTCATGGTTTGAATTTGTGGATGATTATACAAACAATTATGCCAGATTGAATTTTGCTTCTAGAAATCTTTTAGATTCGGCCGCGGGAGGTACTTTTATGGAAATTACTTTATGAGAAGCTACTAAACTCCTAGATATTATTATGGTTAATTATTCTCAATGGCATACCGAAAGATCTTCCACTAGTAGAAAAGTGCATGCAATTAAAGAAATAGATGTTTTGAGTGGAAAGATGGATGAGCTTATGAAACTATTTGTTAGCAAGAGTGCTCCTATTGATCCTAATGATATGCCTTTGCCTACTTTTATTGAAAACAATAATGAATATATGGATGTGAATTTTGTTGGTAGGAACAATTTTGGTAATAACGTGTATAGAGGTAATTTTAATCCTAGGCCGTTTCCTAGTAATTCCTCTAATAATTATGGTAATTCCTACAACAATTCTTGTGGAAATTTTAATAAGATGCCCTCTGATTTTGAGAATAGTGTTAAAGAATTCATAAGTTCGCAAAAGAATTTCAATGCTTTGATTGAAGAAAAAATGCTTAAGATTAATGATTTGGCTAGGAACGTGGATAGAATTTATCTTGATGTTGATTCTTTGAAACTTAGATCTATTCCACCTAAGCATGATATCAATGAGTCTCTCAAAGCCATGAGAATTTCCATTAATGAGTGCAAAGAAAGAACCACTAAGATGCATGCTAAAAAAGATTGGTTTATAAAAGCGTGTTCTTCTAGTTTTCATGAAAATAATGATGAAGATTTTAAAGTGATTGATGTGACTCCTATTGAATCTTTGTTTCCAATGTTAATATTGATAAAGATGGGATTGGAGATGAATCAACTTTAGTTAAAAGGTGTCCCAATGATTCATAGTTTTTAAATATTGATGAAAAAATTGATAAAAGTGGGATTGGAGAGTGAGGGAGTCCTGGATAAGGGGGTATCCGGACAGCTGGACTGTATACTTTGGACGGACTGTTGGACTATGAAGATACAAGACAGAAGACTTTGTCCCGTGTCCGAATGGGACTCTCCTTGGCATGGAAGGCAAGCTTGGCGATCCGGATGTAGATCTCCTCCTCTGTAAACCGACTCTGTGTAACCCTAGCCCCCTCCGGTGTCTATATAAACTAGAGGGTTTAGTCCGTAGGACTCATCATCATTAACAACAATCATACCATAGGCTAGCTTCTAGGGTTTAGCCTCTCTGATCTTGTGGTAGATCAACTCTTGTAATACTCATATCATCAAGATCAATCAAGCAGGAAGTAGGGTATTACCTCCATGGAGAACGCCCGAACCTGGGTAAACATCATGTCCTCAGTCTCCTGTTACCATTAGCCTTAGACGCACAGTTCGGGACCCCTTACACGAGATCCGCCGGTTTTGACATTGACATTGGTGGTTTCATTGAGAGTTCCTCTGTGTCGTCGCTGCAAGGCTAGATGGCTTCTCCAACCTTCAACCACGTTGTCTTGGGCGAGACTTTTCTCCCCAGACAGATCTTTGTGTTCGGCGGCTTCGCACTGCGGGCCAATTCGCTTGGCCATCTGGAGCAGATCGATAGCTACACCCCTAGACATCAGGTCAGGTTTGGAAACCTAAACTACACTGCCAACATCCATGGAGACTTGATCTTCGACGGATTCGGGCCAGTGTCAGGAGCATCAAACAATCATGACGAGCATGACCTAAATCTGCAGTCGGACAGTATTCGGAACATCGCACCTGCCACCGCTCCGGACTTTGTTCCAGAGCAGGTCGTGCCTTCCGAGGACGAGTGGATGGACCCTGCCCTGAAGGCCGCATCCTCATCGGCGTTGGAGCCGAACACAGACTCCTCTCCTTAGGAAATCTGTACCTCTGGACCCCCGGACTCATCTCCAGTAGTGTGTTCCGGACCGCGCGCGTCTGTGCCCATCGAACCTAATTGGGCTCCAGTCATGGAGTTCGCCGCCGCGGATATCTTTCAGCACTCATCCTTCGGAGACGTGCTGAATTCATTAAGGTCTCTCTCTTTGATAGGAGACTCCTGGCCGAACTATGTCCGGCTCGAGTGGGAAGCTGGCGACGAAGAAATTCGTTACCCACCCACCACCCACTTAATATCCACGGTCGATGACTTAACCGACATGCTTAACTTTGATTTCGAAGACATCGACGGTATGGACGACGATGTGGGAGAAGAACAGGAACCACCACCCATAGGGTGCTGGACAGCCACCTCTTCATATGATATATACACGGTGGATACTCCCAAAGAAACCAATGGCGATGAACCAACGGGAGATAACCCCTCAGGGAAGAAAGCAAAACATGGGCGTCATCAGCGCCGCTCCAAGCCTCGCCACAACAATACCGGTACTGGAGGAGAAAATCCAGATGGTGCCGAAGAGGAATATGATCCTGATCAACCTACCTTCGAGCAAGCCGACCAAGATCCGCTCACAGATAGACGGACTAAGGACCGGGCAGCCAAAGAATACGGACTCGAGCGTCGAACAAAATACTACCCAAAGCGCAGGCTACTACCTCAATTTGAAGAGGTGGCACCAAAAATCAAACGCAGGCCTACTGTCACATCCCTAGCTTCTGGTGCTGCCTAGTGTTTGCATCATGTTTAAATTTTTGAAACTTGAACTGAGGAAATTTGGAAGCCTCAAAAACTTAAATAAAAGAAGGGCAAAAACCCTAAAATCTCATTCATTGTTCCAAAATGCTCTTCTTAAATGTTTGATAATTTTTGGCAAGGGTTCTGGTCCCAACCAAAATATTGAACATTTTTAAGGACTTAATCTTGGGACTTTGAATTTAAATCATTAGTTATTCGAATTTGAATTATATTCATATAATTAGAATATAATTCAAATACCCCTGAAATATTTTATGAGCTTTTGGAAAAGTCCATCTAGCAACATAAATTATTCAGAGGATATTTGGCACTGTTTTGGATTTGTTAAATTTGAAAAAAACAGTGGCAAAGTATAAAAACAGAAACAGAAAAACAATAAAAGAACAGAAACTCACTTGTAGCTTACCTGGCGCCAGCAACCGGCCCAGCTCCTGTGCTGGCAGCCCACCGGTGCGGCCCAGCCCACCAGGCGTCCCCCCCCCCTGTCGTCTTCCCCGCGCCAGTAGGCAGCGCGCGTGGCCGACAGGCGCCGACGCTGCCTCGGCCACCTCCTGCTTCCCCGGCCACCTCCTGCTTCCACCGCGACGCCACGACCCTTCTAGCATCGCCACGCAGCCCCTGGCTCCCTCTCTCACTCTCCTCGCTCCTCCCCCCCTCCTCTGTTTCTCGCACGCAGCCACCGAGCGGAGCTCGTCGCCGCCGTCCACTGCCACCACGGCCACCGGGCCTCCCTCGCTTCCCCGACTATCCCACAAGCTCCGCCACTCCGTCCTCGACCCACCTCACCGAGCCACGCCCCTCCAGAAGCCCCCGAAGCGCCGCCCCGACGTTTTTCCCCTCCTCGGACCCGCCGGTCGCCGTCGCCCGATTCGTCGGCTCCGGACCGTCCCCGGCCTAGTCTCCGCCTCGAATGGATCCATTGTGAGCCTCCGCTGCTTCTCCTGTGCTCGCCCCCTCCGTTCTCGCCCCCTAGCCCCATCTCCCACCGCGGCCGAGAGCTTCTCGCCGCCGGCCATGGCGTGACCGTGGCCACGGCCATCGCAGCTCGTTCCCGAGCCCACCATCGTGCTCAGCACGATCGCATGAACCCGTAGACACCCACAACGCCTCCTCCCGTGCTCTGTAACGCCACCCCGAGATTGCCCGAACTCCGGCCGCCGCTTTGGAGCTCGCCGTCGTCAGCTCTGGCCTCCCCACGACCCAGCACCTGCACCGTTCGACGCGCGGGAGCAAGGGCTCTCCAACGAGCCCAAGCACCGCCTCGCCCGTGCCCTGTAGCGCGTTTCTGGATCGCGCCGCCGTCTCGGGCCTCGCCGGCGTCATGTCGCCGGTGGGTTTGACCCACTTTGACCACGGCGGGACCCCCCCTGTGTCCATGACATGTGGGGCCGGCCTTTGACTGAATTAGTGTAGGATTTTAATTAGTGCTAATTGCCCTGTTAGTTTAGGTGTTAGATTAGTTAACACTAATTAATTTAGTTAATTAATTAAGCCACTGACATGTGGGCCCAGCCCTGCTGACATTTTCGTTAGTATTAGTTTAACCCTAATCAACCTAGTTAACCAACTGAGTCACTGACCAGTGGGCCCCACTGGTCAGGTTTGACCCGGACCAGCCCCTGTTGACCTGCTGACGTCATGCCAACGTCATGCTGATGCAGTAAATGTTTTCTGGAGTTTTAAATAAATCAGAAATGATTTATTTATTTTAGAAAATAGCTAAAACTTCTAAAAATCATATAAAATCAACCGTAACTCCAAATCAAATAAATTATATATGAAAAATGATCAGAAAAATCCAATCTATCCATCTGTACCATTTTCATGCATGTTAGAACAATTTATAGCTGCTGTTTAGGACAATTCAATTAAATGGCATTTAAATAATCACATGTGGAGTTTGAATTTGAACCCAGGGTTCAAACCAACTCCATTTAACTTGCTGCTAGTTGCATTAGCTCAAATCACATCATATTGCCATGTCACATTCATGCATCATATTGTCGCATTGCATTGATTGTGTTCTTCCTTGTTTGCCGGTAATTGTCCCCTCTCGATAGACGTGTACCGGCGATGTGATCGTGACACCGATGAAGAACTATACTATCTTCAGAAGTGCCAGGCAAGCAAACCCCCTTGTTCATTCCGATAAAATCCCACTCTCCCGCTCCTGCTCTCTTTTACTGCATTAGGACAACAACGACATATTTGCTACTTGCTGCGGTAGCTGAACCCCTTTATCCTTTGCATGACCTGTCATTGCCACAGTAAATAGATGAAACCCACTAGCATCAGTAGGAGTTGTTTGAGCCCTGTTGTGCCTACTCATTCATGCTTGTTTGTCATGCCTACTACTGCTTAGAGTTGAGTCAGGTCTGATTCATCGGGGATGAATCAGAGGTGTGTGAACATGTCCTACTGTGTGAGAGCTAAGTGTGTGAACACGATTTGGTAAAGGTAGCGGTGAGAGGCCATGTAGGAGTACATGGTGGGTTGTCTCATTGTAGCCGTCCTCAGGAACTGAGTTCTGTGTTTGTGATCCATGACCAGCTACTACCACACATTGGAATGCTTAAGTGCCCCTCTCGACTTATTAATCAACTTGATCTCTGTCCAGGAGTTGCAACTAGTTTCTGGTGTTTGTAGGTAGTGTTAGTAGTCTACCAAGTGGCACCCGGTACAGGTGGGCTTGGGACAGACTAGGCACAGTGGCCCGGTGTACCAAGTAGCACCCGGATGGTGGGCTTGGGAACCCTGCTCACATCGTTTGGGGCCGTGAGCGACACCCCGGCCGGATCTCCTTGCGGATGGAACCCGAATAGGCGATAAACCTGGACTAGAGACTTGTATGGTTAGTCAGGTCGTGGCCGACTCCCTCGCCCGGCTTCCGCTTGAAGGTTGCCGAGGTACATGACGTGTACAGGGCGATAAGTGGCGGGAGCGTGTGTGAAGAAGTACACCCCTGCAGGGTTATCATTATCTATTCGAATAGCCGGATTCCTCGGATATGGAAACTTGGACCCCTTGCATAGTTCATAGACAAGTGAAAGTGGATACTCTAAAATACGCAAGATAAGTGTGAGTGCTATGGATGGCGTTCTCGTAGGGAGACGGGAGCGGATCCATAGTGGTGTATTGATATGATGAATATGTGGACTCGTGTGCGCCACCTCAAAGAGTTACATTGCAGTCGTAGTTCAGGATAGCCACCGAGTCAAAGCTGGCTTGCTGCAGTTAAACTCCACCACCCCCTTTGTTGATAATGATGCATATGTAGTTAGATCTGATGTAAGTCTTGCTGGGTACATTTGTACTCACGTTGCTTAATTTATGTTTTTGCAGAGAGACTTCAGTCTCGCTAGTAGTACCGCGTGGACTTCGACGCTTAGCTTGTTACCTCAGCTACGATCTTGTGCCCTCGGCAGGATCTGGTAGATAGTCAGGCTTCTCGGCCTTTTTCATTTATAGATGTCTGTACTCAGACATGTTAAGCTTCCGCATGTGCTTTGACTTGTATGCTCTGATTGTTGGGTCATGAGACCCATGTTTGTAATATCTCGCTCCTCGGAGCCTATTGATTAAATACTTGAGTTGTAGAGTCATGTTGTGATGCCATGTTGTATTGCACATATCGAGCATATTGTGTGTATGTTATTGAAATGCTTGGTATGTGTGGGATCTGACTGTCTAGTTGTTTATCCTTAGTAGCCTCTCTTACCGGGAAATGTCTCCTGGTGTTTCCACTGAGCCATGGTAGCTTGCTACTGCTCCAGAACACTTAGGCTGGCCGGCATGTGTCCTTCTTCGTTCCTGTGTCTGTCCCTTCGGGGAAATGTCACGCGATGAATACCGGAGTCTTGTTAGCCCGCTACAGCCCGGTTCACCGGAGTCCTGCTAGCCCAGTGCTACAGCCTGGATTCACTCGCTGATGACCGACACGTTCGTTGCTGGGTCATGTATGCCTGTCCCTGTAAGTTAGTGCCACTTTGGGTTCACGACTAGCCATGTCAGCCCGGGTTCTTTGTCATATGGATGCTAGCGACACTATCATATACGTGAGCCAAAATGCGCAAACGGTCCCGGGCCAGGTAAGGTGGCACCCGTGGGAATACCGTGCGTGAGGCCGCCAAGTGATTTGATGTGTTACATGCTAGATCGGTGTGACTTAGGATCGGGGTCCTGACAGCTTTGCTATCAGAGCCTGACTGCCTGTAGGATTACCAAGCCAAACTGGTCGAAGTTGAGTCTAGAAATGCTTTAGTTATATAAGGGAATTGATTGTGGGATGGAACGTAAGGCTCTTTTTACTCCTTATACCTCATGGCCCTCTAATCTGAGTCATCCTCTTCTCTTCTACGGGGACTAAGAACTAGGCCTTCTCATCTATCTATCAGGATGACATGTTACCAATCTGTAGACTTATAGGATTGTTGGATTTAAGCCTCGGTTCAGTTCCTACTACTTCTGTATGTTAACTAATGATCTCAAAACCTTGATATTGTGCTTCCGAGTGGTTATGCCACCATTTTTGTGAATGTCTCAAATCTTTTCTGAGCTTTTACAGCCGTTATGCTGTCTGAGTCATCCCATGTTTCTAAATAATCTGATGCATTTGCAAATCCCTTCCTTTCGTTCTGATGTCCTTTTAGGCCAGGTTAACCACACTAAACGGTGAGTTGAGGTACTCTATTGCCTCGACGTATATGTTGGAGTTATTATTATGACCCTAGGTGTCTAGAGTATCACTTAGTAATCTAGCCATGCTTTGTGTCCCCAGTGTGATGATTCTGGCCTTTATTCTCGAAAGCATCCCGTGATGCCACTTAGTAGTAGGTATTTTACTTATGGGTTTTGAACCCGAGATTCACCCTACTTACTTCATGTTGATAGTGTTTGCTAGTCCCTTTAGGATATTAGTAACTTTGCATTAGTCCTTGAAGTCCGTGGTATCTTCTTCTTCCAAATACCATGAACTACTTATGGCAGAAGTTCCACGTTGAACTGAACAATCACAACCAGAGTGCTCTTGATGAGTTCTCCATTATATATTGTGACTCTGCCAGTTCTACCCTTCCGCATGGATTGTCCGGAAGAAATATGTTGAACTCGTTCGACATGCTAATCTATACATTCACAACTCAGAAAATCATATGTTCTTTTGAGTTGTCCCTCTTTAGTTGTTTTCCGACCTTCATCTATCAATTGGTAGTCAAGACTATGCGTGCATTTGTTCATCGATGCCTGTCACTCTTGTGGTCTGTCAAGCCATTCTATTCCGGAATGACTAGGAGAAACAAACTTCAGTACCTTATCCATTTCTAGGATTTGGTCAAAGCAGTTGTATTCCACAGATCAAAATGCCAATCCAACTTTTGTTCTGTTCCACCTCGGAGTATCACCCTCTTTCATCACAAGAGTATCGTGAGAATTGCACACCCTCTTATGAATTCTTGACATAGTGATACTTCTCACCATCATCATTCATTCCTCGGTCCTCGTGTTGTTGTAACCGGAATGCCGACAAGTGAATTGTGATTTGTGAAATCAATACTCCGAGCAACTTGTTGCTTGGTAGTAAATGGACAATATTTTTATTCTTAGTGTGTTGGTTCTTGAATCATCATTCTAAGATAGATTGTGCTACCTAGTCCTTATTGTTGGTGCACTTTTCGATCGGTGAGTTAGGATTTCGTCAATCCCTCGCTCTTTTGATCATATCATCTTGCCCTGAAAAGCAAGATTGTTCTCGAGCTTAGTAACATATCGGTGGTTCGTGATTTTCCGTATATCTTCTCGGAAGTATTACCAGGTTGTCACCTGACCGCTATGTTGAGTTCGTGATCAAGTTGGTTTATTCCTGTAAACCACCCTTTCTCCAAGAATTCGTGTTGGATACCTCTGAGCTAGTTGGTTAAGCTAAACGACAACTTGGAGAGTTGGAAGATAAAAGCTTACCTAACTTAGTTCATTTCAAAGGGATATCCTAGTGTTGGTGTGTTTTCAAGAAAGATGATATCTTCATTGGTTGATCTTCGTGGTCAATTGCTAGATCGATTATCTTATCCAATCATTGATTTGAGTATGAGCTATCGTCAAATCAAATCAGAACCAACGATATTCGTAATGTTGTCTTACTCGTGGTTTTCCTCGAGCATACACCATTATATTCTTTGGTCTGGCCAATGCTATCACCGTGGTCACTTAACTATGGAAATCCTTTTATATGGAAAACCTGGAGGAATTGTTGTTGAGTCCATTGACAACATCCTTATCTCCTCCATGTTTTTCTTGAACATTAAGCTAGTGTTGGAAACTTGTATAAGCATTTTCTTCATGCCCCGTTCATGTAGCATATGTTTGGACAAAATAAGTGACTTCCTTTGATTCACGTGCATTTGATGTAAGTTGCCGCCGTGAATTCGAGAAAGTTTGTTTTTGCTCCTCTGGAATCATCCCAAGTTGGTCATGCATATGTGCGAAGCATTCTATGGTTTGGTAGGTTGGCCGCCTCCATTATATATGTGTTCTTAGCACACCAAGCCACTGATTGACTTGTTCTAGGTAAAGAAGTCTAATTTAAGTGCACAGGACTTCGATATCCTCGATGATGGTTTCCCCTCCCCCCCTGAACTCGGTAGTGTTTTATTATAAGACTACCATGTGTGCATGTTTGTCTGTGACAGCGTGTTTACACGTGTGTAGCAGAACCAGCTCATGTTTTGGAGCTTGCTATCGTAGTTCATTTCCCGAGAATCTCGCAACGTCATTTCGTCGATTTGTGTTGCAAACTTTCATTTTTCTTCCTAGACGCGATGAGTCTGGAATATCCTGACACCAACCAGATCTGAATCTCAGGCAGATATGATGGTTGGAACATTTCCCAAGAACTATAATATTGGTCCCTCGATAACCGGTAAAGTGGATGTCATGGCCAACACACCCAGCCGGAAGACCTATTATTGTAGTATCTTGATTGAAGAAGTTGGCCACCTTCCCATAAGGACTTCGTAGGATTTACTCCCTAGTTGTGCCTTATGATTTTTGTGTTCCTGAAGTCCGACCTTACTTGATGTTCTAGATATCAAACCTTATGAATGGGATACACTAGCACATCAAGGAGAACATTAGAAGCGGAGTGCTAAATGTCTCTCGGTCGATCATCCAGATTCTGTTTCCTTGGCCTCGTTAAGGTGAAATCTGAGAAGTTGTTATCTTCCTATGCATCTGCATCGTCCATCACTATCCATCATGGTAGTATGTTGTGTTGCCAGGATCCTTGACACGGATGTTGGTAAAACCTTGATGATTATGGAAATGCTCAAGTTCTTGAGAGCACGCACAAGTGCTAGGTTTGATCGTCGGCATTAATTACATAGTGCTCTCAGTTTCCTTGATTATGCTATGACCCTTTCAAACAGTGGATTCACTCTCTACTATTGGGTTCCTTCCCAGTTACCAGAATCATTCCTAGCATTTGTGTTTTGTTCCCAGCTTGCACCGCCAATGTGCCATTCTACCATGGGTCCCTTCCATTTCCGGTGGTAAGCAAAATCATCTATGACATTGTCTTCAACAAGGTAATCCACATCATCCATTCTGGTTCGAGTATGCCATTCTACTGAAGCCCTCCAAACGATCGCTCGAGATTTTCCTTAGGCTGGTATAAAGAGTTTCAATGATCTCTGAATCAAAGGTAATTCTTTTTGCCACTTAAGGGGATATTTCCACAAGTCACCTTCCCTAAGGTGCCCCTTTATGGTATCGTGGCAACTCAACTCCTCGCTACATTGACAATCGTTCACCACCTTCTTAAGTGTGGAATTGTTGTCCACCTAGTGAACCTTCGTCATCCGTTTCTTTCCACCCCTCTTGATGTGTATCTCGTGTCTCAACCCGAGAGATGGTTCTATGTCTCATTCCCTGAGTTGCTCGATCTTCGAGAAGATCAATCCTTCTAGAGATCCTTCTCTCTCGTTGTCATGTTGGTAGGAGTTCCTGGAGCAAGACATCGAGACAATGATGGTGGTCGAATCAACGTTCTTATGAAGTGCACCCTGGATCATGAAGATTGTGTTAGTTTGCATTCCCCTTTCATCTTACCCTACGCTTGAATCTCGGGACGAGATTCTTGTTTAGTGGGGGTGAGTTGTCACATCCCTAGCTTCTGGTGCTGCCTAGTGTTTGCATCATGTTTAAATTTTTGAAACTTGAACTGAGGAAATTTGGAAGCCTCAAAAACTTAAATAAAAGAAGGGCAAAAACCCTAAAATCTCATTCATTGTTCCAAAATGCTCTTCTTAAATGTTTGATAATTTTTGGCAAGGGTTCTGGTCCCAACCAAAATATTGAACATTTTTAAGGACTTAATCTTGGGACTTTGAATTTAAATCATTAGTTATTTGAATTTGAATTATATTCATATAATTAGAATATAATTTCAAATACCCCTGAAATATTTTATGAGCTTTTGGAAAAGTCCATCTAGCAACATAAATTATTCAGAGGATATTTGGCACTGTTTTGGATTTGTTAAATTTGAAAAAAACAGTGGCAAAGTATAAAAACAGAAACAGAAAAACAATAAAAGAACAGAAACTCACCTGTAGCTTACCTGGCGCCAGCAACCGGCCCAGCTCCTGTGCTGGCAGCCCACCGGTGCGGCCCAGCCCACCAGGCGTCCCCCCCCCTGTCGTCTTCCCCGCGCCAGTAGGCAGCGCGCATGGCCGACGGGCGCCGACGCTGCCTCGGCCACCTCCTGCTTCCCCGGCCACCTCGTGCTTCCACTGCGACGCCACGGCCCTTCTAGCATCGCCACGCAGCCCCTGACTCCCTCTCTCACTCTCCTCGCTCCTCCCCCTCCTCTGTTTCTCGCACGCAGCCACCGAGCGGAGCTCGTCGCCGCCGTCCAGTGCCACCACGGCCACCGGGCCTCCCTCGCTTCCCCGACTAGCCCACAAGCTCCGCCACTCTGTCCTCGACCCACCTCACCGAGCCACGCCCCTCCAGAAGCCCCCGAAGCGCCTCCCCGACGTTTTTCCCCTCCTCGGACCCGCCGGTCGCCGTCGCCCGATTCGTCGGCTCCGGACCGTCCCCGGCCTCGTCTCCGCCTTGAATGGATCCGCTGTGAGCCTCCGCTGCTTCTCCTGTGCTCGCCCCCTCCGTTCTCGCCCCCTAGCCCCATCTCCCACCGCGGCCGAGAGCTTCTCGCCGCCGGCCATGGCGTGACCGTGGCCACAGCCACCGCAGCTCGTTCTCGAGCCCACCATCGTGCTCAGCACGATCGCATGAACCCGTAGACACCCACAACGCCTCCTCCCGTGCTCTGTAACGCCACCCCGAGATTGCCCGAACTCCGGCCGCCGCTTTGGAGCTCGCCGTCGTCAGCTCTGGCCTCCCCACGACCCAGCACCCGCACTGTTCGACGCGCGGGAGCAAGGGCTCTCCAACGAGCCCAAGCACGGCCTCCCCCGTGCCCTGTAGCGCGTTTCCGGATCACGCCGCCGTCTCGGGCCTCGCCGGCGTCATGTCGTCGGTGGGTTTGACCCACTTTGACCACGGCGGGACCCCCCCCCCTGTGTCCATGACATGTGGGGCCGGCCTTTGACTGAATTAGTGTAGGATTTTAATTAGTGCTAATTGCCGTGTTAGTTTAGGTGTTAGATTAGTTAACACTAATTAATTTAGTTAATTAATTAAGCCACTGACATGTGGGCCCAGCCCTGCTGACATTTTCGTTAGTATTAGTTTAACCCTAATCAACCCAGTTAACCAACTGAGTCACTGACCAGTGGGCCCCACTGGTCAGGTTTGACCCGGACCAGCCCCTGTTGACCTGCTGACGTCATGCCAACGTCATGTTGATGCAGTAAGTGTTTTCTGGAGTTTTAAATAAATCAGAAATGATTTATTTATTTTAGAAAATAGCTAAAACTTCTAAAAATCATATAAAATCAACCGTAACTCCAAATCAAATAAATTATATATGAAAAATGATCAGAAAAATCCAATCTATCCATCTGTACCATTTTCATGCATGTTAGAACAATTTATAGCTGCTGTTTAGGACAATTCAATTAAATGGCATTTAAATAATCACATGTGGAGTTTGAATTTGAACCTAGGGTTCAAACCAACTCCATTTAACTTGCTGCTAGTTGCATTAGCTCAAATCACATCATATTGCCATGTCACATTCATGCATCATATTGTCGCATTGCATTGATTGTGTTCTTCCTTGTTTGCCGGTAATTGTCCCCTCTCGATAGACGTGTACCGGCGATGTGATCGTGACACCGATGAAGAACTATACTATCTTCAGAAGTGCCAGGCAAGCAAACCCCCTTGTTCATTCCGATAAAATCCCACTCTCCCGCTCCTGCTCTCTTTTACTGCATTAGGACAACAACGACATATTTGCTACTTGCTGCGGTAGCTGAACCCCTTTATCCTTTGCATGACCTGCCATTGGCACAGTAAATAGATGAAACCCACTAGCATGAGTAGGAGTTGTTTGAGCCTTGTTGTGCCTACTCATTCATGCTTGTTTGTCATGCCTGCTACTGCTTAGAGTTGAGTCAGGTCTGATTCATCGGGGATGAATCAGAGGTGTGTGAACATGTCCTACTGTGTGAGAGCTAAGTGTGTGAACACGATTTGGTAAAGGTAGCGGAGAGAGGCCATGTAGGAGTACATGGTGGGTTGTCTCATTGCAGCCGTCCTCAGGAACTGAGTTCTGTGTTTGTGATCCATGACCAGCTACTACCACACATTGGAATGCTTAAGTGCCCCTCTCGACTTATTAATCAACTTGATCTCTGTCCTGGAGTTGCAACTAGTTTCTGGTGTTTGTAGGTAGTGTTAGTAGTCTACCAAGTGGCACCCGGTACAGGTGGGCTTGGGACAGACTAGGCACAGTGGCCCGATGTACCAAGTAGCACCCGGATGGTGGGCTTGGGAACCCTGCTCACATCGTTTGGGGCCGTGAGCGACACCCCGGCCGGATCTCCTTGCGGATGGAACCCGAATAGGCGATAAACCTGGACTAGAGACTTGTATGGTTAGTCAGGTCGTGGTCGACTCCCTCGCCCGGCTTCCGCTTGAAGGTTGCCGAGGTACATGACGTGTACAGGGCGATAAGTGGCGGGAGCGTGTGTGAAGAAGTACACCCCTGCAGGGTTATCATTATCTATTCGAATAGCCAGATTCCTCGGATATGGAAACTTGGACCCCTTGCATAGTTCATAGACAAGTGAAAGTGGATACTCTAAAATACGCAAGATAAGCGTGAGTGCTATGGATGGCGTTCTCGTAGGGAGACGGGAGCGGATCCATAGTGGTGTATTGATATGATGAATATGTGGACTCGTGTGCGCCACCTCAAAGAGTTACATTGCAGTCATAGTTCAGGATAGCCACCGAGTCAAAGCTGGCTTGCTGCAGTTAAACTCCACCACCCCCTTTGTTGATAATGATGCATATGTAGTTAGATCTGATGTAAGTCTTGCTGGGTACATTTGTACTCACGTTGCTTAATTTATGTTTTTGTAGAGAGACTTCAGTCTCGCTAGTAGTACCGCGTGGACTTCGATGTTTAGCTTGTTACCTCAGCTACGATCTTGTGCCCTCGGCAGGATCTGGTAGATAGTCAGGCTTCTCAGCCTTTTTCATTTATAGATGTCTGTACTCAGACATGTTAAGCTTCCGCATGTGCTTTGACTTGTATGCTCTGATTGTTGGGTCATGAGACCCATGTTTGTAATATCTCGCTCCTCAGAGCCTATTGATTAAATACTTGAGTTGTAGAGTCATGTTGTGATGCCATGTTGTATTGCACATATCGAGCATATTGTGTGTATGTTATTGAAATGCTTGGTATGTGTGGGATCTGACTGTCTAGTTGTTTATCCTTAGTAGCCTCTCTTACCGGGAAATGTCTCCTGGTGTTTCCACTGAGCCATGGTAGCTTGCTACTGCTCCGGAACACTTAGGCTAGCCGGCATGTGTCCTTCTTCGTTCCTGTGTCTGTCCCTTCGGGGAAATGTCACGCGATGAATACCGGAGTCCTGTTAGCCCGCTACAGCCCGGTTCACCGGAGTCCTGCTAGCCCAGTGCTACAGCCTGGATTCACTCGCTGATGACTGACACGTTCGTTGCTGGGTCATGTATGCCTGTCCCTGTAAGTTAGTGCCACTTTGGGTTCACGACTAGCCATGTCAGCCCGGGTTCTTTGTCATATGGATGCTAGCGACACTATCATATACGTGAGCCAAAAGGCGCAAACGGTCCCGGGCCAGGTAAGGTGGCACCCGTGGGAATACCGTGCGTGAGGCCGCAAAGTGATATGATGTGTTACATGCTAGATCGGTGTGACTTAGGATCGGGGTCCTGACACCTACACCCTACCGACAGCACACTACGGCAAGGGGCTGCGCACAAGACCAGCGTTACATACCAAACAACAACATAGAAAGTACCCCGTATGCATCAGCGGACAGAAATAGAGTCTACAAACCTTGGTGCAACAAATATAAGCGTCCCAAGACAAAGAATGGCGCCCGGGGAACGACGATCAACACAGGAGCCCATAATCCTCAAACCGTTGAGAGGGAGAAGAGACTTCAACATCTTACTCCGGGCCCCTCCAGTTTGAACCGCATACTTGACCGACCATGTCAAATCCATGGTACCCCAGGAGCCAATTTAAAACAAAATAGAAGCTAGCCAACTCGCTCCCAGGGCGCTCCCCCGATCGTGTTCTTTGTTGGCCCTTGGATGTTGGTCAACATGGTCTTTTTTTGGCTCCTGACCGTTGGATGCTCGCTAGAAATCGTTCTGTGTCATTTTGACCATGCAGTGAATTGTGGACGGGGATGACTTGTGGGCTCGGGTGAGATCTGATTGGCTGGGTGCCAGATTTTTGGGTGAGCGGGCAGCCTCTCTTGCTGCGCCGTGCACGTGCGTCGCATGCGTCATGGCCGCTGCGTGGGCGCGGGTTGTGCGCTGCTCTCCGTTTGCACACAGTTTCTGCACCCCCGCCTGTGTTTTACTAATGATGGGTGGGTCGTTGCTACCCATGGTCCCGCTCATCAGCTGCCCCTGGCTGCAAGTCTCGCGGTGTAGGTCAGAGTTTTCTCGGTCAACCGTTCTTGGCTCCTCGTGCGCGGTCTGGGTGATGCGGCAGGAGTTGTTGTGTCCAGCGTCAGTTGCTGAGGGTTGGGCCAGAGCATGTGCACCCGGCTTGTGCACCCGTGAACACGATGACGGGTGGGCCGCCGATACTCCTGGTCCCGCTCATCGGATCCTCTATTGGCTGGGTTGCAGTTTCTCGGGTGAAGCACTCTTGACGCATCGCGTCACGCGCTGCCCGCGTCCTGCGCTGAAGGAGACGGGGAGCAGTTGGCCGCGTCGTGCATCGTGACGTTTGCGGAGGCGTGGGCAGGCCGTGCCCTCGCCCAATCCCTGCTCGGCTGCTCGCACGCCGCACCCCTTCCCTTCCTCCTCAATCTCTCTCCTCGCTAGCCACCACAGCACGAAGTCACGAACAAAGTTTTGGATTTCGTCCGAGAAAACCGAAATTCCAGCGATTTTCGGCCATCTCGTTAGGGCCCGGTAATAGGGTGTACCGGCCCAAAAAATTCAGCCACTTTTAAACTCACATCCCAGCCCATGGTCTACTAAAGCCCACACAAACCCCCCTGTGGTATAAAAGCACGAATTCATCTCCTTCTAACCCTAAAATTCACTTTTCCCGTCTCCATCCGACTGAGCGGCGGCTGTGGGCAACGAAACCCTAGCGAGTGAGGCGGGGGCGCGGTGCAGCGCCACCTCCTCCCATCCAGCTCGCCTCCCTCCCTCCCAATCTCCTCCCTTGTCTCCCTCCCTTCCAATCTCCTCCCTCCCAGTCTCTTTCCCGTCCATGGACGGTGGTGGCAGCGCCATGGAGCACGGCCGCACAACTTCGATGTCGGGGCAGGTGGGCTCGGGCGTTGAACGGCTCCACGGGAGCAGCAACATGCGGCGCATCCAGTCGGGCTTGGGTAGTCCCCCGGCGCCAGACGCACGCGCTGGTTTCCGGCAAGCTGGACATGGTACTGACATACTGTAACTATGTTCCTCTAATCTTGTACATGCACGTATGCTGGCTCATCTTGCAAGATCTGTAGCTAGCTTTTCATTTGTGAAGATCTGTAGCTAGGTTCAGCATGCACACTTGCTTCATACAGGAGCACAATTGTGCATGATAGCTCACCTTACCATGATCTGTAGTTAGTTGTACGTGCATACTTATTTAGCAAGTGTTGATGATAGCACACGTAGGCACCTAGGAAGGATCTTTTACTAGCTTGTTCAGTAGCATTGTTTCTAATATCTTGTACTATCTCCCTTGATTTATTCATGCTGTCGTCAACCCTGCAACATTACTTGATGAAGAAAAAAATCCCAATAAAATTTCAACAGCACTAACTGGTCCATAAATCCACAGTTTTTTTGTATTGTATCAAGGTTCTCTTTCTGTGATTCACTCTTTGTTCAAGTGCTGACATACATGAGGACGCAAACAATGTGTACAAACATTTATCTCTGCAAAACACAGCAAGCCCTTTTACCATCAGTGGTAAATTTACAAATGCTGATCCGGATTCTGAACATGCTAGACAATGCCATCTTCCACACATGATAATATGTTCTCAACTTTGGTTGCATGCCATTGTTAAAATAGATTGCCATTTTTTGCAAATAAAGTTGATATTTATCGCATGCTTGCTTCTCATGCTTGAATTTATAGGTGATGGAAGTGCACCCTATGTTAGCAGGGTGAGCATCGATGAAGCCAAAAGGAGGGAAAATGTCAACCCCGACAATGAAGATAACATTCTGATGGGGAATGGTTCAGCTCCAAGAGAGACAGCTTGGAAAGGTCAATACCATGATCTGCATTTTCTTAATTTGCTTAACTTTTTGTATGGATATTGTGATACTTTTAGAGAGGAAACATTTAAATAAAAAATGTATTAATTATGTTTAAAGTTAAAATGGTTCTAATTCTGTTTGTTAGCTTTTACCTGATTTTGTTATGCATTAAAAGTAAAAAAATGTGGCAATTCCCTTTTTTCTGCCTTATTATCTTTTTACTTGATGTTATTATGCATTTAAAGTTGGAATGTTGTTTATTCTGTTGTAATAATCATGCTAATCCTTGTATGATGCATTTAGAGTAGAAATGTTGTTTATTCTGTTGTAAACATTATCCTAATTCTTGTTACTGTCCTGGTTCATTCTTTTTTATTCCTTACTCAGTTTTTATTTTGTATTATGATGCATTTAGAGTTGAAATGTTGTTTAGTGTGTTGTAGCTATATATCATGATGCATTGCTAACATGGTGCTTGAAATTTTGATATGTAGGGCTTGTAAGCAATGACATCTATTATATTTGGAACCATGGCCCGAAGTTTGGTGGGGGATTTGATTGTCGGTACTACCCCCTAATCACTAGAGGAGGAGGTGCAACCCGCTTTAGGGAGCACCTTGGAGGTATACCAGGTGATGTGAGGGAGTGCCCTAATGTTCCAAGAAATATTCGTGCTGCAATGAGGGAATCCCGGGATGACTCAATGCGGAAGAAGAGGGAAAAGAAAAATCGTAGATTTCGTTTGGAAAGGGATATCATGGAAGGGTTGTACCATGGAGAAGGGGTGATAAATATTGAAGATGATGAGGAAGAGATCCAGGCCGCACTTCGGGAGACACTAAGAGACAAGAATGTCTCTCGCGCAGTTGAGAGGAGGCGTGGGAGTGGCAGTGGTGTTCGTGTGTCTCTTGGGAAACAGAGTATCACAACATACTTTGACAAGGAATTGTCGAGCAACAAAGTACCAATGCAGCCAAAGATCAGCACTGCTTTGAATGTTGAGTCAAAAGATGTACTTGGCCAAGCTTGGGCAAAGTTTTTTCATGCTAATGACATTGCTGGTCTGAAAGCAAATTGTCCCTATTTTCGTGCGGCTGTCAAGATAACTCAAAACCTTGGCCCAGCTCCTGTTCCAACTGCCAAGGAGATTGATGGGATATATTTGGACAAGAATTATGAAGAAGCTGAGCAGTGGCTGAAGATGTTCAAGCAAGACTGGAGGAACTATGGTGTAACTGTGATGTGTGACTCATGGACAGGGCCTACTGGTATGAGTCTCATCAATTTCATGGTGTATTGCAATGCACGGATGTTCTTTCATAAATCCATTGATGCTTCTGGTCAAACTCAGACTGCAAGTTAGTTTTCCAATGATTGAAACTATGTTTACGCATGATCATTCATTGTTAATTCTGACTAGCCATGGCTTGTTAGTTTTCTACATGATGTTATGATGCATTTATTGTGCATTTAGAGTTGAAAATCTGTTATGTTTGTTTATTCATGGTTGAAACTCTGTTATTTCTGTTTATTCATTGTTAAATCTATATATTATGCTTTATCCTATTTTACTTGATATCACGGTGCATTTAGAGTTGAAAATCTCCTATTTTGTTTATTCATGGTTAAATGTGGCTATTATGCCTTTTCTATTTTTTACATGATATTATGATGCATTTAGAGTAAAAAATGTTATTTCTGTTTATTCATGCTTATTTCTGTTATTACTCGCTTCATTTTTGTTTCAAACAAAAATTTACTTGCAATTAATTGGCAGAGTTTATCTATAGAGAGATCAGAAAGGTCGTTGTGGAAGAGATAGGTTCTGAGAATGTTGTTCAAATCGTAACCGATAATGGGTCAAATTACAAGAAAGCATGTAAAACTCTAGTAGAACAACCAGAGTTTAGTCATATTGTTTGGCAGCCATGTGCTGCCCACACTGTTAACCTCATGCTTAAGGATGTTGCTAAGTTTCGTGAGATTGACGTGATAGTTAAAAGTGCTAAGTAGATCTGTAGATTTTTCTACAATCACAATAACCTACATGATAGCATGAAAAAGAACATTGGTGGTGAACTCATAAAATCGAATGCGGCCCGGTTTGGAACGGTGTTCATGTTCTTGGAGAGTTTCCATTGTAAGAAAGATGAGTTTAGGAAATGGATGGTGTCCGGTGATTGGAAGGGAAGTACTTGGAACGGTGCTGCTGATTATGTGTTTGCTGAAGAGCTGCTATCTAGTAATATGTGGTGGGCAGCTTTAGAGTGGGTTCTTGCTGTGCTAGAGCCACTCTATAAAGCCCTTAGATATGCTGATACACAAAAGAGATGCACCCTATCTGGATTCAAGAAGAGTATGATGACAGCCATACAAAAGTTGGAAAGTCATCTTGGTGGTGGATCACAAATGTTTCATAGAGTCATGAGCAAGGTGTCCAAGAGGATCGATGCTATGCAAGAAGGCACACTATTGGTTGCAGGTAGTTACAAAACTAACTAAATTTGTATTATGACGCTCTCTTTTCATGGTTTTAACTTCTTTTGTTCTTCCTTCTCCTATGCAGTTGCTGTTCTTGATCCTTACACACATTATCAGATCAACATGAGCAAGATTATGGACTATGCTCTTGCACTAACAGATGCCATTGAGAAGATCGCAGACCCTGAGACCGCTGTTTTGGCCATTGATGAAGTCAGCACTTATAGGGAATGTCATGGGAGGTTTGGCTCAAGGCTGGCACGTTCCTCTGCAGAGAAAATGTCACCAAGTAAGTTCCAATACCCCACTTGTAATATTCTCTATTACCCCAGTTTTTGCAACTCAGTTCATCTCACTATGTGAATTTTGTTTTAACTTGGCAGCTGAGTGGTGGTTCCAATTTGGAGGGGAAGTTCCTAATCTGCAGAAGTGTGCCTTGAGGATTGTATCACAATGCGTTTCGTCAAGTGGCTGTGAGAGGAATTGGAGCGCTTTTGCTTTGGTCCACACCAAGCAAAGAAACCGTCTTCTATATGGCAAGCTGCACAAGCTTGTATCTGTGCGCTACAACTTGAAGGTATGAAATATGTTTTGCCCATATGCCATTATTCACCCATATGCCATGATTCACCTGCATACTGTTGTTTACTAAGCATTGTTTGAAATAAAGGATGTTGTTTACTAAGTAAATGCTACTATTTATTAAAGACTGTTACTAGGTTGTTATTTAAAGTAAATGTTGATGTTTACTTAGCAATATTTAGAGTAAAGGCTGGTGTCTAATAAGCATTGTTTTATACATAGCGACTTTATCCATTTTATTCTTTGTACTTCGTTGTCATTGACTGATTTTGTTTTCACATTTTGAAGATACGTGCTGAAGAAGAAGAAGACCCGGTGAGAGAGAATGATAAGCAGAAGGAAGTTGATGCATGTGCAATGATGATGGATACAACCATGTTTGATGCAACAAATCCTATGATGGAATGGTTGAATGAGGATGAGGAGCATGCAATCTTGGATGGAGTTGATGCTGCTAGTGTCGTATTTGAGAAAATACGTTTGCTTATCTCAAGTAGGAAAGTTTCTCGTCTTGCAAGGAAGGACAATGGCAGGAAAAGAAAGAGGGTAGAGGAAGAAGAGGATGACTACCATGATAGTGAGGATGATGATGAAGAAAATGAGGAGCTGGACCTGGAAATTGATGATGATGATGATAGCCATGATGATGGTGCAAGTCAATCTGATGGAGGAGATTCGCCAATGCAAGTTGAAAAGGATTTAACAAGCCAAGTTGGAAACAATGTTGAGGTAACAAGTGATGGTAGTTTGGTGAACCGTAGATCTGAACGGGTTAGGCAAGCAAAGAAGGTCAAGGAGGTCACCAGCCTTTACAATTGACAAGTAAGTTCCTTGTGATGACATCAAAAATTTCCCATTTATGCACTTTCTTATATTCTGTCATAAACATGTGGTGTTTGCTTTAGTCCATATGATTTTATATGTTGTTTCAATTGGGGTTGCCATCTATTAACTGTTGTTTCTGCCATCTACTTGATGTTTATATAATTCACAATGTGTTAGTCCATATGATTCTATATGGTGTTTCAATTGGGGCTGCCATCTATGAGTTATTGTTGTCATCTACTTGTAATGTTTATATAATTCACAATGCTTTAGTCCATCTAAATTTATATGTTGTTTTAATTTGGGCTGTCATCTATGAGTTGTTTCTTCCGTCTACTTGTAATATTTATATAATTCACATTGTTTCTGCCCATATGATTTTATATGTTGTTCTAATTGCGGTTGCCATCATTGAGTTGTTGTTTCTGCCATCTACTTGTAATGTTTATATAATTCACAATGCTTTAATTGCAAGGTTAAGCGGCATGGGAGCAAAAGAGCTTTTGGTTTGATGAAGACTAACGGGTGGATGAACAGGAAGTCCGAAGTGAAGGTCTCTGTTCGATTCAATACTTTTGGTGCAAGACTGAAGAGTTGAAGAACAGGAAGTCTGAATTGAACTTTTTGTTTGTATTTTGGGGTCGGCATAATTGAACTTCGAATGCCGTGTTAAATTCATTATGGACTGTAATTCTGAACCGTTATGGGTGTTCGTTTCGACTCTTGGTAGAACTATTAAGTCGCATGTTACTCTTAGTATCTGAACTAGCAAGTCACATGTTAATCTGGACTATCATGTTGCTTTTCTAATGGTTGCTGCTCTCCAAATTGATCCACTATGCTATTGTCTGAATGGTTGCAACTAGAGTGTTGATGTTCAGTCTGATACGTAGTGATTTGATGAATAGATTCAGCTGTTTGATTTTTACATGCATATTTTGCTAAAAGTTCTGAATACTCATCTGTTGTTCTGTTGTATTTCAAAATTTTAGGCAAATTTCGCCCATTTTTCGTTCAACTTTCGTCCCAAAATTCAAATTTTGTTTTATGATTTTCGTCCGAGATTTTCCGAAAAAATCCGAAAAATCCGAATTTCGCCCATTTCGTCCAGGACCGGTAAAAATCAAAAAACGAAATCCGAAATTCTGGGCACGAACCCTAGCCCTCTCGCTTGCGTGTGCGTGCTCGTCACCGCCTTTCCTCCTGCTTCCCCATTGTTGCCGCGACGCCTCCACCGGCTACCATAGAATGATGGCCGATGGGAGTACAAGACAGGGAAGACGCCAGCGTTGGCCCGTCGCTTAGGCTGCTGGTGTCGCACGTGCTCCTTCCGGTGAAGTTCAGGATCAAGCGACGACCCGGGCTGAGCTCGTGCTACAGTGATAAACGGTGGTGAATAGTAGCTACAATATCTACAATTAACAAAGGAGCTTGCTGCCACGCCCCAGGCCATGGCCAGTGTAGCCTGGGGCCTGGCTACACCACTGGTCGCACTGGTCAGGTCTGGGCAGAAGGCCGGCCCCTGCGGGGGAAAGGAGCGGGGGTTGGTGCAGCGGCAAATGAGGACGGGGTCGGCCGTGGAGGGAGGCTCGCCGGACGGAGCAGTCGGAGCAAGGAGGCAGGGTCGGCCATGGAGGGATTTTGCTTTGGGGTCGATTCAGTTTGCTGTTCTCTCCTGATCGAGCGGCTGCATTGTTCCACCTTTCGCTTTGAGGTTAGATCATGCATTTCCTACAAGATGTTCGATGAAATGCGTATATGATGTTCGATGAAATGACAGTTTGCTGACCCTTTTTCTGTGTAGTTTGTTGTCGCTGCCTTGGAGCCGCGCAGGGGGCCGCCGCCAAGGACCTCCCCGAGATCCTCTATCGTGTCCTCCACGGCCCCCCGCGACGAGCGCAAGGACCAGGACGACGTCGCCGTGGCGGCCCCGGGGGCAAGAGCGGCAAGCGGCGCTGCGTCGGCGGCGGCAGGGCCGCCGCGGCTGAGGCCACCAAGGCCCGGCGCGAGAAGGAGGCGGAGCACGCGCAGGCCGTGCCCGCGCGCTACGACTCTGACGAGGCCTTCCGCAACCTCTACGACGGCGTTGCCGACCTCTTCGCCGGGCTGCTCAAGTCGAGCCTGGAGCACCTGCGCGCGGGCGACACGGCCAAGATCGCGTTCGCCGCCAAGTGAGGCCATCGCGCGTCGCGTCTTCCCGCACGACTCGAGCCCCGAGTACCTCGCCATCCCCCACAAGCACTACGCCTGCCGCGTCCGCAACCGGCTCCGCTGCGAGGTACAGGTGCCTCTCCGCAAGGTGCTCGAGCTCCCCGTGGTCTACATGAGCGCCTGCAAGTGGGACGAGCTGCCCTACGCGCGCGTGGCGTCCACGGCCATGCGCCAGTACAAGGAGGCGTCCTGGATGGTGCTTCTTTCTTCTGGTAATGCACTGCTCCTTAGCTTTTTTCTTTGCATTTCTTATGAGTTTTGCGTATGCTGCTGCCTCTGCAATTGATGGTATGTGCTTTCTTTTGCTTGGTATAATCTTTGTGTGTGTGTTTTCTGGCGATAGATCATGGGGTCGGTGACGGCGGCCGGAAACCAGGAGGGCTGGCCGAGAAAGAGGGTGAGGACCTGGGGATTGAAGAGGGTATGTTCCTGGTTTCATCACCGCACTAATTAGTCACTTATCTACTAATATTTTATCATGTCTGTGTTGAGGATATCTTTACATGCAAATCACAGTTTCCCATACTGAGCTATACTGTTTTCTCATGTTTTCTTCAGGTTCCTATGCATATTGTTCATTTCAAGGGTAAAGTATTGATGTCATCGTCAAGTCATGTAGACTAATTGCAGAACAAATCTATACTTTTGTTGGGACTAAAAGTGAAAACGATAATTGGGACCAAAACTATGCATTTCTAGGAAATAATAAATAAGCAAAAGGAGTATCCACGGGATGGAGCAGAGGCCGGCGTGGGGCGCAAGGAGCAGCAGTGGCAGAATGGTGCTGCTTGCCGGGCATTGGCCCTCGGATGAATTTGACGCCCGAGTCGAGCTGACGAGCCCCATGGTATCTCCTCCTACCTCCCGATCCACTATTGCTCATTCTCCTCCTCTCTCCATATTTATTTCTTCTTGCTTGAAAGTCTCTTCCATGTAGATCATTGCAAAGTAGTTTATGGCTCAGTATATCATTGCAGGTTCCCACCGTCCAAATTCAGTGTTTCTGTATTTTTGTCGATGCAAGCCTATTCTTCGACTATAAAATAGCAGGGATTTCTTTTCTTATCAATTCTAATCCCTTTGTGATGCATTGTAGGTTTGCTATCAATCTCTCAAAAAGGAAAAACGACATTACTTTGTTATTGGGAGAAACTTCCAGTAGAGTCGCTACCTTGACAGAGATAAATATGCGATCAAGGATATATTCAGTGGTTTTTTGAGGAAAAAACTTGGAGGATATTTTTGCAGGTTTATCGCTTGCCTTATTGCTTTATCATGGCGTATTCGTCTCTTCTTATCCAAGAAAGGGCCTTCTTCATGTTTGCAGATAGTTTGGTGCTCACATGGTTATTTTGTCGAGATTCTCCTTCTGTTCATTATTTGGGAACCATCTCCTGCAGCTCAGCTACTGTCCAGCTGCTGCCCTTATGGTGATTGATTAATGGTGTATGTTTTCCTATTAGTTTCTCTGTATGCCAATGTCTGAATCATATCTCGACGTTTTACATTTCTCCCGGCCTTGGATTCCCTGAGATGTGCTATTCGTAGGCATGCACTTTCTAATAAAATTATGGCAATCAATTTGAACAAGTACTATATCTAGCTACAACAACCTATTGTTTATGTTCCTTGCTTTCGCAAATAGTAGTTTATAGTCTATATCTGCCAAATATCTACACATTAGTTTAGCCACAAAGTAAGATGCCATACTTTAGTCGTGGGTTTGTTATTCTGCTATCGTTTCATGTTGATTAGCCATGATAAATCTAATTTCTAGAGTAGTAGATGATTCATGTCAGGTTTGTTTTAGAGATCGAAATATGGTCTGACTCTGAAATAAGTAGTACGGCGTCCAGTTCGGCATAGGTAGTAGAAAGAATACTAATCCCATTTACATACTATACAAAAACTGAATGGCCTTCTAAAGCTCTGAAACTACTATTTGTTGTGTAATATGTATCCCCTTTTCATACTTTGTATATGCTTTCTACTTAGTAGGCCAAAGTACATGAGAACGATGGCCTACAGGATGTGAATTGCACTAAAATATGTACAGGTTTTGTGCCGGACTAACTGTCAGTATAGTATTTCAGGTGCTTCTTCTGTAACTTGATGGAAGCTAGGAGGGCCGAGATGAGCATCCGGCTTCCTGGGTCTAAGCCATCGAGATGGTAGAGAGGTTGTTTCCATGTCATCTACTCTAGCAGCCGGACAGGGCATATAAAAACCATGGATCCTTGCTCCCCAGGCCGCAAAATGGACACAGTGATGTCTACGACCTCCTCCTAGATGTATTAATCTCAATCTCATGTTTGGTTTTTGTCGGTGTCAAAACCGGCGGATTTCGGGTAGGGGGTCCTGAACTGTGTGTTTAGGCGGATGGTAACAGGAGACAAGGGACATGATGTTTTTACCCAGGTTCGGGCCCTCTCGGTGGAGGTAAAACCCTACTCCTGCTTGATTAATATTGATGGTATGGGTATTACAAGAGTTGATCTACCACGAGATCAGAAAGGCTAAACCCTAGAAGCTAGCCTATGATATGATTGTTGTTCGTCCTACGAACTAAAACTCTTCGGTTTATATAGACACCGGAGAGGGCTAGGGTTACACAGAGTCGGTTATAATGGGAGGAGATCTTCATATCGTATCGCCAAGCTTGCCTTCCACGTCAAGGAAAGTCCCTATCCGGACACGGGACGAAGTCTTCAATCTTGTATCTTCATAGTCCGGGAGTCCGGCCAAAGGTCATAGTCCGGCCATTCGGACACCCCCTAATCCAGGACTCCCTCAGTAGCCCCCGAACCAGGCTTCAATGACGACGAGTCCGGCGCGCAAATTGTCTTCGGCATTGCAAGGCGGGTTCTTCTCCAGCTTCATATGCTTGTAGAATAGTGTCCGGCTTCTGATAAATGTTGCGCTCCTTGGCTTCCACACCAAATAAAGGCCATTTTCCACATGTCGAACGAATGTGAAAAGCCAGGGTATTTTTGCATTTCCCCCCCTAGCGACTCAAATAAGCTGTCTATAAAAAGAGACGGGGATCTAGATTTGAACCACACCATCTCCCCTTCGCAAGCTTTCATCGAAGCACTTCTGACCAAAAAATCCATTCCATCATGGACAGCCGACGCGGCTCCTCCTCTCGCGCTCCCAGCCCCAAGCCTGGGGATTGGGAGAGATGCTCGGTCCCGCATAGTGAACTCGTAGTGCTTCAATCCAAGGGGCTCCTTCCCCCAGCATATATGGTCCCAGTTCGAGCTGGGCTCGCCACTTATAGCGGCGGAGAGCAAGCAGAGAGCATCCCCCATCCCTCTCGAGGAGAGCGGGTATGCCTAGTCCCTTATTTAATAAGAGGACTCAGATTTCCAATTCATCCGTTTCTCTGAGGGTTCCTAGACTTCTACGGCCTCCAGCTACACCACCTCACGCCTGCCTCCATTCTGCATATTGCAGGCTTCGTGGCCCTGTGCGAACTATTTTTGGGCGTTGAGGCCCATTTCGCGATGTGGAAGAGGTTGTTCTGCCTCGTGCCCCGTTCTCAGGAGGGGTCTATTTATTAAGTGGGCGGAGCCGAACTATGGCGCATCGCTGGGACCGGATATCTATCCGGTACCCCAAATAGGACGTCCGAGGACTAGCCCTCAGAGTGGTTCTATATAGATGACGTCCCCCTGCCGGACCCTGTACAGATCGGCCTCCCTGAGTTCAGTAATGCTCTGTTGAAGAAGCGCCTGAGATGGCGCCCGCGGAACCCTCAGAGGGAAACTGACAGGGACGTCCTTTACCTGATGAGCCGGATAAGGTTGTTGGCTCATTCCGGACTGACCATGATCAAGGTCATGGCCATATGCATTACGCCAGGGGTGCAGCCGCCTCAATACAGAGGCCACCCCATGTGGGATTTCAACGGGGAGGACGACGCCACCCGGTGCGGTCGTAAGGGGCCAGATTCGGCTGCCACCTTAACGAGAATTTTATCCGCTTTGTACAAGGGAGAAGAAGAGAAATTCCTCTATGCCAACCCGGAGGGCGGATTCTCCATGTACAATCCTCCAAGTTGGGTAAGCGAACAATTTCACTTATCTACCCGCTTTCGAAATTCCCATGATTGAGGATTCAGTCTGGTGATATTAACTCAGGAGTTACGCCAGACGGTGAAGGAGATCAACAGCCCTTCCCCACAGCTCGAGGACCCAGAATGGTCCCTCGATCCGGATTCCCAATAGGATCCGGACTTATGTGTGGAGTTAATTGATGGGGTGTTTCATCAATTGAGTAAGGACAACACCTTAGTGGCCATTACGGCCGACTATCCCGGATTACTTCCAGCCTCAAAGGTAGCCGAGACCGAAGTCCTGGTACTTTGAAGGAGATCCATCCATGCCTTATTTTCAATGTTGTAG
This sequence comes from Triticum aestivum, assembly GCF_018294505.1. Classification (NCBI taxonomy): domain Eukaryota; kingdom Viridiplantae; phylum Streptophyta; class Magnoliopsida; order Poales; family Poaceae; genus Triticum; species Triticum aestivum. Next base: position 569,276,883 of record NC_057801.1, read on the forward strand.
ACCAATATTGTTTCGTTTTGCAAGGGAAATCCTTGAGGCGGAGTGCCGGGCCCGCGGTGGGCAGCCAACAAGGGCCGCTAAAGCCAGGCGGGCAAAAAGGAAGTGCGGACCAGATCAAGACTCCGGTGCAACGGTACAACGTGCGAATTTCACGCCTAGGGTCTATGCCCTTAAGTCATTTTAACGCCCATGTTCTCCTTAGGAAGAAGAGAGCCCGCCGGACTATATCCACCGGCCAGACTTCAAGGTCAGGTCCGGAAGCGGAGGCGGACACGGGGCGCGCGTCGGGTATTCCTCCGACAGAGGATGCAGACGGGCTATCTGCCACCAATTCAGAGGTGGCGAGTGCCATGAACCACAGGCATCGCTGGACTGTTCTTCAGGACGCATGTTTTTCCCCAGAGGCGTTAAACGCCTTTAATACAGGAGATGCGTACCTCCGTGCCGCTCAAAATGGTCTAGCCAGGGCCACGGAGCAGTATGTAAAAGACATACTGGTGAGTAAATCTGATAGTTATATATGTCAGTAGCCCCCGAGACTTGAAATAGTTAAGATAACTATTTTAAGTATCATATGTTATGCAGTGTCTTACAGAGAAGAACACGCAACTGTCTCAGGAGTTAGCGGAGTGCAAGGCCCAACTCGAGGCCGCACTCGCCGTTTCAGCTATTGGCAAGGAGAACCCCTCAGGTAATGTATGCTCCCAAAAATAATTCCATTGCGAAGTGCGGCATGTGTGCAATGCTGACGATAACAATACAGATGAGGCCGGAGTAAATCCGGACAAGCAACAACTCCTACGCCAATTAAAGGCTGGCGAGAGCGTGCTGACAAGGGTGAGGCAAGAGAAGAACAAACTTCAAGATGCCAATACCCAGCTGGGCGAGGAACTAAAGGATGTTCGTATCCAGCTGTCTGCTTCCGTAAAGGAAAATCGGCGACTTCGACGCGGCATTTTTAGTAAGTGCTTGAGGAATTCTCGAAAAAAAAATCGGCGAAGAAATCGATTGACAGAGCTATGTCTGTAGGTCTGCTGACAGGTCGTCCTGCGAAGGAAATGCCCGGTTCAACGGGAGACCTTCTTCCCGAGCTGTTGCAACTGCACGAACGAATTCAGCAGGCAATGCAGAGCGTCGTTCAGGCTATGTGGCCATCCCTGTCCATCCCCCAAGACCTTGGGGAGCTTGCAAAGAAGCTGGAGGGAGTGCGGCAGCGCTTCCGGTTGTGGAAGATATCGGCCTGCCGTCAAGGTGCCAGGGAGGCCTGGGCCATGGTGAAGACACGGTACACGAAGGCTGACCCAAACCACATGGCCGAGGTCGGCCCTATGGGTCTGACGGAAAGGAGATCCCTGTCAGCTTAGTATATGGCCAGGTAGAGCTGGCTGCAAAGTATTCGCAACGGGACTGTAAATTAGACTGCCTGTTGGATGGTATTGAAGAAGAGTATACCGAGTCGGATTGACTCTATAATTTAAAATGACATGAAAAATGCCTTCTAGCCGGATTGTAGATCGTTTGCCATTGCGGACCTTTTCGCTTCGACCTCCGGACCCTATAGTCCGGAGTGTGTCCGAATACCCTCTCGATTATGTAAGAATCGGAGCATGCATGGAGACAAGGCGTAGGGGTCATAATTGCTTTAGCAGATAAGTGCCCAACTAGTTATGTTATATTACATGGTTAGTAAGAAACATCTTCCAGGGAGAACAGTTCCGTTAGGGGTTCCTTTCCCTGGGAGGCATGCCCTAAAGTGCATGTCCGGACTGCGAAAAAGAGCAGAAAAGCATCTGGGGGCAGATAAATAAACAAGAAAAATCATCTTTTATTTCACCGACCGAATATTCCCTTAAGAACGCTAGCTTTCGGCTTCACCCAGTCTGAGATACACATCCGGCTGACCCGGTAGTAACAATCGCAGAGGTGCTCCCTTTACCACCTAGCCGAACGAACGGGAACGTAGGGGTAAGCACAGGAGCCAGGCAACCCAGCTTGGCCAAAACTTAAGTCATATCGATGCATATAATGGTGTATAAAAGGTTCACGCGGAAGTGTCACGCATGTTTTGGGCATGAGGCCCGTTTAATATAAACTTCTGATAAAGAAGCCCCCAGGTATGATGAGCGCGGGTGGCGCGTCAAGTATGTGCGAACAGTGCACATGCAAGCCCCTAAGGGCGTGGGAGAGAAAAAAAGGTAGGGAGAAGGAGAGAAATCCCGGACAGCTAATGTAAAAAAGAAAAAAAAAGGGAACAGAGGAAGGAGACGAACACGGAATCCGGCGCTAGGCGTAGAATCTTCGTAGGCGTGCTGCGTTCCATGGGTTCGGCTCGAGTCGGTTGTCCGATGCGTTTCGCAGACGGTACGCTCCACCAGTCAGTACTTGGTCGATTATGAAGGGACCCTCCCATTTGGGCTTTAGTTTGTCCTTTTTCTTGTCCGGGAGGCGTAGAACTAGTTCGCCAACATTGTAAGTTTTGGCCCGTACTTCTCTGCTTTGATATCTTCGAGCCTGCTGTTGATAGAATGCGGAGCGAGCTTTTGCCACGTCGCGCTCCTCCTCCAATGCGTCCAAGCTGTCCTGCCATCAAGCTCGGCTTCTCTTTCTTCGTACATGCACAGTCGAGGTGAGTCATGTATTATGTCGCAGGGCAGAACTGCCTCTGCGTCGTATACCATAAAAATGGTGTGAATCCGGTAGTGCGATTCGGCGTGGTCCGCAGCCCCCAGAGTACGGAGTCAAGGTCCTCTACCCAGTGCGTGTTTGATTCCTTGAGGGATCGCACTAGTTTGGGTTTGATGCCGCTCATAATAAGACCGTTGGCTCGTTCGACTTGACAGTTAGTTTGTGGGTGATAGACTGAAGCGTAGTCGAGCTTGATGCCCATGTTTTTGCACCAGAGTTTAACTTCGTCGACCATAAAGTTTGTGCCATTGTCAGTTATGATGCTGTGGGGGACGCCGTAGCGGTGTACAACCCCGGATATGAAGTCTATCACCGGTCCGGATTCAGCCGTCTTTACAGGCTTGGCCTCTATCCATTTGGTGAATTTGTCCACCATAACCAGTAGATATTTTTTCTTGTGGGTTCCTCCTTTAAGGGGTCCAACCATGTCAAGCCCCCAGACCGCAAAAGTCCAGGTAATGGGTATGGTTTGTAGTGCGGTAGGCGGCATGTGGCTTTGATTAGCGAATAATTGGCAACCGACGCATCGCTGCACTAAATCCTGAGCGTCTGCCCGGGTCGTCGACCAATAAAATCCGGTACGGAAGGCCTTGCTTACGAGGGCCCGGGCTGCGGCGTGGTGCCCGCCGAGTCCGGCATGAATTTCAGCCAGAAGGTTTCGCCCTTCCTCTTCAGAGATACACCTTTGAAGGACTCCGGTTGTGCTTTTCTTATAAAGCTCTCCCTCGTGGACTTTGTAGGCTTATAGATCGCCGCACTATGCAGCGGGCCTTGTTTTCGTCCTTGGGAAGTTCCTGCCTAGTTAGGTAGGCTAGGAATGGTTCTGTCCATGTGGCAATGACTGTCCAGGTTTGCTAGCCAGTCCGGATGTTTTATATCTCTGATGAATCCGGCTTCCAGCAGTTTTGCTAGCTCCTCTCCCATGGCTTGTCTCTTGGGTTCGGAGAAACGCCGCAGAGTCTGCTTAACGGGCTTAAACCCTTTTAGGATATTCAGGCTGTGCTCAGCCAGCCTGCGTGGGATTCCCGGCATGTCTGAAGGGTGCCAGGAAAAAATGTCCCAATTTTCTCGCAGGAATTCTCTGAGTGCGGCATCTACATCGGGTTTTAGTTGTGCCCCGATGGATGCCGTTTTTGTGGGGTCCGTTGGATGGACTTGGAATTTGACTATTTCGTCCGCTGGTTTGAAAGAGGTGGACTTGGATCTCTTATCTAGTATCACATCGTCCCTGTCCACCATGGAGCGCAACGCAGTTAGTTCCTCGGCCGCTAGGGCTTCGGATAATGCCTCCAGGGCCAGTGCGGCTGTCTTGTTTTCGGTGCGGAGCGCTGTATCCGGATCACTTGCAAGAGTGATGATTCCGTTGGGTCCGGGCATTTTGAGCTTCATGTACCCATAATGGGGTATGGCTTGAAAAATTGTAAACGCTTCTCGCCCTAGCAGAGCGTGGTATCCGCTGCTGAACGGGGCCACTTGAAATGTGACCTCCTCGGATCTGTAATTATCCGGCGTGCCGAACACCACATCCAGTGTGATTTTTCCTGAACAGCACGCTTCCCGGCTTGGTATTATTCCTCTGAAGGTTGTGTTGCTTCGCTCAATGCGACTCCAGTCTATTTCCATTTTTCGCAGGGTTTCCTCGTAGATGAGGTTAAGTCCGCTACCGCCGTCCATGAGTACCTTTGTAAGTCAGAAGTCGTCCACTATCGGACTGAGGATCAATGCGGCTGGTGCTCCGGCTGTCCGGAATTTAGGTTCGTCACTGGCATTAAAAGTAATAGCCGTGTCACTCCATGGGTTTATTGTTGCTACTTGGTAGACTTCGGCAAGGTTGCGGAGGGTTCGTTTCCTCGCATTGTTTGATGTGGAGGTCTCGAAGACTGTCGACACCGTACTGGCCTTTCTGGGGTGGTGTTCTTCGGATTCTGGAGCTAGAAGCTCCTCGCCACTTCTGGCCACCTGCCAGAGTATCCAACATGCTCTAAGGCTGTGAGTTGGTGTGACTTTCCCTGAACTATGAATTTTACAGGGTCCATTGAGCCATCCCTCCAGTACGGTCCCATACCCTATAGAGGGTTTTTGTTTTTTGATGTTTGGCTCATGTGCCTGGCGATAATGCGCCCTTTTGTTTCGGACTCGTGTTGAATTCAGGGCCGGATTGTCCCAGAATTTATTTTTGGTTTTCCGAACGCTTTTTGTCGCACAGTACTTTCGTACTATGGATATCAAGTCGGCGAAGCGTGTAATTTCGCGGCGACTTTTGGCGTTGAGGATTCCGATGTCCGTGCAGTTGTTACAGAAGAATGAAATTGCTTCTTCCTCACGGCAGTCCCTTATCCTGTTCATAACCAGGAGAAATCTGGCCCAATAGTGGTGTACTGTTTCCCCGGGCGCTTGCCGTATTTGGGATAAATCCCTTATAGTTGGGTGGGCGGGTGGATTTAAATCCGGAACCCTGCCCGATAAGAGATTCAGGGGCCAAGAAGTTTCCGAATTCGGAAGCTTGCTTTCTTGGACATTGTTCAATGAATCAGGCCTGCTGCCTGACTTTAGGTTCAGGACTTGGGCAACATCCTCCCCTCCGCGGGTATCCGGCTTGGAGGGGTCGGGAATCCGGACACATCTGGTCCTTAGAGCGGGCGAAGATGCGCCGCATTGTTCTTCCACCAATTCAACGTGGTGGGTGATCTGGGGAGAGTCGATCTCTCTCTGGTTGGGTTTAAACCCGATCTGGCCGTAATCTGTAGCGACTCCCAGGGCGGCAATGCGATCCAGGAGCTCATTCAAGGAAGAGAGCTCCGTCGGATCTAACTGCTCGGCGAGTTCCGAGCTGATGTGAAGATTGCTTTCGATGGCCTGAGAGGTCATCGTCGGCGCGACGGCCGAACAGGCGGTCATCAAGAACCTGCCTAGCCGGAGAGTTTGACTGACAGCCAAAGCTCCTTTAGCGACAGCGTCGTCTTTAAAGACGGGGTGCGGCATCCTTCCTAACGGTGACGGTACAGAGGAACTCTCAATGAAAGCAGCAATGTCAGTGTCAAAACCGACGGATCTCGGGTAGGGGGTCCCGAACTATGCGTCTAGGCAGATGGTAACAGGAGACAAGGGACACAATGTTTTTACCCAGGTTCGGGCCCTCTTGGTGGAGGTAAAACCCTACTCCTGCTTGATTAATATTGATGGTATGGGTATTACAGGAGTCGATCTACCACGAGATCAGAGAGGCTAAACCCTAGAAGCTAGCCTATGATATGATTGTTGTTCGTCCTACGGACTAAAACTCTCCGGTTTATATAGACACCGTAGAGGGCTAGGGTTACACAGAGTGGGTTACAATGGGACGAGATCTTCATATCGTATCGCCAAGCTTGCCTTCCACGCCAAGGAAAGTCCCTATCCGAACACGGGACGAAGTCTTCAATCTTGTATCTTCATAGTCCGAGAGTCCGGCCAAAGGTCATAGTCCGGCCATCCGGACACCCCCTAATCCAGGACTCCCTCAGTTTTCTTCCTTTTTCTCTTCTAATGGTGTAATTTCTTTTACTAAGATAACACCATGTTTGTTGTAATGCCTTATTTGATGTAAGATCCCTTTTCTACTTTGAATGAATTTACTGCATATATTTCTTATTTAGTTTAGTTCATCATTCAGAGATGATGGAATATTTTTGTCCTTCACAGGTTAAATGAGCATTGCCTAGTCCTTTATAGGTTAAATGAGCATTGCGTAAAAGTATGTCTAAGTTCTCTTTCTTCAAGTGCTTCAAGTAAATGAAATTGTTTATTCCGAATTTAATACCTTTTAATAATAATCATAATGAGAGAGGGGTATGCTTCTCTATCTCTCTGGGCAAATGTTACTTTAGACAACATGTACTAAGAAATAAAAACTCTGGAAATGTGTTTGAATCGCACAAAAAGAGTTCGTAGTTCTTATTCATACTTGAAACACGTGAGGCTCTGCAAATTAAACCATGTTTTTTTCCAAGGCGCATATGGATTTAGCAGACCACAACTAAACCGACTGTATATACATGGCATGTCCTTAGTAAAGGAAACTATTTTCATCGCGAACATGGCTTTAGTTGAAGGTTCTTGCAGCATGAAACTACTTTCATCGATAACATGTATTCAGCAGGTCTCTGCGCCATTTGGCGCAACGGGTCAACTAGTCATACAAATAGAGAATGCTAGGTCTTTAAACAAATCGGCAGGCCGGCACCGGAAGGAGCTTGAAGAAGCCCAGATTATCAAGCCTAGGGACCAATAACTCGAGGATCAGACTCACCAAATAACTCATTATAGAGTATCATAAATAGGCATGACGGCCATCCAGGCCCCGCCACCCCGGAGCTGGTCTCCGGATAGCCAAAAGTGGCATACCAACTTTCGGTCTAACACCCGTAGGCAGGAGCTACTCAGCACCGACAGGATACACTACGACTCGATGCATTACCACCCAAGACCCACGTGACGAAGTCACAAATGCGGTCAAGACCGAGCTTTGCCTCGGCGCTGAAGAATATTCGGCTACTTTCATCACTGAAGCAGCGAGTCACGGTTTCTTTAATCGAACCTAAATTCGACAGCCGAACTCCCGCACACCGACAAGGGAGTCCGAACTGCTTCAGGATACCCCAACCTAATCATAGATCATACAGACCCTTCAGCATAAGCTGGATGGATCACATCTACGGCTCAGCCACTGCTCACACACACCTCTTAAGCACTATTTGCAGGTTCACCCTCGCGCACAACCGGAGCGGCGGCTTGGAATCAGCTCAGACGCATATAGGGGGGATGTCAACCCCACCTGAACACAATCCGGATATTCCTCCGGACCCGCGCACAGCCAACCACCGCCCGACCCCAACAGGTTCTGCCGTCATGCCTCTCTTTTATAACATGCACCGTACCCATACGCATAGACGTATTACTTAAATACAGCATGTGGAGTCATTTGACACTTATCTGCTATTTTTCAACGACATTTTGTCATAATGGCATCCGAACATCTTGTTATGCCTTCGAACGTCAGGGGCTTCCTTGAAGGAAATATGCCCTAGAGGCAATAATAAAGTTATTATTTATTTCCTCATATCATGATAAATGTTTATTATTCATGCTAGAATTGTATTAACCGGAAACATGATACATGTGTGAATACATAGACAAACATATAGTCACTAGTATGCCTCTACTTGACTAGCTCATTAATCAAAGATGGTTATGTTTCCTAACCATAGACATGTGTTGTCATTTGATTAATGGGATCACATCATTAGGAGAATGATGTGATTGACATGACCCATTCTGTTAGCCTAGCACTTGATCGTTTAGTATATTGCTATTGCTTTCTTCATGACTTATACATGTTCCTGTAACTATGAGAATTATGCAACTCCCGTTTACCGGAGGAACACTTTGGGTACTACCAAACGTTACAACGTAACTGGGTGATTATAAAGGAGTACTACAGGTGTCTCCGAAGGTACATGTTGAGTTGGCGTATTTCGAGATTAGGTTTTGTCACTCCGATTGTCGGAGAGGTATCTCTGGGCCCTCTCGGTAATGCACATCATTATAAGACTTGCAAGCAATGTGACCAAATGAGTTGGTTATGGGATGATGCATTATGGAACGAGTAAAGAGACTTGCCGGTAATGAGATTGAACTAGGTATTGGATACCGACGATCAAATCTCGGGCAAGTAACATACCGATGACAAAGGGAACAATGTATGTTGTTATGCCGTTTGACCGATAAAGATCTTCGTAGAATATGTAGGAACCAATATGGGCATCCAGGTTCCGGTATTGGTTATTGACCGAGAATAGTTCTAGGTCATGTCTACATAGTTCTCGAACCCGTAGGGTCCGCACGCTTAACATTACGATGACAGTTTTATTATGAGTTTATAAGTTTTGATGTACCGAAGTTTGTTCGGAGTCCCGGATGTGATCACGGACGTAACGAGGAGTCTCGAAATGGTCGAGACATAAAGATTGATATATTGGAAGCCTATATTTGGACATCGGAATTGTTCCGGGTGAAATCGGCATTTTACCGGAGTACCGGGAGGTTACCGGAACCCCCCGGGGGGTTATTGGGCCTACATGGGCCTCGAGGGAGAAGAGGGAAGGAGGCAGGAGGGGGCCGCGTGCCCCTCCCCTTCCTAGTCCGAATAGGACAAGGGAAAGGGGGCGGCGCCCCCCCCCCCCTTTCCTTCCCCTCTTCCTCCTCTTTCCCCCCTTCTCATATTCCAACTAGGAAAGAAGGGGGTCCTACTCCCGGTGGGAGTAGGACTCCCCCCTTGGCGCGCCCTCCTTGGCCGGCCGCCTCCTCCCCCCTGGCTCCTTTATATACGGGGGCGGGGGGGGCACCCCATAGACACACAAGTTGATCTATGGATCGTTCCTTAGCCGTGTGCGGTGCCCCCCTCCACCATATTCCACCTCGGTCATATCGTCGCGGAGTTTAGGCGAAGCCCTGCGCCGGTAGAGCATCATCATCGTCACCACGCCGTCGTGCTGACGGAACTCATCCCCGAAGCTTTGCTGGATCGGAGCCCGGGGATCGTCATCGAGCTGAACGTGTGCTGAACTCGGAGGTGCCGTACATTCGGTACTTGGATCGGTCGGATCGTGAAGACGTACGACTACATCAACCGCGTTGTGCTAACGCTTCCGCTTACGGTCTACGAGGGTACGTGGACAACACTCTCCCCTCTCGTTGCTATGCCATCACCATGATCTTGCGTGTATGTAGGAATTATTTTGAAATTACTACGTTCCCCTACAGTGGCATCCGAGCCTAGGTTTTATGCGTTGATGTTATATGCACGAGTAGAACACAAGTGAGTTGTGGGCGATACAAGTTATACTGCTTACCAGCATGTCATACTTTGGTTCGGCGGTATTGTGAGATGAAGCGGCCCGGACCGACATTACGCGTACGCTTACACGAGACTGGTTTCACCGTTACGAGCACTCGTGCTTAAAGGTGGCTGGCGGGTGTCTGTCTCTCTCACTTTAGCTGAATCGAGTGTGGCTACGCCCGGTCCTTGTGAAGGTTAAAACAGCACCAACTTGACGAACTATCGTTGTGGTTTTTATGCGTAGGTAAGAACGGTTCTTGCTAAAGCCCATAGCAGCCACGTAAAATTTGCAACAACAAAGTAGAGGACGTTTAACTTGTTTTTGCAGGGCATGTTGTGATGTGATATGGTCAAGACGTGATGCTATATTTTATTGTATGAGATGATCATGTTTTGTAACCGAAGTTATCGGCAACTGGCAGGAGCCATATGGTTGTCGCTTTATTGTATGAAATGCAAATGCCCTGTAATTGCTTTACTTTATCTCTAAGCAGTAGCGATAGTCGTAGAAGCAATAGATGGCATAACGACAACGATGCTACGATGGAGATCAAGGTGTCGCGCCGGTGACGATGGTGATCACGACGGTACTTCGAAGATGGAGATCACAAGCCCAAGATGATGATGGCCATATCATATCACTTATATTGATTGCATGTGATGTTTATCCTTTATGCATCTTATCTTGCTTTGATTGACGGTAGCATTTTAAGATGATCTCTCACTAATAATCAAGAAGTGTTCTCCCTGAGTATGCACCGTTGCGAAAGTTCTTCGTGCTGAGACACCACGTGATGATCGGGTGTGATAGGCTCTACGTTCAAATACAACGGGTGCAAAACAGTTGCACACGCGGAATACTCAGGTCATACTTGACGAGCCTAGCATATACAAATATGGCCTCGGAACACGGAGACCAAAAGGTCAAACGTGAATCATATAGTAGATATGATCAACATAGTGATGTTCACCATCGAAACTACTCCATCTCACGTGATGATCGGACATGGTTTAGTTGATTTGGATCACGTGATCACTTAGGTGACTAGAGAGATGTCTGTCTAAGTGGGAGTTCTTCAGTAATATGATTAATTGAACTTAAATTTATCATGAACTTAGTACCTGATAGTATTTTGCTTGTCTATGTTTGTTTGTAGATAGATGGCTCGTGTTGTTGTTCCATTGAATTTTAATGCGTTCCTTGAGAAAGCAAAGTTGAAAGATGATGGTAGCAATTACACGGACTGGGTCCGTAACCTGAGGATTATCCTCATTGCTGCACAGAAAAGTTACGTCCTGGAAGCACCGCTGGGTGCCAGGCCTGCTGCTGATGCAACTGACGACGTTAAGAACATCTGGCAGAGCAAAGCTGATGACTACTCGATAGTTCGGTGTGCCATGCTTTACGGCTTAGAACCGGGTCTTCAACGACGTTTTGAACGTCATGGAGCATATGAGATGTTCCAGGAGTTGAAGTTAATATTTTAAGCAAATGCCCGGATTGAGAGATATGAAGTCTCCAATAAGTTCTATAGCTGCAAGATGGAGGAGAATAGTTCTGTCAGTGAACACATACTCAAAATGTCTAGGTATAATAATCCTTGATTCAACTGGGAGTTAATCTTCCTGATGATAGTGTCATTGACAGAATTCTTCAATCACTGCCACCAAGCTACAAGAGCTTCGTGATGAACTATAATATGCAAGGGATGAACAAGACTATTCCCGAGCTCTTCGCGATGCTAAAAGCCGCGGAGGTAGAAATCAAGAAGGAGCATCAAGTGTTGATGGTTAACAAGACCACCAGTTTCAAGAAAAAGGGCAAAGGGAAGAAGAAGGGGAACTTCAAAAAGAACAGCAAGCAAGTTGCTGCTCAAGAGAAGAAACCCAAGTCTGGACCTAAGCCTGAAACTGAGTGCTTCTACTGCAAGCAGACTGGACACTGGAAGCGGAACTGCCCCAAGTATTTGACGGATTAGAAGGATGGCAAAGTGAACAAAGGTATATGTGATATACATGTTATTGATGTGTACCTTACTAATGCTCGCAGTAGCACCTGGGTATTTGATACTGGTTCTGTTGCTAATATTTGCAACTCGAAACAGGGACTACGAATTAAGCGAAGATTGGCTAAGGATGAGGTGACGATGCACGTGGGAAATGGTTCCAAAGTCGATGTGATCGCGGTCGGCACGCTACCTCTACATCTACCATCAGGATTAGTTTTAGACCTAAATAATTGTTATTTGGTGCCAGCGTTGAGCATGAACATTATATCTGGATCTTGTTTGATGCGAGACAGTTATTCATTTAAATCAGAGAATAATGGTTGTTCTATTTATATGAGTAATATCTTTTATGGTCATTCACCCTTGAAAAGTGGTCTATTTTTATTGAATCTCGATAGTAGTGATACACATATTCATAGTGTTGAAACCAAAAGATGCAGAGTTGATAATGATAGTGCAACTTATTTGTGGCACTACCGTTTAGGTCATATCGGTGTAAAGCGCATGAAGAAACTCCATACTGATGGGCTTTTGGAATCACTTGATTATGAATCACTTGGTACTTGCGAACCGTGCCTCATGGGCAAGATGACTAAAACGCCGTTCTCCGGAACTATGGAGCGAGCAACTGATTTGTTGGAAATCATACATACTGATGTTTGTGGTCCAATGAATGTTGAGGCTCGCGGCGGGTATCGTTATTTTCTCACCTTCACAGATGATTTGAGCAGATATGGGTATATCTACTTGATGAAACACAAGTCTGAAACATTTGAAAAGTTCAAAGAATTTCAGAGTGAAGTGGAAAATCATTGTAACAAGAAAATAAAATTTCTACGATCTGATCGTGGAGGAGAATATTTGAGTTATGAGTTTGGTCTACACTTGAAACAATGCGGAATAGTTTCGCAACTCACGCCACCCGGAACACCACAACGAAATGGTGTGTCCGAACGTCGTAATCGTACTTTACTAGATACGGTGCGATCTATGATGTCTCTTACTGATTTACCGCTATCGTTTTGGGGTTATGCTTTAGAGACGGCCACATTCACGTTAAATAGGGCACCATCAAAATCCGTTGAGACGACGCCTTGTGAACTGTGGTTTGGCAAGAAACCAAAGTTGTGGTTTCTTAAAGTTTGGGGCTGCGATGCTTATGTGAAGAAACTTCAACCAGATAAGAGCAAACCCAAATCGGAGAAATGTGTCTTCATAGGATACCCAAAAGAGACTATTGGGTACACCTTCTATCACAGATCTGAGGGCAAGATTTTCGTTGCTAAAATCAGATCCTTTCTAGAGAAGGAGTTTCTCTCGAAAGAAGTGAGTGGGAGGAAAGTAGAACTTGATGAGATAACTGTATCTACTCCCTTATTGGAAAGTAGTTCATCACAAGAACCGGTTCCTATGACAACTACACCAATTAGTGAGGAAGCTAATGATATTGATCATGAAACTTCAGGTCAAGTTTCTACTGAACCTCGTAGGTCTACCAGAGTAAGATCCGCACCAGAGTGGTACGGTAATCCAATTCTGGAAGTCATGTCGCTTGACCATGATGAACCTACGAACTATGAGGAAGCGATGATGAGCCCAGATTCCGCAAAATGGCTAGAGGCCATGAAATCTGAGATGGGATCCATGTATGGAAACAAAGTATGGACTTTGGTTGACTTGCCCGATGATCGGCAAGCAATTGAGAATAAATGGATCTTTAAGAAGAAGACTGGCGCAGATGGTAATGTAACTGTCTATAAAGCTCGACTTGTTGTGAAAGGTTTTCGACAAGTTCAAGGAGTTGACTACGATGAGACTTTCTCACCCGTAGAGATGCTTAAGTCTGTCCGAATCATGTTAGCTATTGCTGCATTTCATGATTATGAAATTTGGCAAATGGATGTCAAAACTGCATTCTTAAATGGATTTCTGGAAGAAGAGTTGTATATGATGCAGCTAGAAGGTTTTGTTGATCCAAAAGGTGCTAACAAAGTGTGCAAGCTCCATCGTTCCATTTATGGACTGGTGCAAGCATCTCGGAGTTGGAATAAACGCTTTGATAGTGTGATCAAAGCATATGGTTTTATACAGACTTTTGGAGAAGCCTGTATTTACAAGAAAGTGAGTGGGAGCTCTGTAGCATTTCTGATATTATATGTAGATGACATATTATTAATTGGAAATGATATAGAATTTCTGGATAGCATAAAGGGATAGTTGAATAAAAGTTTTGAAATGAAAGACCTCGGTGAAGCTGCTTACATATTGGGCATCAAGATCTATAGAGATAGATCAAGACGCTTAATAGGACTTTCACAAAGCACATACCTTGATAAAATTTTGAAAAAGTTCAAAATGGATCAGGCAAAGAAAGGGTTCTTGCCCGTACTACAAGGTGTGAAGTTGAGTCAAACTCAATGCCCGACCACAACAGAAGATAGAGAGAAAATGAAAGATGTTCCCTATGCCTCAGCCATAGGCTCTATCATGTATGCAATGCTGTGTACCAGACCTGACGTATGCTTAGCAATAAGCTTGGCAGGAAGGTACCAAAGTAATCCAGGAGTGGATCACTGGACAGCGGTCAAGAACATCCTGAAATACCTGAAAAGGACTAAGGATATGTTTCTCGTATATGGAGGTGACAAAGAGCTAGTCGTAAATGGTTACGTCGATGCAAGCTTTGACACTGATCTGGACGATTCTAAATCGCAAACCGGATACGTGTTTTTATTAAACGGTGGAGCTGTAAGTTGGTGCAGTTCTAAACAAAGCGTCGTGGCGGGATCTACATGTGAAGCGGAGTACATAGCTGCTTCGGAAGTAGCAAATGAAGGAGTCTGGATGAAGGAGTTCATTTCCGATCTAGGTGTCATACCTAGTGCATCAGGACCAGTGAAAATCTTCTGTGACAATACTGGTGCAATTGCCTTGGCAAAGGAATCCAGATTTCACAAGAGGACCAAGAACATCAAGAGACGCTTCAATTCCATTCAGGACCAAGTCCAAGTGGGAGACATAGAGATTTGCAAGATACATACGGATCTGAATGTTGCAGACCCGTTGACTAAGCCACTCTCATGAGCAAAACATGATCAGCACCAAGACTCCATGGGTGTTAGAATCATTACTATGTAATCTAGATTATTGACTCTAGTGCAAGTGGGAGACTGAAGGAAATATGCCCTAGAGGCAATAATAAAGTTATTATTTATTTCCTCATATCATGATAAATGTTTATTATTCATGCTAGAATTGTATTAACCGGAAACATGATACATGTGTGAATACATAGACAAACATATAGTCACTAGTATGCCTCTACTTGACTAGCTCATTAATCAAAACTGGTTATGTTTCCTAACCATAGACATGTGTTGTCATTTGATTAATGGGATCACATCATTAGGAGAATGATGTGATTGACATGACCCATTCCGTTAGCCTAGCACTTGATCATTTAGTATATTGCTATTGCTTTCTTCATGACTTATACATGTTCCTGTAACTATGAGAATTATGCAACTCCCGTTTACCGGAGGAACACTTTGGGTACTACCAAACGTCACAACGTAACTGGGTGATTATAAAGGAGTACTACAGGTGTCTCCGAAGGTACATGTTGAGTTGGCGTATTTCGAGATTAGGTTTTGTCACTCCGATTGTCGGAGAGGTATCTCTGGGCCCTCTCGGTAATGCACATCATTATAAGCCTTGCAAGCAATGTGACCAAATGAGTTGGTTACGGGATGATGCATTACGGAACGAGTAAAGAGACTTGCTGGTAACGAGATTGAACTAGGTATTGGATACCGACGGTCAAATCTCGGGCAAGTAACATACCGATGACAAAGGGAACAACGTACGTTGTTATGCGGTTTGACCGATAAAGATCTTCGTAGAATATGTAGGAACCAATATGGGCATCCAGGTTCCGCTATTGGTTATTGACCGAGAATAGTTCTAGGTCATGTCTACATAGTTCTCGAACCCGTAGGGTCCGCACGCTTAACGTTACGATGACAGTTTTATTATGAGTTTATAAGTTTTGATGTACTAAAGTTTGTTCGGAGTCTCGGATGTGATCACGGACATAACGAGGAGTCTCGAAATGGTCGAGACATAAAGATTGACATATTGGAAGCCTATATTTGGACATCGGAATCGTTCCGGCTGAAATCGGCATTTTACCGGAGTACCGGGAGGTTACCGGAACCCCCCGGGGGTTACTGGGCCTACATGGGCCTCGAGGGAGAAGAGGGAAGGAGGCAGGAGGGGGCCGCGCGCCCCTCCCCTTCCTAGTCCGAATAGGACAAGGGAAAGGGGGCGGCACCCCCCCTTTCCTTCCCCTCTTCCTCCTCTTTCCCCCCTTCTCCTATTCCAACTAGGAAAGAAGGGAGTCCTACTCCCGGTGGGAGTAGGACTCCCCCCTTGGCGCGCCCTCCTTGGCCGGCCGCCTCCTCCCCCCTGGCTCCTTTATATACAGGAGCGGGGGGGCACCCCATAGACACACAAGTTGATCTATGGATCGTTCCTTAGCCGTGTGAGGTGCCACCCTCCACCATATTCCACCTCGGTCATATCGTCGCGGAGTTTAGGCGAAGCCCTGCGCCGGTAGAGCATCCTCATCGTCACCACGCCGTCGTGCTGACGGAACTCATCCCCGAAGCTTTGCTAGATCGGAGCCCGGGGATCGTCATCGAGCTGAACGTGTGCTGAACTCGGAGGTGTCGTACGTTCGGTACTTGGATCGGTCGGATCGTGAAGACGTACGACTACATCAACCGCGTTGTGCTAACGCTTCCGCTTACGGTCTACGAGGGTATGTGGACAACACTCTCCCCTCTCGTTGCTATGCCATCACCATGATCTTGCATGTACGTAGGAATTTTTTTGAAATTACTACGTTCCCCTACATTCCTCGCACCCATACTACGGCGTCTAAAGCCTGAACACCTTCTCGGTCGTTTGGCACCCCGAACTTATAGCACTATATGCATCAGCTCCGAATCATGTCTTGGGTCATTGGTTGGGTTTGTCCGGCCCCCATGTATTGGTACCTTACGTTCCGCAATATCGGCTAAGGTAGCGCTGGGAGAACTACTACGATTGTGTCCCAATTCTGCCGGACGAACACCTCGGTAGAGAAAGCCGAAAACGGACTGTCATGATACACGAGAGCTGGTCAGCTGTTCGAGAGGTTGTCAAATCTTTAAGTATTTATTCTGCATAATGCGATAATAAAATGCAGCGTGCGAAGGATCGATCCACCGATCAGGCGCTATTAGAGCCCCCCGTGCGGTCTTCCGAACACCAGGGGCTGCGCCGCCCATACTCGAAATCCTATGGCTAAGTGAGAGTAATAAAGCCTTATAGTCCGATTGCCTGGTTCGTTGTGCTGAACACCTCCTTCATGGACCCAAGAATGGGATAAAGAGTGTCCAGGTGTATCCCGAACACCCCCGTAGTTCCTACATGGGGGCAGAAGTCGACGACTGGCCAACTCTCAAGACTAACATATTAAAACAGCCGCGCAGGAATAAAATTTACACATAACAGGCACCTACATATAAGTGACTCTGTTTTGCCTTACAAAGCATAGCACAATTGCTTTCAGGGGAAAATAATGTCTTTCGTACATTCCTCGGCCACGAGGTGGGCGCCTTTTAGGACGCCATCATAATACAGTTTGGGCTTGCGGTGCTCCTTCCCCTCCGGTGGCCCCTCAGTCATCAGCTTCTCAGCATCAAGCTTCCCCCAGTGCACTTTTGCGCGGGCAAATGCCATTCGTGCCCCTTCTATGCAAACTAATCGCTTAATGACGTCCAGCCGAGGGCAGGCCCTCCCAATCCGCTTCACGAGTGCAAAGAAACTGCTCGGCATGGGCTCGGCGGGCCACAGCCGGATAACCAAATCCTTCATGGCTAGTTCGGCCGCCTGATGCAGCTCGATCGACTGTTTTAGCTGGTCGACAAATGGCACCAGATAGTTCAGCGCCAAATACTGCGACCAGAAGAGCTTCTCCGCAGTTTCCTTCTTCTCAGCTCGGCAGAATTGGGCAGCATCAGATATACTGCGCAGAAAATCCGCGAATGCTCCTGAAAAAATTAGGATTCAATGGGTCACCATGAATCTTCCCTGCGAAAGCGTAAGGCACCTTGAGAAAACAAAAAAAACCTTACCAGCCGCAATCTTCCGCGCCTCCTGAATATCCTTCAGCGCGGCCTGGGCTTCCTCTCGAGCCTCACTCGCAG
Source organism: Triticum aestivum (assembly GCF_018294505.1). Classification (NCBI taxonomy): domain Eukaryota; kingdom Viridiplantae; phylum Streptophyta; class Magnoliopsida; order Poales; family Poaceae; genus Triticum; species Triticum aestivum. The sequence goes on from NC_057801.1 coordinate 569,294,708, forward strand.
TCCGGAGAGCTTGGGAAAGTTCGTATTCTTTCAACGATAGACTCTGCTCCAAGCTCTCGTTTCTCCCTACGGCCTCCTGAAGCTCTCGTTCAGCTTCCATGACCCTCGCCTTGTGTTTCTCACAGAGAGTCCGCTCCGCGGCAGCATTCTTTTCGGCCAAGGTAACAGCCTTCTTGAGCACCTCAATTTCGGCATCTACCCCTGGAGCGTGCAATATATATACTTTAAGATAGTCACAACTACTTACTCGTGGCAAAACTTACTAAAAGTTTTCCAAACATACCTTGTTTCTCCTCCAGCCGCTTCTTCAGTCGGCCGAGTTCTTCTTTGGCCTGCACCAGACTCTGCTTGAGTCCGGACACTTCCGTAGTATGAGAGGAGGCAGTTGCTGCAGACATCTGATTCACAAAAATACATATATGTCATTAGCTAAGTCTCCTGCGGACGGGAAGTTGATCCCCTGTCCGGTTCCTGTCCTCTCCGAACAGTGTATCAGGGGCTACTATGTATACTATGACAGACTTCTATACATACCTCCAAGCCTTTTATAAGGCTTACGCAATATTCATTCAGTCCGCTCTCGGCGGCCTGAATCTTTTCTATCACCACGCCCATAAGGGCGCGGTGTTCATCAATAATGGACGCACTCTCTAGTGTTGTCGATAGGCCGCCTGACGCCTTTGGTTGGACAAAGGCCGTAGGTAGAGAAGGATCGCCCCCTCCAGTCAAAGGGGGCTGCTTGCCTAATCTCGGAGCCGTCAGGGTCTCCGGGACCGTGTTCGGCTATGGGCCGGATCCACGATCGCCCCCGCCATCGATATTCATGGGAAGCGCCGCTCCCGCGCGTCCGGTCTCCAAGGTGCTCCCCCCTGGCTTGGGTCCTTTTTGACGACACCTCGGTGTCACAGCCAGGCTTTGGGGAAGGGGCCCTAGGAGGGGTCTCACTCTGCAAGGCATCGGAACTCAATGAGTCCTCTGATGAGTCCTGTTGGGCTGGAGAACTCACCGGACTGTAAAAAGTATGGTGCGAATCAAAATACTGCATTCTAGTAAATTCTGGATGCATGGATGTGTCCGGATTTCGTGCACTTATGATTTTACCAGGGGCTGGGCCCTGGGATCCCACTCCGGGTTGTTGTCGGTAGCCATGGTGGACACCTCGGGGACGGATGTTCTTCCCCTCTTAGGCGAATCTGCCTCTAAGGATGAGGAGGCTGCCCTTTTCTTCCACCCCCTCGTAAGGGTCTCGGGCTCTTCTTCCTCCTCTCTTCATGCTCATCCTCTTCCTCCTCCTCATTCTCTCTGGAGGAGGGAGGGTCGCTGGAGTCTTCGGACTTCGTGTCCGAAGCACCCCGACGACGGAGACCGCTCCTGGTCTCCTTGGCATTTTTGTTGTCCTCTTTCTTCGGCGCCTTGTAAGGCGCTGGTACCAGCATCTTCATCGGAAGAGGTCGCGCTGGTTCTTCCGGCAACGGGGCCAGGCAACAAATCCGCCCCGCCACCTTCGTCCATTCCTGGGGCAACCATGGAAAGACACGTTAGAGAACATCTCCTTCAAGACATAGCAATGGCACATGCGAATAACCAAGCTATGACGATGACTTAGCAGACTGGCGAGGTGGGACAACTGGTACCTGCGGGCTGCGGCAGAGTCCGGACATGGTTTTTCGGACTTAAAGAGCACCTTCCAGATGTCCTTGTGCGTGGAGCCGAAAAGCTCCCGCAGGGTTTGGTGGTCGATCGGGTTGTACTCCCACAAATCATAGCCTCTGTGCTGGCAAGGAAGGATTAGGCGGACCAGCATCACCTGGACCACGTCAATGAGCCTGATGGCCTTGTCCTCCATACCTTTAACGCGCGCCTGGATCACTAACAGTTCGCTGGACGACGACCAGTTTATGCCCTTCTTGGGCCAGGATGTGAGCCGCAAAGGGGCTCCAGATCGAAACTCAGGAGTAGCGGCCCACTTTTTGCCGCGCGGCTCAGTGATATAGAACCACTGTTGCTACCACTCCTTGACGGAGTCGTTGAAAGTACCCGTCGGCCATGTGACCTTGGGCATCCTGCTCACCATGGTGCCTCCGCACTCGGCATGTTCGCCACTCACCACTTTGGGCTTCACGTTGAAGATCTTGAGCCATAGCCCAAAGTGTGGCGAGATACGGAGAAAGGCCTCACATACGACAATAAATGTCGAGATGTTGAGGAAAGAATTGGGGGATAGATCGTGGAAATCAATCCCGTAGTAATACATGATGCCGCGAACAAAAGGGTGGAGGGGAAACCCGAGCCCGCGGACGAAATGGGGGAGGAAAACAACTCTCTCGTGGGGCTCCGGAGTAGGGACAATCTGTCCCGCCGTTGGAAAACGGTGGCCGATTTTGTTGGCCAGGTATCCGGCTGCCCGCAGCTTCTTAATATCCTTCTCTTGGACGAAGGAGGCTATCCACTTGCCTCCTGCTCCAGATCCGGACATTTTCGGAGGACCCTTTTTTGTGGGGAGGATGAATGCTTGAGCGCTAGGGCTTGGGCAAAAGAAAAGGGGCGAGCAGAAGTAGAAGAAGGCGTGCGTAGAAGGGAGGAGGCTTTTCCCCCTTTTATCAAGGCGATAAAACTTTACGCCTCCCCGCTTGCCTAACAGAGCCTGCTCGTTCCCCACTTGCCGTAATTGATGGTGCGGTTGGGTTACCCATGCCCGTATTGAAGAGGATCCCGTATTAAGGGGACACGATCTCTGCTTTGACAAGACGTGCCAAAGAAACTGCCTCGCAGTATGTGCAGAAGCAGGTTGTAAAAGATGGTTCAAATAAAAACCGGACCGTGGCGTGGTGTCACTTTTCCAAGGATTGTCAGCAGATTGAATTCGTGGATTATTATTGTTCTCTCTACGGTGATATATGGGATGATTATCTTGCAGAGCCGGACACGGTCCTTGTGTTCGGGATTTATCTTGGAGTATTCAGAGATGGAACCCGCCTTGCAATGCCGAAGACAATCTACGCGCCGGACTCATTGTCATTGAAGCCTGGTTCAGGGTCTACTGAGGGAGTCCTGGATAAGGGGGTATCCGGACAGCCGGACTGTATACTTTGGCCGGACTGTTGGACTATGAAGATACAAGACATAAGACTTCGTCTCGTGTCCGGATGGGACTCTCCTTGGCGTGGAAGGCAAGCTTGGCGATCCGGATGTAGATCTCCTCCTCTGTAAATCGACTCTGTGTAACCCTAGCCCCCTCCGGTGTCTATATAAACCGGAGGGTTTAGACCGTAGGACTCATCATCATTAACAACAATCATACCATAGGCTAACTTCTAGGGTTTAGCCTCTCTGATCTCGTGTTAGATCAACTCTTGTAATACTCATATCATCAAGATCAATCAAGCAGGAAGTAGGGTATTACCTCCATCGAGAAGGCCCGGACTTGGGTAAACATCGTGTCCCTAGTCTCATGTTACCATTAGCCTTAGATGCACAGTTCGGGACCCCCTGCCCGAGATCCGCCGGTTTTGACACTGACAAAGAGGTCAAAACTTTAAATAGCAATGAACCCACTCTTTTGGATCTCAAGGAAATTAATTATCATAATTTTTCTTTAATAGATTGTATTTCCTTGTTGCAATCCATGTTGAATTCTCCTCATGCTTATAATCAAAACAAAGCTTTTACTAAACATATCGGATATGCTATGATGCAATCTTTTGAAGAAAAGTTTAAATTGGAAGTTTCTATCCCTAGAAAACTTTATGATGAGTGTGAACCTACTATTAAGATTAAGATTAAAGATTATAGTGCTATGCTTTGTGTTATTTGGGTGCTAGTGTTTCCACGATTCCGAAAACTCTTTGTGAAGTGTTAGGTTTCTGTGAATTTCATGATTGCTCTTTAAATTTACATCTTGCGAAGAAACCTATGGGAAGGATTAATGATGTTCTTATTGTTACAAATAGGAATTATGGACCCGTAGATTTCATTGTTCTTGATATAGATTGCAATCCCACATGTCCTATTATTCTTGGTAGACCTTTCCTTAGAACGATTGGTGCAATTATTGATATCAAAGAAGGTAACATTAGATTTCAATTTCCATTAAGTAAGGACATGGAACACTTCCCTTGAAAGAAAATTAAATTGCCTTATGAATCTATTATGAGAGCCACTTATGGATTGCATGCCAAAGATGATAACACTTAGATCTATTGGTGTTTTATGCCTAGCTAAGGGCGTTAAACAATAGTGCTTGTTGGGATGCAGCCCAATTTTATTTTTTGTTTTTGCTTTTTAGGTTCTGTTTAGCAATAAATAATTCATCTAGCCTCTGGTTAGATGTGGTTTTCTGTTTTAATTAGTGTTTGTGCCAAGTAAGACCTTTGGGATAGCCTACGGTAATAGTTGATTTGATTTTGCGAGAAACAGAAACTTTTGCATTCACGAAAATAATTTTCATAAATCACAAAAATGTGCTTTTAAGTTGATTATTTTTGAAGAAGATTAATAAACAAATTGCTTAGGACCTGCTAATTTCTAAGGATTTTTGTAGTTACATAAGTATTCGAAATATCCATATTGCTACAAATTGTTCTGTTTTTTGACAGATTCTGTTTTTCGCGTGTTGTTTGCTTATTTTGTTGAATCTATGGCTAGTATAGAGGGGTATGAACCATGGAAAAGTTGGAATACATTAGATATTACATCAATATAAATAAAGAATGAGTTCACAATAGTACCAAACATGGTGATTTATTTTCTTATACTAACGGAGCTTACGAGATTTTCTGTTGGAGTTTTGTGTTGTTAAGTTTTCAAGTTTTGGGTAAGGATTTGATGGACTATGGAATAAGGAGTGGCAAGAGCCTAAGCTTAGGGATGCCCAAGGCACCCCAAGGTAATATTCAAGGACACCAAAAGCCTAAGCTTGGGGATGCCCCGGGAAGGCATCCCCTCTTTCGTCTTTGTCTATCGGTAACTTTACTTGAGGCTATATTTTTATTCACCACATGATATGTGTTTTTCTTGGAGCGTCTTGTATGATTTGAGTCTTTTCTTTTTAGTTTTCCACAATCCTCCTTGCTGTACACACCTTTTGGGAGAGATACGCATGAATCGTCATTTATTAGAATACTCTATGTGCTTCACTTATATTTTTTTGAGCTGGGCAATTTTTGCTCTTTGTGCTTCACTTACATTTTTTAGAGCACGGCGGTGGTTTTATTTTATAGAAATCGATGAACTCTCACACTTCACTTATATTATTTTGGGAGTCTCTAAACAGCATGATAATTTGCTTTGGTTATAAAATTAGTCCTAATATGATGGGCATCCAAGAGGGATATAATAAAAACTTTCATATAAAGTGCATTGAATACTATGAGAAGTTTGATTATTTATGATTGTTTTGAGATATGAAGATGGTGATATTAGAGTCATGCTAATGAGTAGTTGTGAATTTGAGAAATACTTGTGTTAAGGTATGTGAGTCCCGTAGCATGCACGTATGGTGACCCGTTATGTGATGAAGTTGGAGCATGATTTATTTATTGATTGTCTTCCTTATAGTGGCGGTCGGGGATGAGCGATGGTCTTTTCCTAACAATCTATCCCCCTAGGAGCATGCACGTAGTACTTTGTTTTGATGACTAATAGATTTTTGCAATAAGTATATGAGTTCTTTATGACTAATGTTGAGTCCATGGATTATACGCACTCTCACCTTTCCGCCATTGCTAGCCTCTCTAGTACCACGCAACTTTCGCTGGTACCATAAACCCACCATTACCTTCATCAAAACAGCCACCATATCTACCTATTATGGCATTTCCATAGCCATTCCAAGATTTATTGCCATGTAACTTTCCACTGTTCCGTTTATTCTGACAGGCATCATCATTGTCATATTGCTTTGCATGATCATGTAGTAGACATCGTATTTGTGGAAAAGCCACCGTTCATAATTCCTTCATACATGTCGCTCTTGATTCATTGCACATCCCGGTACACCGCCGGAGGCATTCACATAGAGTCATATTTGTTCTAAGTATCGAGTTGTAATTCTTGAATTGTAAGTGAATAAAAGCGTGATGATCTTCATTATTAGAGCATTGTCCCAGATGAGGAAAGGATGATGGAGACTATGATTCCCCCACAAGTCAGGATGAGACTTCGGACGAAAAAAAAGAGGCCAAAAAAATGAGAGAAGGCCCAATAAAAATGAGAGAAAGGAGAGAAGGGAAAACTTCACAACACAAAACTCAATAGGAAATCTCATATGCTCCATTAGTGCAAGAAAGAAAAACCACCACATAAGGTACTGTAATGAACTCATTTTTTATTTATATTGGTGTTAAACCTACTGTATTCCAACTTCTCTATGGTTCATACCCACCGATACTAGCCATAGATGCATCAAAATAAGCAAACAACACACGAAAAACAGAATCTGTCAAAAACAGAACAGTCTGTAGCAATCTGTAACTCTCGAATACTTCTGGAACTCTAAAAATCCTACCAAAATAGGAAATCCTGGCCAATCTGTCTATTGATCTACATCAGAACGAATCAACGCAAAATCACGTTTCTGTGAATTACTAAAATTATTTTCATGCGTGCAAAGTTTCTGTTTTTCAGCAGAATCAAATTAACGATCACCGTAGGTTATCCTATAGGTTCTACTTGGCACAAACACTAATTAAAACATAAAAACACATCTGAACAGAAGCTAGATGAAATATTTATTACTAAACAGAAGCAAAAACAAAAAACAAAGATAAAATTGGGTTGCCTCCCAACTAGCGCTATTGTTTAACGCCCCTAGCTAGGCATAAAAGCGAGGATAGATCTAAGTAGTGCCATCTTTGGCACTCAATTCTTCAATAGAGCACTTATAATCCTTAGGAGTTTCTTTAATTTTTAGTAATGATTAAGCTGTTAGGCAAGAAAGCAAGAAATTCGTTTGAAGCATATACTTATTCGTTTGAAGCATATAAGTATTCGGTTCCTTAATGATAGCAAGAAAATTGGGATGAACACTTATTGATTTGAGATCGGCACTTCCTTTACTAGAAGATTCACCCTTATTTTTAGGAACATACATGACCTTGGCAATTTTGGTAGGAGGAGTTGGGGTATTTTTCACAGATGAAACGGCAGACCCTAAGTTGGTGATAATGTCCTCCAGTTTACCAATACTTGTAGAATCTAGATCTATTCTTTCATTAACTATAGGTTCTTTTTCTTTAAAAAAATTCAAGGTAACTCCAACCCTAGATCCATATTGGGTAATTTGATTGTCGATCTCTTTATCCAAATTTTCAATTAACTCAACAGTGGCAACTTTGTTTTCGATAATTTCAAGCCTTTGCATCACATGTTCCAAAGTTAAAACAGTTCCATTAACCAAAAGAGGGGATGGACCAAACAAATCTAACATGGCATAAGCATCAAAAGTATGGCTACCCAAGAAATTTCCTCCGGTAATGGTATCAACAATATATCTTCCAAGGAGTAATGCCTACATAAAAATTGCGAAGAAGAACAGAAGTAGATTGCTTCCTAGTAGATCTATTTTGAGCATTGCAAATTCTATGCCAAGCATCTTTTAAATTTTCTCCCTCCCTTTGTTTAAAAATGAGAACTTCATGATCGGGAGTATTAACGATAATAGGAGGACTAGCCATAGCGACGAGCACACAAAAGACAAGCGAGAGAGAGAGGCGGACAGGAAAGGGAGGGCAAATAAAATGGCAAGGGTGAAGTGGGGGAGAGGAAAACGAGAGGCAAATGGCAAATAATGTAATGTGAGGGAGATGAGTTTGTGATGGGTACTTGGTATGTCTTGACTTGAGCGAAGACCTCCCCGGCAACGGTGCCAGAAATCCTTCTTGCTACTTCTTGAGCTTGCGTTGGTGTTCCTTGAAGAGGAAAGGGTGATGCAGCAAAGTAGCATAAGTATTTCCCTCAGTTTTTGAGAACCAAGGTATCAATCCAGTAGGAGGCTCCTCAAAAGTCCCATGCACCTACACAAACAAACAAGAACCTCGCAACCAACGCAATAAAGGGGTTGTCAATCCCTTCACAGCCACTTGCGAAAGTGAGATCTGATAGACATAATATGATAAGATAAATATTTTTGGTATTTTTATGATATAGATTGGAAAAGTAAAGATGCAAATAAAAGTAGATTGAAAACTTATATGATAAAAGATAGACCCGGGGGCCATAGGTTTCACTAGTGGCTTCTCTCAAGATAGCATAAGTATTATGGTGGGTGAACAAATTACTGTCGAGCAATTGATAGAAAAGCACATAGTTATGAGATTATCTAGGCATGATCATGTATATAGGCATCACGCCCATGACAAGTAGATCGACTCCTGCCTGCATCTACTACTATTACTCCACACATCGACCGACTCCTGCCTGCATCTAGAGTATTAAGTTCATAAAGAACAGAGTAACACATTAAGAAAGATGACATGATGTAGAGGGATAAACTCATGCAATATGATATAAACCCCATCTTTTTATCCTCGATGGCAACAATACAATACGTGTCTTGCTGCCCCTGCTGTCACTGGGAAAGGACACCGCAAGATTGAACCCAAAGCTAAGCACTTCTCCCATTGCAAGAAAGATCAATCTAGTAGGCCAAACCAAACTGATATTTCGAAGAGACTTGCAAAGATAACTTAATCACACATAAAAGAATTCAGAGGAGATTCAAATATTTCTCATAGATAAACTTGATCATAAACCCACAATTCATCAGATCTCGACAAACACACCGCAAAAAGAGTTACATCGAATAGATCTCCAAGAAGATCAAGGCGAACTTGGTATTGAGAATCAAAGAGAGAGAAGAAGCCATCTGGCTAATAACTATGGACCCGAGGGTCTGTGGTAAACTACTCACAACTCATCGGAAGGGCCTTGGAGATGATGTAGAGGCCCTCCATGGTCGATTCCCCCTCCGGCGAAACACCGGCGAAGGCTCCAAGATGGGATCTCGCGGATACAGAAGGTTGCGTTGGTAGAATTAGGTTTTTGTGGTCTGTTCTGATGGTTTCAGGGTATGGGTGTATATATAGGAGGAAGAAGTAGGTCGGTGGATGCCCGAGGGGCCCACGAGGGTGGGGGCGCGCCCACCTGTAGGGGGCGCGCCGGGCACCCTCGTGGCCGCCTCGCTTGTTGCTTGACTTCCACTCCAAGTCTCCAGGTTTGCATTTGTTCCAAAAAGATCACTCCCGAAGGTTTCATCCCATTTGGACTCCGTTTGATATTCCTTTTCTTCGAAACACTGAAATAGGCAAAAAAAACAGCAATTCGGGTTGGGCCTCCGGTTAGTAGGTTAGTCCAAAAATGATATAGAAGTGTAAAGTAAAGCCCATAAACATCAAAAACGGGTAATATAATAGAATGGAACAATAAAAAAATTATAGATATGTTGGAGACGTATCAAGGGGTACCCACGAGTGATGTGGAGATGGGTTGACCTGGAGGGTACCTGAGAGTTGAATACGAGGCGTGGCCGGGCATTCTTAGCCCTTGCCGCAAGTCCTCGAGACGAGGCGACGGGGTCACATCTTTCGCGAGTCTCTGCTCGTGACCGCACTACCAACACACTAACGATTTGGATATTTGATCCGAGAGGCCTCTGGCCTGATAGCACTAACCATCATGTGGGCATAGTATGGGCGTTATGCATCGTATGCATCAGCCAAAGCTTAGTAGATGTCAGCGACTGAGCGGCGTGTGTCGGATTAGACTGGAACGCCTCGCCTTGTATAAGGGGGGCTAGGTCTGCTCACTGGCCATGTATGCAACATGCAGGAGTGCAAAGGGCGATGGGCCCGAGACCCCTGCGTGCTTAGGATGTAGACCGGCGTGCTGACCTCTCTATTAAGCTTAGGTAGGGTTGCGGCGTATCGTTTGGCCGAGGTCGGGCATGACCCAGTAAAGTGTGTCCTGCCCGAGTTAAGCGAGTGTGGTGGGTAAGTTGGTGCACCCCTGTAGGGAAGAAAACATCTATCAATAGCTTGTCCTACGGTAACGAACACTCGGAGTTGTATCCCGATTGATACAACTAGAACTGGATACTTGAGATGAGAAATGGATAGTATGGCTCTGGGATTGCTTTCTCGCAGGGAGTCGAGGAAGGATCTCTAGGCGAGGTTGATGACACTACTACTACTTTACTTTATGCTAGTCTGCACTCTTCTAATGCTGCAAGACCGCTGAAGATGCTAGTCTTTGATAGGACTAGGTTGTCCCCTATATTCTGGCATTTCTGCAGCCCAGTCCACATATACCGTCTTCCTTTGATAATGTTGCATATGTAGTGTAGATCCTTGCTTGCTGAGTACTTCGGATGAGTACTGACATTTGCTCTGCTTTCTTTTCCCCCCATGTCCATTTGATACAACCAGATGACAGAGCCCCTGAGACCGCCGCCACCACCGACGAATACTACTATCCCAAGGGTGCCTACTACCAAGTGACGGACGCTAATGACCAGGAGTAGTTAGGAGGCTCCCAGGAAGGAGGCCTTGCCTTTTCGATTGTTGTTACTTTTGTGCTAGCCTTCTTAAGGCAGACTTATTTAACTCATGTCTGTACTAAGATATTGTTGCTTCCGCTGACTTGTTTGTTTTCGAGCTTATGTATTCGAACCCTCGAGGTCCCTGCTCATAATATAAAGCTTGTAATATTTTAATTTGTGTCTAGAGTTGTGTTGTGATATCTTCCCGTGAGTCCCTGATCTTGATCGTACACATTTGTGTGTATGATTAGTGTATGATTGAATCGGGGGCGTCACAGGATGTTTGCTAGAGTTCCAATCATAAGTGCATATGATCGAAGAAGAGAAAGTATGTTAGCTTATGCCTCTCCCTTATATAAAATTGCAATAATGATTACCAGTCTAGTTATTGATTGCCTAGGGACAAATAACTTTCTCGTGACAAAAATCTCTCTACTAAACCTAACTTAGTTGTGTATTTATCTAAACAACCCCTAGTTTATATTTGTGTGTTCTTTATTATCTTGCAAACCTACCCCATCACACCTACCAAGTACTTCTAGTTTCATACTTGTTCTAGGTAAAGCGAACGTTGAGCGTGCATAGAGTTGTATCGATGGTTGATAGAACTTGAGGGCATATTTGTTCTACCTTTAGCTCCTCGTTGGGTTTGACACTCTTACTTATCGAAAGAGGCTACAACTGATCCCCTATACTTGTGGGTTATCAAGACCTTTTTATGGCGTCGTTGCCAGGGAGCAATAGCGTGGGGTGAATATTCTTGTGTGTGTGCTTGTTTACTTTATCACTAAGTAGATTTTATTTGTTGTTCTAAGTTGTTCTCTATCTTTAGTTATGGATATGGAGCACGAAATACCAAAAAATTAGGTGTACTTGCTACTCATGGAGATGAGGAACCTCCTAAAACCCTCGATGCTCATTATGTGAAAGATATTATGCACTACTTTAATAATCCTGAGAAAACCCCGTTCAACTATATAATGGGAGACACGTTGGATCAATGTGAATACTTTAGGGATTATCGCTTGACTCAAAAAGGGAAATTATTATGGGATCAAATTTATATGTTGCATTGGTATATGCTTGGAATGTATGCCAGAGATATGATTATACTTGTTGCTCTAGGATGAAGGCTCGACACCTTCCCTTTTCTTGTAGATTTAATGATAATGAAACCTTGGCTTCTTATGCTAATGGTATATATGATTACTATGATGTGGAACGAATAGAAGAATTCGTTGCTTTTAAGGGTGCTTATGAAATTGAATCTTTGTTTGAAAAATATGAAGCTTTTGATGATGATGTTTATAGGCCTGCAAATTTTGCTATACTTAAATATTGCTATGAGAATTATGAATACAATGCTGATATTAATGCGTTTATTGAGAAAGTCTCCGCTGTCCAAGAAGAGAATAATATTTTGCAAGAAACTATGGAACACGAAATTGCTGAAAGTGTGAGCTCATTAGATGAAAAAGATGATGAGGAGAGCGAAGAACAAAATGAGGAAGAACGGATTGATCACCCGTGCCCACCTTCTAATGAGAGTAAGTCTTTACACCATACATTGTTTAATTTCCCTTCATGCTTATCAAAGGATGATTGTTATGATCCCTTTGATCCGTTTGAAATATCCCTTTTTGATGAACTTGATGCTTGTGGCCAATATGCCAATATGAAATATGCTTATGGAGACGAACTTGCTATAGTTCCTTATGTTAAGAATGAAACTATTGCTATTTCACCCACGCATTATAGTCCTATTATCTTTCTGAATTCTCTCAACTACACTATATCAGAGAAGTTTACGCTTATTAAGGACTATATTGATGGGTTGCGTTCTACTATTGCACATGATGCTTTTGATAAATATAATATGCATGTGCTTGCTACTCCTACTTGCAATTATTATGAGAGAGGAACTACATCTCTGCCTCTCTATGTTTCCAATATGATAAAATTGCAAGAAATTGTTTATACTATGCATCGGCCTTTACTTTGTGTGCATGAATTGTTCTTTTATGACATGCCGATGCATAGGAAGAGAGTTAGACTTCTTTGTTGCATGACATATGTTACTTTGTGCTCACTACTAAATCACAAATCATTGTTAATTAAAATTGGCTTTGATATACCTTGGGATCCAGGTGGATCCATTACTTGAGCACTATATGCCTAGCTTAATGGCTTTAAAGAAAGCGCTGCCAGGGAGACAACCCGGAAGTTTTAGAGAGTCATTTATTTCTGTTGAGTGCTTTTATAAAGTTTAAAAACAAAAAAATAAAGAGGGGAACCTAAAACTTTTTCAAAAAGAAAAGTGAAAGTGAGAGAGATGAGCATTGTTAAAGTGGGAGCATGCCTTGAACTTTGTTCATGCCCAGGGAAACTTTGTGAATCTTAATTACATAAACTTCTCAACAAAAATAATTATCCCCTTCTATAAATCCATTGTATTATAATAATAATAATATGTGCATGAATTTTCATTTTTTTTCTTGGAACATCGAATGTTTCTGAAACTTTTTGCACAATACTTCTATACGAATTGTTTATTTTTTCCTAATTTTTCAGAATTTTGGGGGTTATAGAAGTATGGTAGATGTTCAGATTACTACAGATTGTCCTATTTAAGACAGATTCTGTTTTTTGATGCATTGTTTTGCTCGTTTTGATGAAACTATAGATTTTATCGGTGGTATAAGCCATGGAGAAGTTATAATACAGTTGCTACAATGAAAAACTAAAATATGAATGATTTTGCAACTATACTTAAAGTGGTGGTTTGTTTTATTATACTAATGGATCTCACGAGGGTTTTGTTAAGTTTTATGTGATTGAAGTTTTCAAGTTTTGGGTAAGATCACGATGGATGAAGGAATAAGGAGTGGCAAGAGCCTAAGTTTGGGGATGCCCGAGGCACCCCAAGGTAATATTCAAGGACTCCCAAGCAACTAAGCTTGGGGATGCCCCGGAAGGCATCCCCTCTTTCTTCTAACGATCATCAGTAATTTTACTTGGAGCTATATTTTTATTCGTCACATGATATGCGTAAATCTTGGAGCGTCGTTTGATTTTTACTTTTTTCCTTTAATAAATGCACCATGCTGGTATGAGATAGTCCTTGGTTGGTTTATAGAATGCTTCATGCACTTCACTTATATCTTTTGAGTATGGCTTTATAGAATGCTTCATGTGCTTCGCTTATATCATTTGAAGTTTGGATTGCCTGTTTCTCTTCACATAGAAAACCGCCATTTTTAGAATGCTCTTTTGCTTCACTTATATTTGTTAGAGTGTGGGCATATCTTTTGTAGAAAGAGTTAAACTATCATGCTTCACTTATATCTATTTAGAGAGTTGACAGGAATTGGTCATTCACATGGTTAGTCATAAAATCCTACATAAAACTTGTAGATCACTGAATATGATATGTTTGATCCCTTGCAATAGTTTTGCGATATAAAGATGGTGGTATTAGAGTCATGTTAGTGAGTAATTGTGGATTGGTAGAAATACTTGTGTTAAAGTTTGTGATTCCCGTAGCATGCACGTAAGGTGAACCGTTATGTGATGAAGTCAGAGCATGATTTATTCTTTGATTGCCATCCTTTGTGTGGAGGTCGGGATCACGCGATGGTTAACTCCTACCAACCCTTCCCCTAGGAGCATGCGTGTAGTACTTTGTTTTGATGGCTAATAAATTTTTGCAATAAGTATGTGAGTTCTTTATGACTAATATGGAGTCCATGGATTATATGCACTCTCACCCTTCCATCATTGATAGCCTCTTCGGTACCATGCCTTGCCCTTTCTCACCTCAAGAGTCGGTGAAAACTTCGCCGGTGCATCCAAACCCCGTGATATGATACGCTCTGTCACACATAAGCCTCCTTATATCTTCCTCAAAACAGCCACCATACCTACCTATCATGGCATTTCCATAGCCATTCTGAGAAATATTGCCATGCAACTTCCATCATCATCATATACATGACTTGTGCATTCATTCTCATATTGCTTTGCATGATCGTAAGATAGCTAGCATGATGTTCTCATGGCTTGTCCGTTTTTTGTTGTCATTGCTACACTAGATCATTGCACATCCCGGTACACCGCCGGGGGCTTTCATATAGAGTCATATCTTTGTTCTAGTATCGAGTTGTAATATTGAGTTGTAAGTAAATAAAAGTGTGATGATCATCATTATTAGAGCATTTTCCCAATGAGGAAAGGATGATGGAAGCTATGATTCCCTCACAAGTTGGGATGAGTCTCCGGACTTTAAAAAAAGAGGCCAAAAAGCCCAAATAAAAAGAGAGGCCAAAGAAGCCCACCAAAAAACAAAAAAAAAATAAAAAAATGAGAGAAAAAGAGAGAAGGGGCAATGCTACTATCCTATTACTACACTTGTGCTTCAGAGTAGCACCATGTTCTTCATATAGAGAGTCTCTTGAGTTATCACTTCCATATACTAGTGGGAATTTTCATTATAGAACTTGGCTTGTATATTCCGATGATGGGCTTCCTCAAATGCTCGAGGTCTTCATGAGCAAGCAAGTTGGATGCACACCCACTTAGTTTTTAGTTTGAGCTTTCATACACTTATAGCTCTAGTGCATCTGTTGCATGGCAACCCCTACTCACTTGCATCGATATCGATTGATGGACATCTCCATCGCCCATTGATATGCCTATTTGATGTGTGACTATCTCCTTCTTTTTGTCTTCTCCCCAACCACCATATTCTATTCCACCTATAGTGCTATGTCCATGGCTCACGCTCATGTATTGTGTGAAAGTTGAAAAAGTTTGAGAATACTAAAGTATGAAACAATTGCTTGGCTAAAACCGGGGTTGTGCATGATCTAAATACTTTGTGTGGTGAAAATGGAGCATAGCCAGACCATATGATTTTGTAGGGATAACTTTCTTTGGCCATGTTATTTTGAAAAGACATGATTGCTTTGTTAGTATGCTTGAAGTATTATTGTCTTAATGTCAAATGATAGACTATTGCTTTGAATCACTCGTGTCTCAATATTCATGCCATGATTAGATATATGATCAAGATTATGCTAGGCAGCAATCCACATCAAAAATTATTATTTTTTATCATTTACCTACTCGAGGACGAGTAGGAATTAAGCTTGGGGATGCTGATACGTCTCCTTCGTATCTACAATTTTTTATTGTTCCATGCCAATATTCTACAACTTTTACATACTTTTGGCAACTTTTTATACTATTTTTGGGACTAACATATTGATCCAGTGCCCAATGCCAGTTCCTGTTTGTTGCATGTTTTTTGTTTCGCAAAAAATCCATATCAAACAGAGTCCAAATGGGATAAAAACTTACGGAGATTTTTTTTGGAATATATGTGAATTTTGGGAAGTGGAATCAACACAAGACAATACCCGAGGGGCCCACAAGGGTGAGGAGCGTGTCCTGGGCCCTTGTGGCCACTCCGTAAGGCAGTTGGTGCCCTTCTTTTGCCGCAAGAAAGCTAATATCCGGATAAAATCGTGTTAAAATTTCAGCCCAATCGGAGTTACGGATCTCCGGGAGTTTAAGAAACGGTGAAAGGGCAGAATCTGGGAACGCAGAAACAGAAGGAAACAGAGAGAGAGAGAGAGATCCAATCTCGGAGGGGCTCTCGCCCCTCTGCTGCCATGGAGGCCATGGACCAGAGGGGAAACCCTTCTCCCATCTAGGGGGGCAAGGAAGAAGAAGAAGGAGGGGGCTCTCTCCCCCTCTCTCCCGGTGGCACCGGAAGACCGCCGGGGCCATCATCGTGATGGGGGTCTACACAAACAACTTCGCCGCCGTCATCACCAACTCTCTCCCCCTCTATGCAGCAGTGTAACACCCCTTCTACCCATTGTAATCTCTACTTGAACATGGTGCTCAACGCTATATATTATTTCCCAATGATTTATGGCTATCCTATGATGTTTGAGTAGATCCGTTTTGTCCTATGGGTTAATTGATGACCGTGATTGGTTTGAGTTGCATGTTTTATTATTGGTGATGTCCTATGGTGCTCTCCGTATTGCGCAAGCGTGAGGGATCCCCGCTATAGGGTTTGCAATATGTTCATGGTTTGCTTATTGTCTGCGTTGCGTGAGTGATAGAAACACAAACACAGATAAGTGGGTTATGGCATATGGGAATAAAGAGGACTTGATACTTTAATGCTATGGTTGGGTTTTACCTTAATGATCTTTAGTAGTTACGGATGTTTGCTAGAGTTCCAATCATAAGTGCATATGATCCAAGAAGAGAAAGTATGTTAGCTTATGCCTCTCCCTCATATAAAATTGCAATAATGATTACCGGTCTAGTTATTGAAATCCTAGGGACAAATAACTTTCTTGTGACAAAAAGCTCTCTACTAAAACTAACTTAGTTGTGTCTTTATCTAAACAGCCCCTAGTTTATATTTACATGCTCTTTATTATCTTGCAAACCTAGCCTATCACACCTACAAAGTACTTCTAGTTTCATACTTGTTCTATGTAAAGCGAACGTTATGTGTGCATAGAGTTGTATCGGTGGTCGATAGAACTTCATGGAATATTTGTTCTACCTTTAGCTCCTCGTTGGGTTCGACACTCTTACTTACCGAAAGAGGCTACAACTTATCCCCTATACTTGTGGGCCATCACCGACCTATTTCTTCCGCCTATATATTCTCAAATATCCCAAAACCTTCCAGGCGAGCCACGAAACCCCTTTTCCACCGCTGCAACCTTTTGTACCCGTGAGATCCCATCTAGGGGCCTTTTCCAGCATACTGCCGGAGGGGGATTCGATCACGGAGGGCTTCTACATCAACACCATTGCCTCTCCGATGAAGCGTGAGTAGTTTACCACAGACCTACGGGTCCATAGCTAGTAGGTAGATGGATTCTTCTCTCTCTTTGATTCTCAATACCAAGTTCTCCTCAATATTCTTGGAGATATTCGATGTAATAATATTTTGCGGTGTGTTTGCCGAGATCCGATGAATTGTGGATTTATGATCAACTTATCTATGAATATTATTTGAATCTCCTCTGAATTCGTATATGCATGATTTGATATCTTAAGTCTCTTCGAACTATCGATTTGGTTTGGCCAACTAGATTGGTTTTTCTTGCAATGGGAGAAGTGCTTAGCTTTGGGTTCACTCTTGTGGTGCTTGATCCTAGTGATAGAAGTGGAACCGACACGTATTGTATTGTTGCCATCGAGGATAAAAAGATGAGGTTTTCATCATATTGTTTGAGTTAATTCCTCTACATCATGTCATCTTGCCTCTGTTCTTATGAACTTAATACTCTAGATGCATGTTGGATAGCGGTCGATGTGTGGAGTAATAGTAGTAGATGCAGAATCGTTTCGGTCTACTTGATACGGATGTATGCCTATATTCATGATCATTGCCTTAGATATCGTCATAACTTTGCGCTTTTCTATCAATTGCTTGGCAGTAATTTGTTCACCCGCCGTAATAATTTCTATCTTGAGAGAAGCCTCTAGTGAAATCTATGGCCCCCGGGTCTATTTTTCATCATATAATCTTCTATTTTCCATCATATAATCTTCTATTTTCCATCATATAAGTTTCTGATCTACAATTTTAGTTTCCTATTACTTTCTTTTCAATCTTTTACTTTCCGTTCCATAAACCAAAAATACCAAAAAAAATACTTTACCGTTTATCCATCTCTATCAGATCTCACTTTGCAAATAACCATGAAGGGATTGACAACCCCTTTATCGTGTTGGGTTCAAGTTGGTGTTTGTTTGTGCAGGTATTCAGTGGCTTGTTACGTTGTATCCTACTGGATTGACACCTTGGTTCTCAAAAGCAGAGGAAAATACTTACTCTACTTTGCTGCATCACCCTTTCCTCTTCAAGGGAAAAACCAATGCAAGCTCAAGAGGTAGCAAACTCCCTTAGATATCATCATAACTCTGTGCTTTTCTATCAATTGCTCGACAGTAATTTGTTCACCCACCGTATTATTTGCTATCTTGAGAGAAGCCTTTAGTGAAACCTATGGCCCCCGGGTCTATTTTACACCATATAAGTTTCCGATCTACTATTTTCCATCATATTAGTTTCCGATCTACTATTTTGCAATCTTTTATTTTCAGATCTACAAACCAAAAAATACCAAAAATATTTACTTTATCTTTTGTTTAGTTTCATCTATCTCTATTGGATCTCACTTTTGCAAGTGATAGTGAAGGTATTGACAACCCCTTTATCGCGTTGGGTGCAAGATGTTTGATTGTTTGTGCAGGTATTGGTGATTTGTGCGTTGTCTCCTACTGGATTGATACCTTGGTTCTCTAACTGAGGGAAATACTTATCTCTACTTTGCTGCATCACCCTTTCCTCTTCAAGGGAAAAACCAACGCAAGCTCAAGAAGCAGCAGTGATCTATCTTTGTAATCGTGTGCGAGATATATAAGAAAGTTTAGTTTGAGTTTTGTTTTCTTTACTTTCATGTTTAATAGAAAGAAAGTAAATAAATGAAAAATATCATATGCTAATCTTATGATAAGTAATGACATCACATATGGAAGAGTAGAAGTAGAAAATTTTATTGTAGATTGACAAACATAGCATTGGTCAATGATGCAATTTATGAAAGAATTAATAAGGGAAGAGAAGATTCACATGCAAATATACTATCTTGGAAATATTTTGTGATTGTGAGCCCCCATCAAAATATTATATGCCAAAATTGTTGACGTTGGACAAGGAATACAACATAATGATTTATGTTTGTTCATATTCACTTAGAAGTTATATTGTCATAGATCCTTCAACATGTGGTGCTTCCCCCCCCCCCCGTATTTGCTAGCCAAAATTCCGCACTAAGTAGAGATACTACCCGTGCATCCAAAAACCCTTAAACCCAAATCTTATTCAGAAGAGCCCACTGTACCTACCTAAGGATTGAGTAAGATCCTTCGAGTAAGTTGTCATCGGTGCAATAAGGCAATAAAAATTTCTTCTAAAAGTGTTAGATCATTTAGTGTAAGAGAAAATTGAGTGTTGTACGAACTTGTGATGGCAAAGAATAAAAGCGATAGACTACATAATAAAGGTTTCTATCATAAGGGGCAATATAACGTGATGTTCTTTTGCACTAAGGGATTGAGGATACAAACAAAAAGTGCATGGCAACCTCTGCTTCCCTCTATGAAGGGCCTATCTTTTACTTTTATGTATTTACTTTTATGCAAGACTCAAAGTTCTCCTCTCTATTCCTTCTTTATTTTCTCTTTTGGCAAGCATCATGTGGTGAGGAAAGATCTAGGCACATATATCCAGTTGGATATGGGTAGCATGAGTTATTATTGTTGACATCACCCTCGAGGTGAGTATGTTGGGAGGCGAAACTATAAGCCCCTATATGTCTATGTGTCCGGTTGAAATGTTTTGCTCATGTGTATGCGGTGTGTTGGCAATCATAGAAGAATATATGATGGTTGAGTATGTGGACTTGCCAAAAAGGCTCCGATATGTGACCCTTCCTGAAAAGATGATGAATTGTAGTTGCAAAGTTGACTAAGAACATAGTTTGTTGGTTTTCAATAGGGTTAATGCTTTATACTTTGATGTTGTGATGAATTGTTACTTGTTCATGAGAAGTCTATGATAAAAGTTCTAGGGTAAAGTTTCATATTAAAGTTTGTTACTATTATAATAATATACATGATGCTTCTATGTCCATATTTTGTTTTTATCGACACCTCTCTCTCTCTAAGCATGTGGACATGTTTTTGATTTCGGTTTTCGCTTGAGGACAAGCGAGGTCTAAGCTTGGGGGAGTTGATGCATCCATTTTGCATCATGTTTTCCTGCTGTTATTTATGTTTTATGCATAATAATGTGTTTTGAAGTAATTCTAATGCCTTTTCTCTCATAATATGCAAGGTTCACACAAAGAGGGAGAACTATGGCAGTTGGAAATATGGACCTGAAAAAGCTACATCAGGCTACCTATTCCACACAACTCCAAATGAGCTGAAACTTCATGGGGAATTCTTATGGAATAAATGAGAATTACTGGAGCAAATAAGTACCAGAGGGGGCCCACTAGGTGGGCACAACCCACCTGGGCGTGCCAGGGAGCCCAGGCACGCCCTGGTGGGTTGTGCCCTCCTCGGCCCACCTCTGGTGCCCATCTTCTGGTATATACGTCATTTTGACCTAGATAAAATCAGGAGAGGACTTTCGGGACGAAGCGCCGCCGTCTCAAGGCGGAACTTGGGCAGGAGCACTTTTGTCCTCCGGCGAAGCGATTCCGCCGGGGGAACTTCCCTCCCGGAGGGGGAAATCATCGTCGCCATCATCACCAGCAACTCTCCCATCTTGGGGAGGGCAATCTCCATCAACATCTTCAACAACACCATCTCCTCTCAAACCCTAGTTCATCTCTTGTGTTAAATCTTTGTACTGGAACTATAGATTGGTACTTGCGGGTGACTAGTAGTGTTGATTACACCTTGTAGTTGATTACTATATGGTTTATTTGGTGGAAGATTATATCTTTAGTCCATTATGCTATTTAATACCCCTCTGATCTTGAGCATGATTATTATTTGTGAGTGGTTACTTTTGTTCTTGAGGTCACGAGAGAAATCTTGTTGCAAGTAATCATGTGAACTTGATATGTGTTCGATATTTTGATAGTATGAATGTTGTGATTCCCTTAGTGGTGTCCTGTGAACGTCGACTACATGACATTTCACCATATTTGGGCCTAAGGGAATGCAATGTGTAGTAGCTATTAGATGATGGGTTGCGAGAGTGACATAAGCTTAAACCCTAGTTTATACGTTATTCCGTAAGGGGCTGATTTGGATCCAAAAGTTTAATGTTATGGTTAGATTTGTTCTTAATACTTTTCTCGTAGTTGCAGATGCTTGTGAGGGGGTTAATCATAAGTAGGAGGTTTGTTCAAGTAAGAACAGCACCTAAGCACCGATCCACCCACATATAAAATTATCAAAGTAGCGAACACAAATCAAATCAACATGATGAAAGTGACTAGATGAAATTCCCGTGCACCCTCAAGAACACTTTGCTTATCATAAGAGACCGTTTTGGCCTGTCCTTTGCCTCAAAAGGATTGGGCTACCTTGCTGCACTTTTTTACCATTACCCGTACTTACTCGTTACAAATTATCTTACTATCAAACTACTCGTCACTTATAATTTCAGTGCTTGCAGACATTACCTTGCTGAAAACCGCTTGTCATTTCCTTCTACTCCTCATTGGGTTCGACACCCTTACTTATCGAAAGGACTACGATTGATCCCCTATACTTGTGGGTCATCAGGTACTCACCACGTTGTCTCCTGACCAGGTGGATCGGGCCGAGGACCCCCATGGTGGTTCACTATTGGGCCACTTCGGGAAGTCGATGACATACACGAGGAAGATTCCACAAGACTTGGTGATCAAGACAAGGACTCCTCTCCACCGACGTATTTGACTAGGACTCTTGTTATCCTAGGCCTCTAGTACATTATATAAGCCGAGTCTAGGCTAGTCGATAGATTATTATAACATTCATCATCATACCATTAGGGTTTAGACCACAACATACGATCTCGAGGTAGATCCACTCTATACTTGATACTCCATCAATATAAACAAGAGCAGGACGTAGGGTTTTACCTACATCAAGAGGGCCTGAACCTGGGTAAAACATCGTCTCCTTCGTTCCTGTTACCATTGATCCGAGAATCCACAGCTCGGGACCCCCTACCCCGAGGTCTATCGGTTTTGACACTGACACCAAGGACCCCATGGCGGTTCACAAATGGGCCACTTCAGGCCGCCCATGACATATACAAAGATTCCACAAGACTTGGTGATCAAGACGAGGACTCCTCTCCATCGACGTATCCAACTAGGACTCTTGTTGTCCTAGGCCTCCGGTACATTATATAAGCCAAGGCCAGGCTAGTCAATAGATCATTATTATGACATCCATTGCCATCACCATTAGCCTTAGGATCCATCCCACAACTTACGATCTCGAGGTAGATCAACTCTGTACTTTGATACATCCACAATATAAACAAAAGCAGGGCGTAGGGTTTTACCTTCTTGAGAGGGCCCGAACCTGGGTAAACATCATGTCCCTCGTCTCCTGTTACCCATTGATCCGATCTCATAGCTCGAGCCCCCCTATCCGAGGTTTGCCGGTTTTGACACCGACACCCCCCAAAGGGGGCGCCCCTCCAACAAGAACCCGCAAAGGGGGGGGGTTACCCCCCTCCGGTCAAAAGTTCACGCAAATCGATCGTCTGAAGTAGGAGGTAGCACGAATCCTATCTTTCTCATTTAGAAGAGTCCTGGACCTCCACAATGTCAAACCATAGAACACATATCCTTTCGGTCGAACCCTAGGAAAGATGACTTTACCTTTTTCGTAGATAGTCTGAGGGGGAACCCCTCCCAACACTTGGTCCTTTGTGTGGGCTGCCCCTTGGGGTTGTCCGAAATTTTTTGGGAGGTCGCGGAACATTTCTGGAACCCTATGGAAATATCTGGACGTACTCCGGAACTTTTCTGGCTTTATGGTGTTTGTGGTTTTCCCCAAAACTTTTTTAGTTACTCTGAAGCATTTTCAACATCTCTGAAACTTTTCCGGTGGCTTTCTCTCAAACTCCTAACCTCCTAGTACTCAACAGATAGACAACCCTTAAGTGTGTGACCCTGTAGGTTCGGTGAAGTATAGACATGAGCGGAACATCTTCCCGATCAATGATCAATAGCGGAACTGTGAACATCCATATTGACCTCTATACCCACACGAATGGATATTTGAGAGAACCTTTAGTTACCGTGTGGTATTCCCATTGCTTCCAGATATGTTACAAAAACCCCAGGTGAGATATATTGGCATCCCGGTGAATCGACGACTTGTTCACCATATCAGTTTCCTCGTTACTGGTTTTGTTCTCTTTTTGTGTTCCTGTGTTCTGACATCCCTGTGATAAAATCACGTTATGTCTGGGCAGACGATGATGGATATCGTCACACCAAGAGGCCCTAAGAATATCTCTCCATCGACGGAGGAGCAAATCCCAGAGTCGAGCTATCAAGTCCCTTGTCATACTTTTTTGTGAAATTGTAAGCTGTCGTAATTGTCACCATGTTAAAGGTGACGTTTGACAAACCCTAAAGTGCATGGAGCAAGTATGAAGGAACTCGATACTCTCATGGTCTAAGGACTTATGCAAACATTTAACTTTCTCTAGGTTATTAACCATTAACTTGTGACGAATGGATCTCATAGCATAACAACTTGGGTTGGTTCAACACAATATGCTCTCCTAAGATTGTGCCCTCAAAATTGCCGGCATTGACATGCCCATGGTCATGAAAACATAATCATCATGCAACACTTGAGCTAGTCTTAGAGGAGAGACTAGGAATCTATTTTTCCATTTATTATTCCACACGTGCACAAGAGTCGTATCATGCAAAAATTATAGATACGTTTGGGATGTATCACCCTGACATCATGCCTCGGTCTCATCTTGCGAACACAACTTCCTTGTACTTCGCTGGCATTGAAGATGTCGACAATGTCCTCCGAGTCAGACACAATGTCCTTCATCTAGTCAATCCATGCTTCTCGCCACACAACCCTTAATGCTCCAAACCTCCATCTTGTGAAGGAAGAGTTGCATGATGTGGAGATCATTACAGAGCCATACGACATCAGGACTTATGACCTAGAGACATCATCCATGTCGGTTGCTCTGTTGCTAAGTAGGGAGACTAAGCCATGGATCAAAGAAGCAAGTGGACATGGAAATGTTGAACTTCCTTTCTGTTGTTGAAGAAGGAAGGAGGAAGCTTCATCTACTACCAATTTCCTTGGCAAGAAGCCGAGTTCAGTGGGTAGTGTTGTAGCACCGACTAGAAGATATTTTTAGTCGCTTTATGCCAAACTGACATCCTTGGGCCCACTGGCAGTTCCTTGTAATCTAGGTCACCTATTCCTTGGTAAGCAAACACATCCTCTGATGAATCCATCACTTTGCTTATAAATGTGCAAAATAATCTAAAAATAGCTATGATATTCCATTGAACACATGACATATGAGGTGTATGTTGGGCAGAGTAGGACATACCGAGGCGGTGACCGTATCTGAGGCGGCAAGGACGTCTGGGGCCAATGGGGGGCGACGGTAGAGGCGTTGCGTCTTGGGGCCAGACATGGATATCAATGAAGCTAGGGTGGGGGAGCATGGCAGGAAAAGGACGACGTGATGCGGACATACCAGAGGGAGAGTGCGGGCGAAGGTGAAGGTCGATTTAAGGGGATTTGGCTTATGAGCGTGTTGGATTTAACATGACAGACATGTTTCGGATGGTTTCAAATATGTCCCACGTACAGTTTGGGTTTAAGGTTTCGAACAACCCAAATATATGAACCAAGTATTGAAAGTCCAGTTAGGTGCGGTGAACCGAGTGTAGCTCAGATGATTAGGTCCTTGTGGTGGAACCAATCCATCACGGTTCAAGTCCTACACTTTTTTTTACAATAACCACCTCCTTTATTAATTGGCTACAATGGTAGCATCGAAAGTAATAAGAGGAATTATAGCCCCTGGGGTTGTATCCATCCAAACATTAGGAGGGGAGAATTTAGCTATCCTAGCTAACTCATGAGCTACCTTATTGTTCTCTTTATTACAATGCTCAAAAATAACATGGGTGAAATCCAAGGTTGGAAAAGGCGGTAGGCGTAAGCGAGGCGGTTGGCCTTCGCCTAGTGCCTAGGCGGTGCTTAAGCTCCCTAGGCGCAGCCTAGGCGGTAATGTAGATTCTACAATCAGTGTATATTTGTGGTTATTATATGTGCATTGATGTTAATTTAGGGCAGATAAATAAGTTAACTACCATCTACTACCATTTGAATTTGTGATGTTTGGCATTCCAGTGCAATATGACATGATTTCTCGCTTGGGTAAACAATTTGTTGCATGCACTGCCTAGACTGCCATTTATGCCCTAAGCGAGGCGTTTGGCCATCGCCTAGCGCCTAGGCGTGCCTAAGCGCCACCTAGGCACTGCCTTTTGCAACAGTGGTGAAATCTAAGGACATAAAGTAGCAGTCATCAAAAACAGCACTCGCCACAGAAGAAGAATACCCCTCCTGAAGTGCAGCGACAACCTCTAGACTGTCTGAGTTCAGTTCAATTTTGCTGCATCCAACAGTGTGGGCAAGGTTCAGGCCAAACCTTACCGCAATCGCTTCAGCTGTGAACGCATCATAACAAATGTCCAATCTTTCATTAGCAGCAACAATGAATTTTCCTGTGTGGTCTCTAATAACAGCTCCAACAGTTCCTTGTAGCAAGTCTGGGTCAAAACCCGCATCAACATTCAGCTTTACATAACCACGCCTGGGTTTGGTCCATGCTCCTGTATGTACTTTTGCCTTAGAGGTACAAGAAAGGGTAAAATTCGCCGCTAGAGCTCTTACTGCTAGATTAATCTGGTCTGCATTTTGTGCTTCTCCCCCATGTGTTAGATTCTGACGTACCCACCACAGGTACCAGCAACATGTTCCCATTGTTTCTCTAAACTTTGGAAGCCCAAGAACATGCACTTCATTGTCCGAAACATTGAGCAGATATTCCATGACCATCTCTCCTGCTCTGTTTGATTGTAATGCCTTCATTACTTCATCATGATACCCCAACAGTTTCCAAACTTCCACAGCCATCGGGCATTCAAACAAAAGGTGCCGAATAGTTTTTGGGCCCAATTTGCAAGAAGGGCATTCAGCCTTGATTTTAATGTGTCGATCAGCTAATAACGCACGATAGGGAATAGCACTCTGTACTACTCTCCATATAAATTTTTTGATTTTCGATGGGCATTGGATGCTCCATAAAGCCACCCACTTCGTATTTGGAGATGATGAACTACTGCCAGCCTGTAGTTTACTCCCAAATTGATGCTCCCAAATAGCATGATAGGCTGACCGAACCGTGAAGACTCCTGTTTTTGACAAGCTCCAAGCCAGGAAATTTGTCATCTCATTTATAGGTAGGGGGATTGCAAGAATTCTACGAGCATCAACATGGTAAAAGGTCTGGTTAACCAGATCTGAATCCCAATTTCCAGAAGATGGATCAATGAGGTCTGAAACACGGGAAAGAAGGTGATTACCTCTATTTGAAATTATCTTCCTGGTAGGTGATTGTGGGATCCAATTGTCCTCCCAAATCTTTTTTTTGTCCATTTCCCACTCTCCATATATGGACATGCCTCAATGTATCGACTCCTGCCATCATGCTCTGCCATGTATAAGAAGCCTTCTTTTTCAACTGAACATTCATAAGATCATCTTCAGGATAATATTTTGCTTTGAGAATTGATGCACATAAGGAGTCAGGGATGAGCTGCCATGCCTGTTTTGCTAGCAGTGCAAGGTTAAAACAATGAATATCCCGGAAACCCATACCTCCTTTTTTTATTAGGTATGCACATTTTCCACCATGCAAACCAGTGCATTTGTTTGTGTGATGCATCATCACCCCACCAAAAATGAGATATCGCATCCGTTATTCCTTTGCAAATTTTCTTAGGAATTTTAAAGACTGACATCGCATAAGTTGGTATGGCCTGTGCAACAGATTTAATAAGCACTTCCTTACCTCCTGAAGTCAAACTTTTTTCTTTCCATCCTGTCAGCCTTAGGATCAACCGATCAATCAAGTATTGAAAACTATCACTTTTCTCCAAACCTAGGTTGGCAGGCAATCCCAAGTATTTATCATTAATAGCCTCTGTCATGATATTGAGTATGGAGCAAACCTGACTCTTCATATTCACATCTATACTCGGGCTGAAGAAAATACTCGATTTATCCACACTAACTAATTGTCCTGATGCCCCACAATATAGGTCCAGGAGGGCTTTGAGACAACTAGCATTTTGTGCGTCGGCCCTCATCAGTATCAAAGAATCGTCAGCAAACAAGAGATTTGTGACGGAAGGTGCATTGCGGCAAACCTTGACTCCCACCAGTTCTCCGGATTGCTCTGCATGATCCAGGAGGGCCGCAAGTCCCTCGGTACATAGTAAGAACAAATATGGTGATAGGGGGTCACCCTGACGAAGCCCTCTTGAGGGCTTGAATGATCTAGTCTCTACTGAATTATACCTTACCCTATATTCCACCGACGATACACATACCATTATCATTTTCACCCATTCAGCCTTGAACCCTAGTTTCAGCAGCATTGCTTTCAAAAAAAATCCACTCCACCCAATCATAAGCTTTGTGCATGTCAAGTTTCACTGCGCACCAGCCCTCTTTGCATGTTCTCCTTTGTTTTATTGCATGAAGGCTTTCATATGCTATCAGAACATTATCAGTGATTAATCTCCCTGGGACAAAGGCCCTCTGCGTCGGGCTGATAATTTCTGGGAGCAAAATTTCCAGCCTCGCTGCAATCATCTTGGATATAACTTTATAGACCACATTGCATAAGCTAATGGGTCTAAAGTGGGAGATTGTCTCAGGTGTGTTTACCTTAGGTATCATAACAATAGTCGTATCGTTCCAACCCTATGGCATCACCTGAGAATTGACTGCATTAAGAACCTCCATCACTAGGTCATCACCCAACATTGGCCAAAGCCTCTTATAGAACACAGCATGTAGTCCATCCGGTCCAGGTGCTTTAAGATCACCAATCATGAACAATGCCTTTCTTACCTCATCTGCCGTGTACGGGGCCATAAGAGAGTCATTCATCGCATCCGAGACTCTTCGTTGCACTTTGGATAAAAGATTAATATCAGGGGCGTGGACCTGAGAGGTGAACAAATTGGTGAAGTGCCCAGATATGATAAAATTCAAGTCATCCACATCTTCCTTCCATACTCCTGTATCATCAAGGAGCTTTTTTATACAGTTTCTCTTTTTTCGGGCTGAAGCGGCTCTATGGAAGAAAGCTGTGTTACGATCACCATGGAGTAACCAATTGGCGCGACCCCGCTGCAGCCAAATTACTTCCTCCTGATCCAACAAGTTCTCGATAAGGACCTGCATGTATTACATTTTTTGGCGTGCTTCAGAAGTGTTTGGGCCATGCCTTAATTTTTCTAAGTCCTTTTTGAGATTATTGATCCTCTTCTTTGGGCTCTTTAGGATCTCCCGATCCCAATCATGCATGTCACTAAGGACCGCCTATGAGCGATCAGATAGAGATGGCCCTAGGCCGGCTAGCTTTGCACGCTCCCAAGCCGATTTAACAATCTCATTAACTATCACTTCATTGAGCCAGCGAGCTTC
The DNA here is from genome assembly GCF_018294505.1 of Triticum aestivum. Lineage (NCBI taxonomy): Eukaryota > Viridiplantae > Streptophyta > Magnoliopsida > Poales > Poaceae > Triticum > Triticum aestivum. The sequence goes on from NC_057801.1 coordinate 569,323,590, forward strand.
AAACTTGCGCTTACTCCTTGGTTGTTGTTCCAATGAGACCTTGAAATAATCGGTATCAAGCAAAATAGGTCTGTGATCGGAATGAATATGATGTTCATGCACCAGCGCTGCATGGGCAAATTTCTTAGCCCAGGCATCATTACACAAGGCCATATCAAGACGCTCCTGAATGTCACCTCGGCTCCAAGTAAAGGTGTCACCAATGAACATGACTTCATGCAACCCACATCGTCGATGCAATCTCTGAAGTCTCGCATATACTAATCCGGTCGGATATTGCCTCCTTCCTTCTCACTTGTGGTTAGTAATTTCATTGAAATCGCCAAGGATAACCCATGGCCCAACATTATTAGCATGGATATCGCGCAAGTACGTCCAAGAGAGATGTTTCCTCTCCCAACTCGGTTCTCCATTGAATCCTGTAATTCGCCAAGCTGGGTTACTCCCATCCATCACTATGCCATCAATAATAGTAGCCAAGGAATAATTCAAAACCACTTCATTTGCTAAGTTGTAGTAGAGTACACGTCCACCAGCACGACCATCACTGGCCACTAAGTGAAAATGATAAAAGCCTAACTTAACTCTCAAAACTTCTGCCTTATCTTTGATCAGATGTGATTCCGACAGAAATACCACATCCGCTTTCAGCCGCCCTTGGAGATCCAAGAGCTCTCAAATTGCCGTGGGCGAAAGTATTCCACATTTCATTGCTCCCGGCGATCCTTCAACTTCCGCTCGACAGGCGCCGCCGAAAGCTATTGAACTTCACGTAGTAAAGTCAAAAATCTTGACAAAGCAAGAGATGGAAAACCGATCACAAAACATCACACAACAGAGGTCCGCGTCGGGACAAACAAACCAGCACCACACCGTAGCATGCTGGGACTGCAGACAACTACAGTGATACCGTAGCCAAGATCACCACCCAATATAGTTACCACACATGCCATTTACGCCCGCACTTTCCATGGACTACAAGGCCCAGCAGATGAGCAGGAGAAGAACAGCAGACGACGCCTACACCAGCGACGGATTTGTTGCCGCCCACGCCGCCGCCGGCGGCGGCGGCCCAAACCCTAGCAAGGTCGCCCTTGCGACCGCCCATCCTATTTCCGCCCAAACGTTTTGCCCAACTACACTTAATCTTGGTAGTTGCACTTTTCTGGATTTATTTCAGTCCTTTCGAAGATGTAAGGAGAAGACGTTCCCGTTAACTACGAAAGTGTCTATAGCAACTTCGTCAATTTCAAGATGATGTGCCAGCCCAATCTTTCGGAGGTCCTCATAAGGTAGGGAGCGCGTACGTTAACAAGGATGAGTGTAGGTGCGTGTATGTATGAACGTAAAAAAACGGAAATGTTAACGCCCACACGTATGGGCATTGACTATCTCGACCACACGCATTCATCACCGTCCAGTATTATATGCACGAATCCTGGCACAATCTGGCTGATTTTTTGTGCCACGTAGGACAAGGCGTGTGTGTGGTGTGTGACATAGTTCGTCCACACATCCATTTTACCACACGGAGGGGCCGATGTGTGGGCGTTTAGCAGTTCACCCACACACCAGTTTTCAATCACGCACAAGGACTGGTATGTGGGCATTTGCCATCTCGCCCACACGCCCGTCTCATCTCCCACACCCCAGCTGCTAGTTGCCATGTGTTTTTGCAGCACACATGGCAACTGCCCCTAGTGTGCTTTATAAGCAGGTGGCAACTCTCTTTTTTTACCCAAATTGCCATGTGTTTTTGCAGGGTACACGGCAACTGCCTAGTGTGCACGTAAGCAGATGGCAACTCTCTTTTACCGAGTTGCCATGTGTTTTTGTATGGTACATGGCAACTGCCCCAACGTGCACGTACATGGCAACTGCCCTAACGTGCACGTTAGCAGATGACAACTCTTCCTTTTTACATGGCAACTGCCCTAGCATGCTTGTGAGCACATGGCAACTCTCTCAACTGCCTAGTGTTAGTATGTGGCAACTCCTAAAATTATAAAATCATGGCAACTACATTAGATCAGACCATACATGGCAACTGCAGTTGAGCAACCATGGCAACTGTAGTTGTCCGACATGGCAACCGTAGTTCAGCGACATGGCAATTGCAGTTAAACGAACATGGACGAGGGTCTGGACCATGGCAACTGCGGACGCGCGGTGGGCATCACGCGTCGCGTGCGGGACCAGGAGGGTACGAGGCCTGACATACGGACGTGTGGGCGTTATCAACTTCGCCCACACGCACGCGTGTGAGAGGGTTCGAAAGGGAAAAAAAGATGTGTGTGGGCATTAGTTATTTTGCCCACATATAGGTGTGTGGGCTGGTTGCTGTCCATGCCACACGAGGCGTGTGGCACAACTACCCGATACACCACACGTGTGGCAGTTATCGGGACCCTAAAAAAAAGGGTGATGTTTTTTGTCCGAGCCGTGTCCAGGCTGTCCGTCTGGAGTGTGGGTCCGGTTGGAGGTGCTCAGGTTTTGGGCAAATTCCCAAACGGACAAACCGAGACAAATGTGGACTAGGGCCGCCCTTGGAGATGCCGGGCTTCGAAAGTCGAAACCACAGCCGCCGTCGGCCCCGTCTTCTCACGCTCGCGATGTTGCCACGCGCCGCTCGCCAACTGGAGTCGAGCGAGCGTGTTGCGCGACTGAAGCCGGCGTGGCCAGCCGCAGCCCAGCGGTTAGCGTCGCCGGAGCCCTCCGGCTTGGGGCGTCCGGACGAAGGTGCAGCAGCCGCTACACCCGGACGGCAGCGTTTCAATCGGCGGGGCCCTTACTCTGCATTGCACGCGCCGTGAGTCTCTGCTGCTAATTCTTGCACAAATTTGTATGGTTTGCACAGATGGGGCAAAAGGTAGTTAACCCTAGCCGCCCGGCCCTATGCTGTTAGAGGATGCAATTCATGACCATGCGCATGACTTCAGAAACGTGATTCGAATCTAGTACAATGTTCAGAAAGAGAATCGTCAGTTGGCAATTTATGATAGGCATAATACCGCCGTTTGATCACAACTAGGCGATTACTACTGTTTCACAGATTATTATGTTTTGTGTACTGCTGCTGCGGATCATGTTATTTATTTTTAAAAGAAAATTAGAGGGATGCAGATTATGGTAACTGTGAAAGCAGCTAGTGAGCAGGGCATTTGTCACACTCACTTGACAGCTTATTCATTGCAGGCACAAACTATCCCGAATATCACTAAATGAGCTTCTTGGAGCCTGTTTTTCTTTCTTAAATTGAAAAACACATTCTCATAAAGTTTCGAAAAGGAAATCCGATTTTTTCGTCCCATGAGTACATATACACTTGTAACATACCTGTAGACTTTCAGAAATAAATATGTTTATTTGAGGTTACACAAAAAAGACAAATATGTGGATCTATATAGATGTACTGTCAATGTTATAGATCCACACGTTTGTTTTGTTTATGTGCTGCCTACAAATGAACATATTTTGAAAAAAAATGTGCATATACGGTATATCTATACCACATCTAGATGTATGTATGTGTTTTATTTTGGAAGCTTTGAAATTTGACTTCTGAAAAAAAATTGAAAACAATTTTGGACAGGGAGCTAAAATGCCTCTCTCTATATATACCATCTCTCGTGCTAACACATCTGAAGTTATTAGAGGACTGCAAAAACTTTTGGAAGAAGCACGGCACAATACCTAGTTGGGTTGCTAAAAGAGAAAGCTAGATGATATGGATAACCTACTAATTGTGAACGAATTGCTCTTCTGCTGCGTTAATTGATCAGCTTTGGATGAGTATATCAAACGCACCTATACTTTGCTGCTTCACCGGAGAAGCATTTGTCAAGAGGAACATGAGGTACTAGTAATGTACAACTACTGCAGAAGATAAAATTCTCTGCCATTTGTTATGCATAATTTACACGAGTTTCGGAATAAAACATGTACTTTTCTTGATGCTATATCAGTATCTGTCTAAATATTGTTGTGCAATCCAGTTTGCCTGAATATAAAAACCTTCTAATATCTCATAATTACAAATTTACAACAAGCAATTCTACTGATTGCTAACATATTCGAAGAAGCTTGTTTATGGTACATTGGGGCTTAAAGATTAAACATAAGGGCACCTTTCAGCTAAAATGTACACATAGTTTTTAACCGGTAGAGGGAGCAGCGAGGCAGTGGAGGCTCTGCTGATCATAGGAAGCGAAGCATGGCACACGGAAAATAACCAAGCTGTCACTGTCATGGCGACACACACACACACACAAAAGGGAAAAAAACTCTTAAGATATCATCATCTTCAAGTCTTGTCAACTCTTAAGATATCATCATCATCTTCAAGTCTTATTTGCAGGACAATTTTAGGGATGCCCAAACTGTTGAATGATCTGGATAGATGGAATATGTTTGACCCTTATAAAATCGTCCCCACTATCCCCCAATTTACCAAGAAAGGAGCTTGGCATGCCCACCAATCTCAACCTCTGCAATGTAGCAAGTGACTGGAACCCAGCAGGAATAGCTGCCAGCTTTGCACATGACATGATCCACACTTCTTGAACACATGGCATTGCTCCATCAACAACATCCCACCGCTCCAGTTCCTCAAGTTCAGTTATGATGAAGATTTTCATCTTTAGAAAACCGGAACGGCAGCATCTCATTACTTTCCCCTTGTATGCATTGTTCAGCTGGAGGAACAGCAGATTTGGCAATCGAACAAGAACTGAAAGCGGGTCATCTTCCAGCTGTGAGAAGCTCAAGCGCAGCTTTGTAAGGTTGTGTAGTTGAGCAAACCAATTTGGCAATGTCTGCAAAGATCCAGCTAGATGCAGCTTCTGTAGACATGAAGAAGGTTCCAACATTGCAAGGTCAAGTGGCCTGGTGCCATCGCTAGGGAAGATGGATAGGTATGATGGTTCCTTCATATTGTTCACAGAAGAGCATAGCTCTTTGGCATCTTCATTTTCTAAATCCTCTATCGAAAGCTTCTTCAGCTGGGTAAGGCTTGCAATCTCACAAACCACGGCTGTGCTTGCTTGCAACCCAGTTAATATCTGGAGTTTGTCAAGCTGATTAAATCCTATCGGGGTCTGGATGCATTGGTCATCTTGTTTCATCTCTAGATGTCGTAGATTTCTTAAACATTTGATTTGAAACGTGATTCTCTTCATCTGAGTCTTCCTGATATCAAGAGTTTGCAAGTGATAGAGCTTATTCATTGTTCTTGGGAGCTTCTTCAACTTCGTTCCCCTTAGTCCAAGGTACCTCAAGTGAACTAAGCCTCCGATCTCTTTTGGAAGTTCTAGCATGTTACCATCTTCAAAATCCTGAATTCTTACCAGACCAAAGCTCCTTGAAATAACATTGCATTTAATTGCAGTTGGTGCACTGTCATTGAACATGAAAACAGATCGCAATCTTTTCTTGCGTTCATTGCTGAATGATACATGAGGCATTTGCAGTGATACGCGCCGATCACTAACACTTGGGCCTTTATCAGCACAGATGATGGAAAATTTCTCATTTTCAGACAGCCAAATGGCAAGATCATGAAGAAGAGCATGAACTCTGCATGCTTTTACTCTCCCACTGATGCTTGCCGTTGCCACTTCTTCCATGCTTTTGTTGATCAGCTCCATGAGGTACTTCTCTGCAGTAATTTCAAGTGCCTCATCAGCCTTTTCTTTCACAAACCCTTCAGCAATCCATAACCGAACTAATTTCTTTCGGGAGATCTGTGACTTATATGGGATTACAGAGAGCAGCATAAAACATGGCTTCAATGGGTGTGGGAGGTCCCTATAACTTGATAGCAGTGTCTGCTGAATTCCCATTTGACCATTGCTTAGATCCTTCTGAATGATTGCCAGGACACTTTTCCACTCAGTATCTGTTTGTTCTTTCCCGGACATCATACTCCCTGCAGCAACAATAGCAAGAGGCAAACCAACACATTTCTTCACAATGTCCTCAGCAGTTTCCTTTACAGCGTCCGGGCATATTCCATCCTGCAAGAATGCCTTTTTGCAAAACAAGTTCCAGGAATCTTCAAATGGCAATGGCTGAAGCTGCTGTACAGTGCTCTTTGCACCTTCAACTGAGCCAGACACAGCGGCATTCCGAGTCGTCACAAGCACTCGGCTCCCGCTGCAATTTCTGGGCAGTACTAGCTTGATGATATCCCACAACCCTCTGTCCCAGACATCATCAAACACAAGCAGAAACTTTTTACAGCCAAGGCCACTCAAGAGCAATTCTTGGAGCTGCTTCTCACAGAGGGAGCTCGCCTCTGCAGAGGGGATCCTCATCAGCCCCTTGACCATCTCACAGAGGATAGAGCGCAGCTCCATCGTTTTCGACACGTAGATCCACGCGCAGCATTCGAAATGCTTCTTCACGTCCGGGTTGGTGTACACCTTCTTGGCAAGTGTGGTCTTCCCAACACCTCCCATGCCAACCAAGGATATGACACTTAGCTCCGACTCTGAGCCTCCATCCAAGATATGCCGAAGCAACACATCCAGATATTTATCCAGGCCTACAACATCTATGTCATGAACCATCGGAGATGAGGCTAAAAGACCATGGATCCACTTATCACTTGACTCTCTAGGTCTTTCAACTGCATACTCCAGTCGGCGACGGGAGATGTCACTCAGCTGAGCCCGGATACGCCTGATCCGAGCCCCGACATCATGCCTTGATCTCAGCTTACCAAGAACACAGCAGCCTTGTACTTGCCTGGCGTCGAAGATGTCGATGGCGTCCTCCAAGTCGGACATGATGTCCCTCATCTGGTCGATCCATGCTTCTCTGGCGACGCTGCCCTCAATGCTGCAAACCTCCATCTCGTGAAGGAAGAGCTGCATGCTGTGGAGCTCATCGCGGAGCCATCCGACATCACGACATACGGCCCAGAGGCGCCGGCCATGGTCGGTTGCTCTGCTGCTAAGCAGGGAGCCTAAGCCATGGATCAAAGAAGCAAGCACAGGTTCGGCCATGGAAATGCTGGTCTTCCTTTCTGTTGTTGAAGAAGGAGGAAGCTCCGTCTGCTACAATTTTCTTGTAGGAGGTTGAGGTCAATGGGCAGTGCTGTACCACTGATTAGAAGATATTTTCAATCGCTTTTATGCCAAACTGAGATCCTTGGGCCCACTGGCAGTCCCCCTGCAGTCTGGGTCATCTATCCCTGTTCAAACGTGCATAATTTCCCAGAAGCTATAGATGCATAAAACGATGCTTGACCAACTGGACAAATCTTAAGCCGACAAATGAGCAGCCCGCGACCTGGAGCTCGATAGGATCCATATGTTCCCTATTCCTAAAGAGAGTAAAATAGCAAACCACAGTAAACAGTTTCACATCCTTGCTACATGAAGTTACCTTTCAGTTCAGTTAAGACCTACTCCCTCCGTTCCGAATTACTTGTCGCACATATGGATGTATCTAGATGTATTTTAGTTCTAGATACATCCATTTCAGCGACGAGTAATTTGGAACGGAGGGAGTAGGTGGCAGAACGGTGCTGCTTTTTTCTGGGGAAACCATGTGCTTACTGACTTTAACGATGCTCTTTTGCAGGATATTTTCTTGGATGTTTCAACTATCAAGCACTGGAGAAGCTTATGGGCCTTAGTGATCTGGCTGCAAGGCACTAATGCACAATGGATTTTTAGGCTCACTCAGCCTGTCAGCATGGGCTGAAACTGGAGCCCGTCTTTGGAGCCTTTCAGTGTGTCTACATTGAGCCTTGAGCTGTGCATTGTCATCTTCGACCGGGCCTCAAATGTTGCTAATGGACGGATGAAAACTCATATACTACACTCTAAATTTCTGAGTAACTCCCTTAGTCCATACATGCTGCAAACTGTTATTGAGCTCAATGAATTTGGTGCCTCTGCCGACTTTCATCACTGTTAAAGAAAGTCCTGACGTACTTCTCATCTCTTTGTAATTTTTGTGTGTAGGTGTATCATGTCCGTGGTTGCATCAGATTCAAACACTGAGGACATCTATGTAACAAGATTGTCCTCCTGTCAGTGCCAACACTTGAATTAAGATCTCAGACTCCCAGTCATCAATCACAGCAACCAACCATCCTAGTGCAGCATCGAACATCTAGCATAACGCCATTACGTACATAGCACCACGAGGGGGAGCGGCATGAGCAGTCGAGCACCCCCTTTCGCCGATTTTCTGTTCGCTTCGCTTACGGCGGAATCGCATTACGTCTGGGTGCATTGCAAGATTGTACTACGAGTTAACGTCTTGTTCTTGGCTCATCAGATTTGGAAGGCCCCCATCGATCTCATCCGTGCACCGTGCTCCTCGTGTGGCTCCTGGAGATGCCAAACAGCCAACCGTGGAAGTGGAATGCGCGGCTGGCCGGCAAGCATGCAATGCAACGCACGTAGCGTACGTGCGTCAAAGACTGATGAAAAGATGAGACCCGCCCCAGTCCGCACGGTCCGATTCTGTTCTTCTGAATGACACATCGGCGGCCGGAGGACCACCGGCGCGCCGAGGTGGAGGAGGATGAACCTGGCCGGGTTCGTGCGTGTGCTGAGCCATAGCTGCTGGCTGCCGTGCCAAAGTCATCCTTGTCGGGCAACACATTGCGTGGCTTTTGACATTTATGTGTCACCTTCCCATTATTCCCCTCCAATGGTGGGCACGCAAAGGCTCGAGAGCGGGCCATGCCATGTTTCCCTTGGAGCCGAGCGTGCCTCCGCGTGCCACTTGCGACAGTAGCCTGGCGAACATCTGTCCCTGCGGCCCACGGATTTTGTAGTGTCACTGGCTGATTGATTGACCAAGTGATAAGTTGCAGCAACACGTCGGTCGGTGAGCTTCGAAATGCTGTGCGCAAAAGAAATGACCATTTATGTCGCAGAGTTCTGTACTTCTTACTTCTGCAAGAGTTGTGTAGTACAGCTGGACGCGGCTAATCTGCACCCGAGCTCATATGCTCCTGCATGAACAGTAAAATCGAAAAAAAATTCAAAAAATTCCAAATTTTTTTTGAGTGAAACATTGACAAAAGTTCTAAGTGCCTGCAAAAATTCGTCGTGAAATCACATTCCTAGAAGGCGTGGCAAAAAAAACAAAAAAAGTACTCTGAAAAAGCTACTTTCAAACGCATTTTGAAGCACTGAATTTATTTTTTTTTGCCACGCCTTCTAGGAATGTGATTTCATGACGAATTTTTGCAGACACTTAAAACTTTTGTCAATGTTTGTCTCAAAAAAAATTGGAATTTTTTGAACTTTTTTTTTGATTTTACTGTTCACGCGGGAGCATATGAGCTCGGGTGTAGAATGGACTTTTCGAGTACAGCTTAGCTTACTTCCTAAGACAGGCAGTGCAGATTAGTCTGGTGCATGCACGATATGCAGGCATTACATCGTCGTGTTAATTACGTCATCTGTACAAAGCAAACGAATATAGCTACGCCATATGCATTCTGCCGCTTGTTCGCTTATCCCATTTCCCAGCTTTTTTTTTCGACAATATTAGATTTATTATAAATGATTCATAGGAAGTACAAAGTATCCCAAACATAATAAAAATTACATTAAGATCCATGGACAGCCGAACAACCATTGCCGCCGTCAGAACGAGCCGCCACACCGCTGTCGCCGTTCCCATAGCGAAGCCGGTCTGACTTCATGCACATGCCCTCTAAGGACTAGCGTTCGGAAGCCGCAGTCGTCGCCATTGAATCTTTCTGAAGAACCTAACATCAAATCTCGCTGTTGCGTACACACGACGAGAAGCCCTAACCTTGCCGCTCCGAGGAACTGGCAGGAATCTACGCCGGTGCTCCGTCTAATCCGCCTCGACGAACGAACTTGAGGAGGATTGGAGCCCGAAAGACCGACTAAAAGAAGAAGCGCCGCCATCCATTTAAGCGCCGTCCTTGCAAGAACAAAAACCTTGCCTATCTAAGCTGAGGCACCAGGAATACCCTCCCCGCCACCGGCCGCCGAAGCGGCAAACAGAGGAGAGGCGAATCCAAGGGCTCGCTATTGGTGTCAAAACCGGCGGGTCTCAGGCAGGGGCCCCCGAACTGTGCGTCTAAGGCTAATGGTAACAGAAAACTGGGGACACAATGTTTACCCAGGTTCGGGCCCTCTCGATGGAGGTAATACCCTACTTCCTGCTTGATTGATCTTGATGATATGAGTATTACAAGAGTTGGTCTACCACGAGATCAGAGAGGCTAAACCCTAGAAGCTAGCCTATGGTATGATTGTGATTGTTGTTGTTGGGTCCTACGGACTAAACCCTCCGGTTTATATAGACACCGGAGGGGGCTAGGATTACACAGAGTCGGTTATAGAGAAGGAGATCTATATCCGAATCGCCAAGCTTGCCTTCCACGCCAAGGAGAGTCCCATTCGGACACGGGACGAAGTCTTCAATCTTGTATCTTCATAGTCCAACAGTCCGGTCAAAGTATATAGTCCGGCTGTCCGGATACCCCCTTATCCAGGACTCCCTCAGTAGCCCCTGAATCAGGCTTCAATGACATGAGTCCGGCGCGTAGATTGTTTTCGGCATTGCGAGGCGGGTTCCATCTCCGAATACTCCAAGATAAAGTCCGAACACAAGGACCGTGTCCGGCTCTGCAAGAAAATTTTCATATACCACCATAGAGAGAATAATATACCACAAATCTAATCCACCGACAACTCTTCGTAGCGTGACATCACGCCACGGCCCGGTCATTATTCGAACCATTTTCTACAACCTGCTTCCGCACATATTGCGAGGCGGTTTCCTTGGCGCCTCTTGTCAAAGCAGAGATCGTGTCCCCTTATCGCGGGATCTCCATCAATATGGGTATGGGCAACCCAACCATGCTGTCAAACGCGGTGAGTGGGGAACGAGCAGGTTTTATTAGGCAAGAGGGGAGGCGCAAAGTTTCATCGCCTTTATAAAGAGGAAAAGCCCCCTTCTTTCCATCCACGCCTTTCTCCTTCTGCTAGTCCCTTTCCTTTCGCTCGAGCCCTAGCGCCCAAGCATTCATCTTCCCACCAACAAAGGTTCTCCGAAAATGTCCGGATCCGGAGCAGGAGGCAAGTGGATGGCCTCCTCCGTCCAAGAGAAGGATATTAAAAAACTGCGGGCGGGCGGATATCTGGCCAAGAAAATCGGCCACCGTCTTCCGACGGCGGGACAGGTTGTCCCTACTCCGGAGCCCCATGAGAGGGTTGTTTTCCTCCCCCATTTCATCCGCGGGCTTGGTTTTCCCCTTCACCCTTTTGTTCGCGGCATCATGTATTACTACGGGATTTATTTTCATGATCTATCCCCCAATTCCTTCCTAAACATCTCGATGTTTATCGTCGTGTGCGAGGCCTTTCTCCGCATCTTGCCGCACTTTGGACTGTGGCTAAAGATTTTCAATGTGAAGCCCAAGGTGGTGAATGGCGAACACGCCAAGTGCGGAGGCGCCATGGTGAGCAGGATACCCAAGGTCACATGGCCGACGGGTACTTTCAATGATTCCGTCAAGGAGTGGCAGCAGCAGTGGTTCTACATTACTGAGCCGCGCGGCAAAAAATGGGCCGCTGCTCCTGAGTTTCGATCTGGAGCCCCTTTGCGGCTTACGTGCTGGCCCAAGAAGGGCGTGAACTGGTCGTCGTCCGACAAACTGTCAGTGATCCAGGCGCGTGTCAAAGGCATGGAAGACAGGGCCATCGGGCTTGTTGACGTAGTCCAGGTGATGCTAGTCCGCCTGATCCTTCCTTGTCAGCACAGAAGCTGCGATTTGTGGGAGTATGACCCGGCCGAGCACCAGACCCTGCGGGAGCTTTTAGGCTCCTCGCACAAGGGCATTTGGAAGGTGCTCTTTAAGTCCGGCAAACCATGGCCGGACTCCGCCACGGACCGCGGGTACCAACTGTCCCACCCCGCAAGTCTGGTAAGTCGTCATTATGTCTCAGCCATCCACATGTTTTATTGGTATGTCCCGAGGGAGATGTTTTTTAACGTGCTTTTCCATGATTACCTTAGGGATGGACGAAGAAGGCGGGGCGGATCCATTGTCCGGCCCCACTGCCGGAAGAACTGGCCGAACCACTTCTGACGAAGATGCTGGTCCCAGCGCTTTATGAGGCGCCAAAGAAAGAAGCCAACAAAAAGGCCAAGGAGACCAGGAGCGGTCTCCGTCGTCGTGGTGCTTCGGACACGAAGTCCGAAGACTCTAGTGACCATCCGTCCTCCGAAGAGGGCGAGGAGTAGGAAGAGGTCGAGGAGGAGGAAGAGGACGAGGAGGAGGAAGAGTACGAGTCCCCTACGAGGGGGAGGAAGAAAAGGACAGCCTCCTCATCCTTAGAGGCAGATTCGCCTAAGAGGGGAAGAACACTCATCCCCGAGGCGTCCACCATGGCTACCAACAGCAGCCCGGAGTGGGATCCCAGGGCCCAGCCCCTGGTAAACTCGTAAGTGCATGACATCCGAACATGTCCATGCATCCGGAATTACTAGAGTGTAATATTTCGATTTGCACCGTGCTTTTTACAGTCTGGCGAGGTCTCCTGCCAAACAGTCCTCATCGGAGGATTCGTTGAGTTCCAATGCCTTGGAGAGCGAGACTCATCCAAGGGCCCCTTCCCCAAAGCCTGGTTGTGACACCGAGGTGTCGTCCCAAAAGGACCTGAGCCAGGGGGCGTACCTCGGGGGCCGGACACGCGGGAGCGGCGGTTCCCGTGAACGTCGATGGCGGGGGCGATCTTGGATTCGGCCCACGGCCGGACATAGTCCCGGAGACCATTGAGGCTCCGGGATCAAGCAGGCAGCCCATCTTAACTGGAGGGGGCGATACTGCTCCACCTGCGACCTCTGTCCAACCAAAGGTGCCGAGCGGCCTATTAACAACGCTGAAGAGCGCTTCCATCATTGATGAACATCGCGCCCTTATGGACGTGGTGATAGAAAAGATTCAGGCCGCTGACAGCGGACTGAATGAATCCTGCGTCAGCCTTATAAAAGGCTTGGAGATATGTTTAGAAGACTGTCATAATATAGATAGTAGCCCCGGAGAGGACAGGAACCGAACAGGGGGTCAAATTTTCGTCCGCAAGAGACTCGGCTAATGACATATATCTATTTCTTTATGAATCAGGCGTCTGCAGTGACTGCCTCCTCTCATACTGCGTAGGTGTCCGGACTCAAACGGAGTCTGGAGCGGGCCGAAGAGGAACTCGGCCAAGTGAAGAAGCAGCTGGAGGATAGACAAGGTATGTTGAAACTTTTAGTAAGTTTTAGCACAAGTAGGTAGTTGTGTCTAACTTAAAGTATTTATAACGCGCACTCTAGGGGCAAATGCCAAAATTGAGGCGCTTAAGAAGGATGTTGCCTTGGCCGAAAAGAAGGCAGCCGCGGAGTAGGCTCTCCGCGAGAAGCACGAGGCCAGGGTCGTGGAAGCTAAACGAGAGCTTCAGGAGGCCGTGAAGAAGAGCGAGACTTTGGAGCAGAGACTATTATTGAAAGAATCCGAACTCGTCCAAGCTCTCCAGACCGCAAATGATGCTCGGGATGAAGCCCAGGCTACTTTGAAGGATATTCAGGAGGCGCAGAAGATTGCGGCTGGTAAGGGTTTTTCTTATTCAAAGCGATTTGTATGCGATTGCAGGGAAGATTCATGGTGACCCATTGAATCCTGATTTTTCCAGGGGCATTTGCGGATCTGCCGCACAGCATATCTGATGCTGCCCAATTCTGCCGAGCTGAGGAGAAGGAAACTGCAGAGAATCTCTTCTGGTCACAGTATTTGGCGCCGAATTATCCGGTGCCGTTTGTCGACCAGCTGAAGCAGCTGATCAAACTGCATCAGGCGGCCAAACTAGCCATGAAGGATTTGGTTATCTGGCTATGGCCCACCGAGCCCATTCCGAGCAGCTTCTTTGGGCTCGTGAAGCGAATTGTGAGTGCCTGCCCTCGGCTGGACGTGATTAAGCGGTCGGTTTGCATAGAAGGTGCACGAATGGCATTTGCCCGTGCGAAAGTGCACTGGGGGAAGCTTGATGCTGAGAAGCTGATGACCGAGGGGCCGCCGGAGGGGAAGGAGCACCGCAAGCCCGAATTATATTACAATGGTGTCCTGAAGGGGGCCCGCCTTGTGGCAGAGCAATGTGCAAAAGACATTATTTTCCCTAAAGGCCGTTGTGCTATCCTTTGTAAGGCGGAACAAAGTCACTTTTATGTATGTATCTGTTATGTTTAAATTTTATTCCTGCACGGCCGTTTTATATGTTAATCTTGAGAGTTGGCCAGTCGTCGGGTTCTGCCCCCACGTAGGAACTACGGGGGTGTTCGGGATACACCTGAACACTCTTTATCCCATTCTTGGGTCCATGAAGGAGGTGTTCAGCACAGCAAACCAGGCAATCAGACTATAGGGCTTTATTACTCTCACTTAGCCATAGGAATTCGAGTATGGGAGGTGCAGCCCTTGGTGTTCGGAAGACCGCACGAGGGGCTCTAATAGCGCCTGATCGATAGATTGATCCTTCGCACTCTGCATTGTATTATGGCATTATGCAGAATAAATCCTTAGAGATTTTACAACCTCGTGACCAGCTGACCAGCTCTCGCCTTATCATGACAGTCAGTTTTCGGCTTTCTCTGCTGAGGTGTTCGTCCGGAAGAACCGGGACACAATCGCAGCAGTTCTCCCAGCGCTACCTTAGCTGATATTGCGGAACGTAAGGTACCAAAACATGGGAGCCGGGCAAACCCAACTAATGACCCAAGACATGATTCGCAGCTGATGCATATAATGCTATAAGTTCGGGGTGTGATAACCCACAAGTATAGGGGATAGTTGTAGCCTCTTTCGATAAGTAAGAGTGTCGAACCCAACGAGGAGCTAAAGGTAGAATAAATATTCCCTCAAGTTCTATCGACCACCGATACAACTCTATGCACGCTTGACGTTCGCTTTACCTAGAACAAATATGAAACTACAAGTACTTTGTAGGTATGAAAGGAAAGGTTTGCAAGATAATAAAGAGCGAGTAAATAAAAGCTAGGGGCTGTTTAAATAAAGACACAACTAAAGTAAGTATAGCGAGTGTGGAAAAGTGGTGGTAGGAGTTGTGGAATTGTCCCTAAGCAATTGACTATGTTACTAGATCGGTAATCACTATTGCAATTCTATTTGAGGGAGAGGCATAAGCTAACATACTTTTTCTACTTGGATCATATGCACTTATGATTGGAACTCTAGCAAGCATCCGCAACTACTAAATATTCATTAAGGTAAAACCCAACCATAGCATTAAAGTATCAAGTCCCCTTTTATCCCATACGCAAACAACCTACTTACTCGGGTCTGTGCTTCTGTCACTCACGCCACCCACCATAAGCAAATCATAAACATATTGCAAACCCTACAGCGGGAATCCCTCACGCTTGCATGACACGGAGAGCACCATAGGACAACACCAATAATAAAACATGCAACTCAAACCAATCATAGCAATTCATCAATCACCGATAGGACAATAGAAATCTACTCAGACATCATAGGATGGCAACACATCATTGGATAATAATATGAAGCATAAAGCACCATGTTCAAGTAGAGGGTACGGCGGGTTGCGGGAGAGTGGACCGCTGGATATAGAAGGGGGAAGGTGATGGAGATGTTGGTGAAGATGATGGCGGTGTTGGTGAAGATTGCGGTGATGATGATGGCACCCGGCAGCGCTCCGGCGCCACCGGAAGCAAGGGGGAGAGAGGGCCCCTTCTTCTTCTTCTTCCTTGACCTCCTCCCTAGATGGGAGAAGGGTTTCCCCTCTGGTCCTTTGCTCCCAGGCTTGGGAGGGGTGGGAGCCCCTCCGAGATTGGATCTATCTCTCTGTTTCTGCGTTCTCTGTGTTCTCTCCTGGCTCTGTTTCACCGTTTCGTGTATATATGGAGATCCGTAACTCCGATTGGCCTGAAACCTTCGCCGTGATTTTTTTCCAAATATTAGCTTTCTTGCGGCAAAAGAATAGCATCAATCGCCTTATGGTGGGCTCACGAGGGTAGGGGGCGCGCCCAAGGGGGGCGCCCCCTACCTCGTGACCACCTCGGGCACCGTCTTGCGTGGATTCTTCTTCTGTATTTTTCCATATTTTCCAAAAATAATCCCCGTCCGTTTTTATCCCGTTTGGACTCCGTTTGATATTGGGTTTATGCGAAACAAAAAACATGCAACAGACAGGAACTGGCAATGGGCACTGGATCAATATGTTAGTCCCAAAAATAATATAAAAAGTTGCCAAAAAGTATATGAAAGTTGAATAATATTGGCATGGAACAATCAAAAATTATAGATACGACGGAGACGTATCAGCATCCCCAAGCTTAATTCCTGCTCTTCCTCGAGTAGGTAAATGATAAAAAAGATAATTTTTGATGTGGAATGCTACCTAACATAATCTTGATCATATGTCTAATCATGGCATGAATATTAAGACACGAGTGATTCAAAGCAATAGTCTATCATTTGACATAAAAACAATAATACTTCGAGCGTACCAATAAAGCAATCATGTCTTTTCAAAACAACAAGGCCAAAGCAAGCTTATCCCTACAAAATCATATAGTTTGGCCATGCTTCATTTTCGTCACACAAAATGCTTCCATCATCCACAACCCCGATGACGAGCCGAGCAATTGGTTCATACTTTTTAACGCGCTTCAGCTTTTTCAACCCTCACGCAATACATGAGCGCAAGCCATGGATATAGCACTATAGGTGGAATAGAATATAATGATGGAGGTTATGTGGAGAAGATAAAAAAGGAGAAAGTCTCACATTGACGCGGCTAATCAACGGGCTATGGAGATGCCCATCAATTAATGTCAATGTGAGGAGTAGGGATTACCATGCAACAAATGCACTAAGAGCTATAAGTGTATGAAAGCTCAAACTGAAACTAAGTGGGGGTGCATCCAACTTGCTTGCTCATGAAGACCTAGGGCATTTGAGGAAGCCCATCGTTTGAATATACAAGCCAAGTTCTATAATGAAAATTCCCACTAGTATATTAAAGTGACAACATAGGAGACAATCTATATGAAGAATATGGTGCTACTTTGAAGCACAAGTGTGGAAAAAGGATAGTAACATTGCCCCTTTTTTGGGTGGGCTTCTTTGGCCCCCTTTTTTATTTAGGCTTCTTTGGCCTTTCCTTTTTTTTCTTTTTTTTCTTTTTTATGGGGCAATGCTCTATAATGATGATCATCACACTTTTATTTACTTACAACTCAATATTACAACTCGATACTAGAACAAAGATATGACTCTATATGAATGCTTCCGGCGGTGTACCAGGATGTGCAACGATCTAGCGTAGCAATGACATAAAAAATGGACAAGCCATGAAAACATCATGCTAGCTATCTTATGATCATGCAAAGCAATATGACAATAAATGCTCAAGTCATGTATATGATGATGATGGAAGTTGCATGGCAATATATCTCGAAATGGCTATGGAAATGCCATAATAGGTAGGTATGGTGGCTGTTTTGAGGAAGATATAATGAGGCTTATGTGTGATAGAGCGTATCGTATCACAGGGTTTGGATGCACCAGTGAAGTTTGCGCCAACTCTCGAGGTGAGAAAGGGCAATGCACGGTACCGAAGAGGCTAGCAATGGTGGAAGGGTGAGAGTGCGTATAATCCATGGACTCACATTAGTCATAAAGAACTCATATACTTATTGCAAAAGTTTATTAGCCCTCGAAGCAAAGTACTACTACGCATGCCCCTAGGGGGATAGATTGGTAGGAAAAGACTATCGCTCGTCCCCGACTGCCACTCATAAGGAAGACAATCAAAGAGACACCCCATGCTTCAAATTTGTCACACAATGGTTACCATACGTGCATGTTACGGGACTTGCAAACCTCAACACAAGTGTCTCTAAAATCCACAACCACCCACTAGCATAACTCTAATATCACCATCTTTATATCGCAAAACTATTGCAAGGAATCAAACATATCATATTCAGCGATCTACAAGTTTATGTAGGATTTTATGACTAACCATGTGAATGACCAATTCCTGTCATCTCTCTAAATTGATATAAGTGAAGCAAGAGAGTTTAATTCTTTCTACAAAAGATATGCCCATGCTCTAACAAATATAAGTGAAGCAAAAGAGCATTCTACAAATGACGGTTTTCTATGTGAAGAGAAACAGGCAATCCAGACTTCAAATGTTATAAGTGAAGCACAGGAAGCATTCTATAAAGCCATACTCAAAAGATATAAGTGAAGTGCAAAGAGCATTCTACAAATCTACCAAGGACCATCTCATACTAGCATGGTGCATAAAAGAAAAATAAAAACCTAATTGCAAAAGGCGCTCCAAGACTTGCACATAATGCATGAACGAAACGAATCCGAAAACATACCGATACTTGTTGAAGAAAGAGGGGATGCCTCCCCAGCATCCCCAAGCTTAGACGCTTGAGTCTCCTTGAATATTTATTTGGGGTGCCTCGGGCATCCCCAAGCTTGAGCTCTTGCCTCTCTTCCTTCTTCTCACATCGAAACATCCTCGATTAGACACTACATCCACACAAAACTTTAACAGAAAACTTGGTAAGATCCGTTAGTATAATAAAGCAAATCAACACTCTAAGTACTGTTGTAAACCAATTCATATTTTGTTTTTGCATTGTGTCTACTGTAATATAACTTTTCCATGGATTAATCCACTAATATAAATTGATAGATTCATCAAAACAAGCAAACTATGCATCAAAAATAGAATCTGTCAATAACATAACAGTCTGTAGCAATCTGAACATCCACCATAATTCTGGTACCCCAAAAATTCTACCAAAATTAGGACAAATAAAAAAGTTATACAGCAAGACAGTGCAAAAGGAATCAGAACCGTTTGACTTTCCAGTTAAAAATGTAAAATCACGCACTAAAGCCAAAGTTTCTGTCCTGCACCGTACAAACCAACAAGCATTGTAAACATCCTAAAGGCAAACCTTAGCACATTATTTTTATAATACAATGGAATTGTACAAGGGGGTAATTATTTTTGATGAAAATTTTCTGTAATCAAGATTCACAAAGTTTCCGTGAGCATGAACAAAGTTCAAGGAGCTCTCCCACTTCAACAATGCTTGTCTTTCTCACTTTCACTTTCCTTTTTGAAAAGTTTTTAGGTTCCCCTCTTTATTTTTGTGTTTTTAAACTATATGAAAGCACTCAATAGGAATAAATGACTCTCTAAAACTTCCGGCTTGTCTCCCTGGCAGCACTTTCTTTAAAGCCATTAAGCTAGGCATTTAGTGCTCAAGTAATGAATCCACCCGGATCCCAAGGTATATCAAAGCCAATTTTAATTAACAATGATTTATAATTTAGTAATGAGCACAAAGTAACATATATCATGCAACAACAAAGTCTAACTCTCTTCCTATGCATCGGCATGTCATAAAAGAACAATTCATGCACACCAAGTAAAGGCCAATGCATAGTATAAGCAGTTTCTTGCAATTTCATAGTATGGGAAACATAGAGAGGTGGAGAAATAGTTCCTCTCTCATAATAATTGCAAGTAGGAGTAGAAAGCACATGCATATTATATCTATCAAAATCATCATGTGCAATGGTAAAAGGCAACCTATCAATGTAATCCTTAATAAGTGCAAACTTATCCGATATAGTGTAATCGGGAGAATTCAAAAAGATAATAGGACTATCACGCGTGGGTGCAATAGCAATAATTTCATGTTTAACATAAGGAACTATAGCAAGTTCATCTACATAAGCATAATTCATATTGGCATCTTGGCCACAAGCATAGCAAGCATCATCAAAAGGGGATATTTCAAAAGAATCATAGGGATCATAACAATCATCATAGCAATCATTATAGCAATCATCATAGCAACCATCCTTCGGTAAGCACGAAGGGGAATTAAATAATGTATGAGTTGGAGGGTTACTCTCATTAGAAGGTGGGCACGGGTAACTAATCCGCTCTTCCTCCTTTTGTTCTTCGCTCTCCTCATCATCTTTTTCATCCAATGAGCTCACTGTTTCATCAATTTCTTCTTCCATAGCTTCCTGCAAAATATTAGTCTCTTCTTGGACAGCGGAAACTTTCTTAATAAATTGTTTAACATAGGCATTAGAAGCATAATTCTCATAACAATATTCAAGTATGGCAAAATTTTCAGATTTGTAAAGAGTAGCATCATACTTTTCAATCAACATAGCAATTTCAAAAGCACCCTTAAAAGCAACAAATTCTTCAATTTGTTGAACATCATAGTAACTATAAACACCCTTAGCATAAGAAGATAAGATTCCATTATCAATAAACTCACATTGGTAGGGAAGGTGTTTTTTAGGGTTTTCAGAACAACAAGTAAAATCATATTCCCAACATAAATTCCAAGCATAGCATTGTAAACGTTGAATTTGACCCCATAATAGTTTCCATTTTTCAGATATACGGTGTCGCACATAACAAGCATGCTCATCTAAAGATTTGCCCTCAACTAAGCTAGTTGGGGTTTCAGCACGAGCACATAGGGATCGAAGATGATCCAAGTAATAAGCTTCAGCAGTGTGATAGATTTTGAGTGGTTCTTCAACCATTGGTTCAGTAGGTAGAACTAATTTTTTTGGTATTTTGCGTTTCCTACCCATATCTAAAGATAGAAAACAACTAAGAACAACAAATAAAAATTACTTAGTGATAAAGCAAACAAGCACACACGAGAATATTCACCCCATGCTATGACTCCCCGGCAACGGCGCCAGAAAAAGGTCTTGATAACCCACAAGTATAGAGGATAGTTGTAGCCTCTTTCGATAAGTAAGAGTGTCGAACCCAACGAGGAGCTAAAGGTAGAATAAATATTCCCTCAAGTTCTATCGACCACCGATACAACTCTACGCACGCTTGACGTTCACTTTACCTAGAACAAGTATGAAACTAGAAGTACTTTGTAGGTGTGAAAGGAAAGGTTTGCAAGATAATAAAGAGCGAGTAAATAAAAGCTAGGGGCTGTTTAAATAAAGATACAACTAAAGTAAATATAGAGAGTGTGGAAAAGTGGTGGTAGGAGTTGTGGAATTGTCCCTAAGCAATTGACTATGTTACTAGATCGGTAATCACTATTGCAATTCTATTTGAGGGAGAGGCATAAGCTAACATACTTTCTCTACTTGGATCATATGCACTTATGATTGGAACTCTAGCAAGCATCCGCAACTACTAAAGATTCATTAAGGTAAAACCCAACCATAGCATTAAAGTATCAAGTCCCCTTTTATCCCATACGCAAACAACCTACTTACTCGGGTTTGTGCTTCTGTCACTCACGCCACCCACCATAAGCAAATCATAAACATATTGCAAACCCTACAGCGGGAATCCCTCACGCTTGCGCGACACGGAGAGCGCCATAGGACAACACCAATAATAAAACATGCAACTCAAACCAATCATAGCAATTCATCAATCACCGATAGGACAATAGAAATCTACTCAGACATCATAGGATGGCAACACATCATTGGATAATAATATGAAGCATAAAGCACCATGTTCAAGTAGAGGGTACAACAGGTTGCGGGAGAGTGGACCGCTGGATATAGAAGGGGGAAGGTGATGGAGATGTTGGTGAAGATGACGGCGGTGTTGGTGAAGATCGCGGTGATGATGATGGCCCCCGGCAGCGCTCCGGCGCCACCGGAAGCAAGGGGGGAGAGGGCCCCTTCTTATTCTTCTTCCTTGACCTCCTCCCTTGATGGGAGAAGGGTTTCCCCTCTGGTCCTTGGCTCCCATGGCTTGGGAGGGGCGAGAGCCCCTCCGAGATTGGATCTATCTATCTGTTTGTGCGTTCTCTGTGTTCTCTCCTGACTCTGTTTCACCGTTTCGTGCATATATGGAGATCCGTAACTCCGATTGGCCTGAAACCTTCGCCGTGATTTTTTCCGAATATTAGCTTTCTTCCGGCAAAAGAATAGCATCAACCGCCTTACGGTGGGCTCACGAGGGTAGGGGCGCGCCCCCCTACCTCGTGACCACCTCGGGCACCGTCTCGCATGGATTCTTCTTCCGTATTTTTCCATATTTTCCAAAAATAAGCTCCGTCTGTTTTTATCCCGTTTGGACTCTGTTTGATATTGGGTTTCTGCGAAACAAAAAACATGCAACAGACAAGAACTGGCACTGGGCACTGGATCAATATGTTAGTCCCAAAAATAATATAAAAAGTTGCCAAAAAGTATATGAAAGTTGAATAATATTGGCATGGAACAATCAAAAATTATAGATACGATGGAGACTTATCAGGGTGCCGAGCGACCGAGAAGGTGGTCGGACTTTGTTGCCATAGAGCGGGCGCAATGAAGCCCCTGTCGCTTTAAGGCATGACACGATGTTTCGGATGCCGTGATGACAAAATGTCGTTGAGAAATGAGAGCAGGTAAGCGTCAAATGACTCTACATGTTGTATTCAAGTAATACGGCTAGGCGTATGAGTACGGTGCATGTTATAAAAGAGAGGCATGACGGCAGAACCTGTTGGGACCGGGCGGTAGGGAGCTGTGCACAGATCCGAAGTAGTATCCGGATTGTATTTGGGTGGGATGAAGATACCCCCTTTGTGCGTCTAAGCTGATTCCATGTCACCGGTCCAATATTGCGTGAAGGCAAACCTGCAAAAAATGCTAAAGGTGTGTGTGTGTGTGCCGCACAGTGGCTGAGCCGTGGGATGTGGACCGTCCAGTTTATGCCGGAGGGTCTATTTGAGCCGTGATCAGGCTGAGGTATGGCGAAGTAGATCAGACTCCTTTATCGGTGTCTGGGAGTTTGGCTGTCGAATCAAGGTTCGATTGAAAAAGCCGCGACTCGCTGCTTCTATTACTAAGATGGCCGAATACTTTTCGGCGCCGAGGTGAAGTTCGGTCTTGCCCGTGATTGTGACTACATTATGTGGGTCTAGTGTTTTAAGGTTGCCGTAGGCATTGTGTTATAATGCGTTGAGTCGCAGTTTACTTTGGCAGTGCTAAATAGCCACTGCCTAGAGGTGTAATGTCGAAGATTTATTCTTTGGTGTGACAATCTTTCGGTGATCCGAAGACCGTCTCCAGAGTGGCGGGGCCTAAATGACCCTCGCGCCTTGTGTTGTTTGATGATCTGGGCTTCTTGCCCTCGGACCCCTTCTTACTATTTCCGACGTTTACCTGCCGACCTGTTTAAAGACCCAGCATTCTCTATTGGTGTGATTGGCTGCCGTCCCTGGGGTACCATGAATTTGACATGGGCAGCCAAGTATGCGGTTCAGGCTGGAGGGGCCCATGTTTTGAAATGTCTTCTCCCGCTGAAGGGGCTGAGGGCCGCGGGCTCCTGTATTGACTGCCGTGTCCTGGGTGTCGTCCCTTGTCTTCAGGCGCTTATATTTGTTGTGCCAGGGCTTGCGGACGCTATTCCTGGCTTCTGATGTGCCCAGGGTGCTTGTTATGTCTTGCGCGTAGCCCCTGGCCGTAGTGTGTTGGCGGCAGGGTTTAGGCCGTCGTCCGGGCTTTAATGCCTCTCCCTCGAATTGAGGTAGTAGCCTGCGCTTTGGGTAATATTGTGTTCGACGGTTGAGTTCATATTCCTAGGCTGCTCGGTCCTTAGTCCGTTTGTCTGTTAGCATATCATGATCTGCTTGTAGCCGCTGTTGCTTCTTCCTTAGGCTTCTTGCGGTGGCTATAAGCCGGCACTCGGAGTGCTCCCGTTCCATGGGATCCTTAGGCACGCTGAATTCGTCGTCGCCGAGGCTCACCTCGTGTTCGGAGGGAGGCATATAGTTATCGTCTTCCAAGTATCCGTCCATCGCCTGTTCATCTGGGCTGACCTGTCCATGTTCTTGTTTGGCTTGCTCGAAGGTAGGTTGATCAGGATTGTATTCCTCTTCGGCGCCATCTGGATTTTCTTCTCCAGTGCCGATATTGGTGTGGCGGGGCTTGGAGCGGCACCGATGACACCCATGTTTTGATTTCTTCCCTGTGGGGTTATCTCATGTTGCCTCATCGCCATTGTTTTCTTTGGGAGTATCCACCATATATATATATATCATATGAAGAGGTGGCAGTCCAACGCCCTGTGGGCGGTGGTTCCTGTTCTTCTCCCGCATCATCGTCTACATCGTCGATGTCTTCGGAGTCGAAGTTAAGCACGTCAGTCAAGTCATCGACCGTGGCTATGAAGTGGGTGGTGGGTGGGTGACGAATTTTTTTGTCGCCTGCTTCCCACTCGAGCCGAACATAGTTCGGCCAGGAATCTCCTGATAGAAAGAGAGAGACCTTAATGAATTTAGCACATCGCCGAAGGGGGAGTGCTGGAAGATATCCGCGGCGGTGAATTCCATGACCGGAGCCCAATCAGATTCGATGGGCATGGATGCACGCGGTCCGGGACCTACGACCGAAGATAAGTCCGGGGGTCCAGAGACACAGATCTCCTTAGGAGTGGAGTCTGTGTTTGGCTCCAACGCCAATGAGTGTGCGGCCTCCGGGGCGGGGTCCATCCACCCGTCCTTAGAAGGCACGACCTGCTCTGGAACGAAGTCCGGAGCCGTAGCAGGCGCGATGTTCCGAATACTGTCCGACGGCAGATCTAGGTCATGCACGTCGTGATCGTTCGGCGCTTCTGACATGGGCCCGAATCCGTCGAAGATCAAGTCTCCGCGGATGTGTAGTTTAGATTTCCAAACCTGACCTGATGGCCCGGGGCGCAGCTATCGACCAGCTCCAGATGGCCAAGCGAGTTGGCCCGCAGTGCGAAGCCGCCGAACACAAAGATCTGTCCGGGGAGAAAACTCTCACCCAGAACGGCGTTGTTGAAGGTTGGAGAAGCCATCGAGCCTTACAGTGATGACACAGAGAAACTCTCAATGAAAGCACCAATGTCGGTGTCAAAACCGGCGGATCTCGGGTAGGGGGTCCCGAACTGTGCGTCTAAGACTAATGGTAACAGGAGACTGGGGACACGATGTTTACCCAGGTCCGGGCCCTCTCGATGGAGGTAATACCCTACTTCCTGCTTGATTGATCTTGATGATATGAGTATTACAAGAGTTGATCTATCACGAGATCAGAGAGTCTAAACCCTAGAAACTAGCCTATGGTATGATTGTTGTTGTCCTACGGACTAAACCCTCCGGTTTATATAGACACCAGAGGGGGCTAGGGTTACACAGAGTCTGTTACAGAGAAGGAGATCTACATCCGAATCGTCAAGCTTGCCATCCACGTCAAGGAGAATCCCATCCGAACACGGGACGAAGTCTTCAATCTTGTATCTTCATAGTCCAACAGTCCGGCCAAAGTATATAGTCCAGCTGTCCAGATACCCCCTTATTCAGGACTCCCTCACTCGCCGCGGAAATTGAAGGGAAGGTTTTCTCCCGTCGCCTTGCGGGAGGGGAAAGAAAAGTTGCCCGTGGTCCGATTTTTCAGCTTGTGGCTGCGCGGTAGCTCTGCTTGTTGGAGTATACAGAAAAGATATGTATCCCACGTCATGCTTATCACCAATAATGACCCTGTTTCTGCCTGGGTTATTTTTTGCGGGGAATACCCTGTTTCTGTTTGAAACACAGTTAACAGGGTCTATGCCGCTGCCAAAACATGGTCAGCCGTCAGCATGACTAACCGTAGGTAGGGTCAAGAAGTATGGAGGAGGAAAACTGTTTTTTTTTTTCAGCAGAGATTGTGATTATATAGTTGCATTGACGCGACGCATTCCTCTGTACATAACCAACCAATTGGGAGTTAAATGTGCGCCACATACATGACACCAACGTACATCTTCTATACATCTCCACACTACCTAATCCTGCTCAGTGATGGCCAATTACATACGTACATACGCCTAGCTAGCTACACAGCTCTTTCTACATGTCATGACAAGCAATCAGTCTTCTCAAAAATCGGACAAGAGCGCCGGCGGCGGGAAGATGCCCTGCCCGGTGGCCAGCATGGCCCTCGGATCGAATTGGGCCTTGAGGCCGGCGAACCGCGCCCACCTCCTCTCCCCGAAATGGGCCTCCCACTCGGGCTGCGACTTGTGGTTGGGCAGGTACTGCCTGGCCCCGATCCCGGCCTCGGTGCAGAAGTCGAGGATCTGCCGGTTCTGCCGCGCCAGCGCCTCGAGGCTCTGCGGCGCGCCCGGCAGCGCCGACCGCAGGAACGCCACCAGGTAGAACACCTCCTCGTCGGGCGTCACCACCGAGGTCCTCGGGTCCCATCTGCACCACCAATACAAAGATGAGAATTTTTTACTCGCAGTTGGCAGATCATCAAATCGGCTCCGTCGAAAAGTTGGAGCAGACTAGGAAAACAGCTTCAGTTAAAGAGCTCATGTAGCTGCTGCTGATTCTGGTGCGTCCTTTTGTGTTAAGCATAGTAAAGCGACAACGCATCTGGCCACTAACCCACAAAGGCGGCAGAGGAAACCAAATTCTGACTGTGCCGCGGAAAGACGCGGCGACGCCGGCTTAAAATAACCGGTCGGCGCGGGCCGGGAAGCGGTGTCCGGTTAATCTCGGGCACGGCGCGTCACGGCGCCACTCGGTTGGTTTTATAAAATTCAGAACAGACCCTGTCACCCCAGTGCGCGATATGTCCGCGGCCATTCACCGGTCACCGGATCCCGGGCGAAGGTGATGGCAATCCGGAAACTAATTAGGCGGCAGCGACATGCTAATAGACTACTGGCGCTGCGTGCGTGGCACCAATCATGGTGACGCTCAATGAGTGGACACCACCTGCGCAGTGTTGCGTCGCGTCGCGTCGCATGTGAGGCCGATGATCGATCGGCTTCCAAGGGCGGCGCCCGCCCGCCCCTGAGACGGGATCGTGCGCGTGCGCGTGTCTCTGGCTGGCATGTGCGGTTTGGCGGGCGGGAGGTGGATCATGCAGGCGCGCAAGAGTGGGCGGTGATGAGCCGCCCTGCATCTGCCGGGGCGGTGATGGGCGCTGGTTGTGCGTCCTACTGGTCAACTAGAGCACCCAGAAACAGCTAGACAGGACAGACGATGCATGTAGGAGTAGCTAGGTTGACTTGGGCAGCAAACTGAAGGGTAGGTTGACTTGCGAGCTTACTTGTGCTTGTTCATGGGGTAGATGAGGATGGGCCCGCCGGAGGTGCGGCTGCCGAGGATGCCGTGGAAGACGCCGCGGTCGAAGTCGGCGATGCGCGACGCCGGCACGAACAGGTTCAGCCACGGGTGCGGCACCTCCCACATGCCCTTGCCGCGCAGCTTCAGCTCCGCCGTGTGCACCCGGTCCAGGAAGTCCACGTACGGCAGGTCCGTTGTGAACACCGTGCCGGGGAGGAAGCTCAGGTCGCCCAGCAGCGCGTCAACCTCCTGCGAACATAATTACCATTTAGACTATTTTCTTTTCTCTCTCTTTTTTTTTCAGCAGCAGCACAGCACAGACTTGGCAATTCAATTCGTGCACTACATCGATACATACATATAATTAAATCAAGCAAAGTAGTAGTCGATAAAATTAGTGCGTGCTCGATCGCTAACGGAATTGAGATCTAGTGGTGCGTAAGGGAAGATCTACAGATCGAGTGTGCTCTGCATGTGGGTGCCATCATATACTAATCAACATGGTTATACTAGTGCTACCTACTCCAAAATGCGAAATAACATATCCCAATGATTGGCTAGCCAGGGCCCCGATCAGCAGCAGTACATAACTAAGCCAGGAATTAATTAAGAAATACCGTCATAAACAAATGGGACGGCCAGGAGAGGATGCGGTATTAATGGGGACGATGGAGAGAGGCGGCGCCGACGGAGGGATGGACGGACCTGATCAACGGTCGCGGCGGTTGAGTCGTCGTAGTTCTTGGTGACCTCGAGGCAGTAGAGCACGCCGGTGTGGTGCTTGAGCGAGCTGAGCTTCACCGGGTTCTGCGGCGAGAAGAAGGACGACCTCCAGTTGTTGATGAGGCCCTCGGCGGCGACCACGAAGCCCTCCACGTAGTCGAACCGGCGGCCGCCGCCGTGCTGCGACTGGGAGATGAGCCGCTCCTGGTCCGCCGTGAACTCGGTGAAGTTGGAGTAGAGCGCCCGGATCCAGCGAACCTGTATGTACGTACAACCGTGCACATGATTAGAAAATTGATTAGCAAGGCCAAGCCTGATGAGGCTGCTGAATCAGCTTAGATCACAGCTCCGTTTATTATCGTGGAAATAGTCAGCTAATTAAGCTGCCGGGAAAGAATAGAATCTTGCGAAAGATCGCGTGAGCTAAACAAAACACGTACTCGGTAGAAGACCCACCAAATTGGTCAGCAAGGCAAGTTGGTCGATTGATCGACCGATCGATGCCAACCAACCTGGGCGGCTGGACCACCTGATCGACCAGACGCACAGGCTAATATTTTAATTTCGACGAAGACTTTTTCCATTGGGTGGACTTTTTTTTAATTTAACGCTAATAAGTAACGGACGAAAAGACTGCTGCTAGTGCAAAAAACTGCTTGTTGACGCGGACAGCAATCGGCATACGTGTCATGAGCTGAAAGCAGTTAGCATACGTGTCGCACAGAGTGTGCTCGAGCCCCGTGAAACGGATCGGCCGGCTATAATTAGAAACACGTTCGGTTGGTCTTATCGGTATCTTATCGGTTCGCTAACGTACGTGCGGTAATTCCGTCTCCACCTAACAATGGAAATGGATGTCGCCCGCCCGCGCTGAGGGCGGCGCGCCCGCCACTTGCACGGCTGGCGTCGAGCTCCCCCGCCGGGCGGCGACATATCGCGTCCCCTCCGCCTCGTCACGCGGGGGCGAGCGAGGTCCAAAGTGGGATAAGGCGCACGAGATATTCCCTGGTCTTCGTCTTGCAGACCAGGTGGGTTAACGAATGAACGAACGGATTATTAAACAAAGAATGGCGAGGAGGAGAGTGACAGGCATAAAGAAAGAAAGAGAGAAAGGATTGATGCGTGCGTATGGGGAGGTGAGGGCGCCGGCATGGGTGCTGGTGCTACCTTGCGGGGAGCAGGCTCGAGGGCGATGCGAGCGCGCGTGATGATCCCGAGCTGCCCCAGCCCGCCCAGCGCGCCGAAGAAGAGCTCCGGGTTCTTCGCCTCCGAGCAGGTCACCGCCTCGCCCTTCCCTGCAAGCAGATCAGTGACCACGCACGCATGAGAAGAGAACGCCGGCGCGCGTGCATGCCGGACGAGGTCGGATGGGCTCGCTGATGGATGGGCTCATGTGTGTACTGTACGTACCGGTTACGACGTCGAGCTCGTAGACATTGCTGATCTGGGGCCCGTGGTGGAACGCCTGGCCGCTGATGCCGGCGTTGGAGAGGGTGCCGCCCACGGACAGGTAGAGGTAGTCCGTCCACGACCGCGGCGCCAGCCCGCCGTGCGACAGCGTCCAGTTGAGCACGTCGATCCACAGCTCGCCGCCCCACACGTCCACGTAGTGCCCGCCCAGCTCCGGCGAGTACACCGGCAATGCGCGCGACGGCGCCTTGCCCCCGCGGCTCATGTCCACGACCACGCCGCCGGGCACCTGCGCCTGCCCGCTGATGGAATGGCCGTGGCCGCGCGCCGACACGCGGATGTCGCGGGCAGACCCGTACGCCGCCCGGACCATCGCCGCGACGTCGCCCACGCCGCTGGGGTGGTACACCGCCAAGGGCTCGCCCCGGGTGAACCCGCCGAAGTCGCGCGACGCCTCCAGGACGTCGGCCGGGTCGGTGCTGAGGCGGCCGCCGCCCACGTCGCCGCCCAGCTGCAGCAGCTCCGCGGGCTCCAGCGGCAGGCCCACGGTCGAGATGAGGCAGTATATCTGGAACACCATGAAAACCAAGCACCGCGCCATTGCCACTATCTATCCTCTGTCTATCTCTCTATCGATTCTTTGGTCTCCTTACGATCGAGTAGCTGATATGTACTTGCAGGGGAGGATGCGGAAGGGACGAGAGGAGGTGTGAGGCGTTGTGGTGTGAGCAGGCGGTATTTATAGTGGGAGCCGGGGAGGAGGGAGAGGTGGTGGTGGAATTTGGGCGGGACAAAAGTGAGAAATGGAGGAGACCGAGGAGGATAGGAGAGAGACTCCAACATGTCTGCCGCGGGAACCGAGCACGACCGCTGGGGCCGCCCAAGAATAAACAAATCCGGAGGCGCGTCACGACTCATGCACTCGCCGTCGCGGGCCGGCGGCCTCTTAATTTCCCTGTCAGACTTAGTGGATCGCGTGGCCGCCCAAAGATCGGCCGGATTTCACTTCAGCCAGTACGCATATGCAGCATAGACTCAAGTCTCGTGGTACTACTACTACCCAACTAAATGAATGTGGAGATCGAACAGGTAAGGATGCGTTTGGTTGAAGGTGTCATATGAATGGGTTGGGACCGTCCAAATTATTTGGGATTGAACCATTCAATTCATGCGTTTGGCTGAATATAAGAGATGAGCTAATTATTTAGGACGGGACCACCAGTCATGCTCACATAGTCATGCATGCAAAGCGTGGCCATTTGATTCGACCGATTTGATTGGGTGGAACGGTTCAACATCTTCAAGGCATATTCTCTTTTTTTGACTTGAACCATTCATGTGCTTTATAACCAAACATGTCTATTTTTTGAACGATCCCAACCCATTCATGACCACCCTTGTAACCAAACGCACCCTAAGCCATCCACCCTCCCTGCTCTGCGCTTTGTCGATCCAAATTCTACTAGGAGGAAAAGTGACCCATATTTCATCCTGCGTCCCATGTGCGGCGAGCTTTGGAGCGGAATTCTTAAAGCTAGCAGTGCATAGCTGGAAGAAGAAGAGCCAATCTGTAGAAGCTTTGAGGGGGAGATGGAGGATCAACGCCGAGCCAAAAGAAAGACGATCCCCTTCCGTATCTTGACCGGCTTTTGAGGGTGCACTCTCAATCCCAGCGCCGCTCGAGTATGCATGCAGATGGTGAGAATCTACACTGCAGCAGCACCATTCCAAATTTCCAATCAACACTGCTACGACACCCCGCCTAAAGTACACCACACCACACGAGCTTTCTGATCCGGCATTTACCAAAGTACGTGCTGCACAAATCTTCAGATATTAAAATGCGTCTGAAAAGCGCACCGCTAGTACTGTAGCGAACAGATGTCCTCGAGATACCGGTGCCGGTGCTGGCTGTAGTAAAATCAAAGGCGTGTATGCTCACCCACGGGTACGGTGTACTGTTCTTCCACGCTGGTTCACCTTTGGCTCGGCCGCGTAGGCTGCCTAGCCAGCCAGCTAGGCAAGTGCCCTACGGCCAAAGAAAATAAGAATGGTTAAAGCGTCGACGCGCGCTCCCACGTGACTGATTGCGCAGGGTCGCATCAAGATACGCTGATTTCCTTTTGCTTTCTGCTCGTATCGCATCGGCCACGAAATTCAGCAGCCATGGGTTTCCACAGCGCGAGGACGTGGTTTTGGTTGCTTTGGGTTTGGGACGATGTGCATGTGAGGGCGCAAAACGCCGTGGCACTCTAGTCCCTGCCTCCTATTCCAACTAGCTCGTGCAATGTCGACGATCCACGAAAACGATGGTAAAGCGCTGGATGAGGCGAGGACTCTTTGTTCACAGGATAGAAATAGGAATGAAAAAACTTAGAAAATAAGATGACATGTACTTCAATTTCCATAGAAAAAGAGTGTCATTTGATTCGTAGGATGAGATAGGTTTCTTCTCGTTAGGTCTGAGCTAATGTTTGTCTTTCCTTCAAAATGTGAAGGCACGAACCAATCCTACATAGAAATAGAAATTCATTCTTACAAACCAAATGTCGCAAAGTGTCAAAAAAAGGCTCAAAGGTGTCAAAAAAGGCTCAAAAGAAAATCATCCTGTAGGATATTACTCCAAAAAATTATCTAATAGATTCCTAAAAATTATTGTAAACCAAATGAGGCCTGAATGCATGGGTTGCCATTGCTGGTAAATGCCTCTTTGTTTAGCTAGTATATGATTGCAATGTCATGCTCAATTGGATCCTACATTATTTTCACATTTTGTTTTGTTTGGTTGCATCATTAGAAAAACAAAGAATTCCCAAAGGTTTGAGGGGATGCTAAAATTCCTTATGGAATGTAGTGCAAAAGAATTCTTAGAAAAAGGTTCTAGAGGAATCGAACAATCAACATATGAAAAATCCCTAAAGAATCTAATCCTCTGAAATACCTATGAAAGTCCTCTGAATCAGAGGAGCCCTATGTGGAACTAAGGCCGTCTCCAACGGCGACCCGCAAATTTCCTATCGCACCCATCCGCGGACAGGGGGGCCAGTTCAGACACGGATGCGAGAGTCTGCCATCCAATGCTAGCCGCATACATTGCAAACTTTTTTCAACAAACCAGATGAAATTTATGCAAATTCGGCCGGATTTCATACAAATTGGACAAAAAACGGTTACATTTTGGACACATTTTCAACTAAAAACGAAACCGGACTAGTCTACAACCAGTGTGGCCGGGTCTCCAACATCGTCCCCATGACGACAACGATGAGCTCTAGAGGTATATGCTTCAGTGCAAAGAACGACTCGCTTCCCCACCGCTCATCGGAGTGGAATCGCCGCCTGATGCATCGGTCGGAGGGGAAGGGTCCCTGCACTGCATGGATCAAGGTTGGTTTTTGGGTAAGGGGACGACGGTGGCCCGCGAGAGGGCCAGACACCGGCTGTGTACGGTGCCTCCATGGTGGCTTTCATGGGACCCAAGTGACGGCGAAAGATTGGAGAAAATGTTGGAACGAGGAGATGGGGAGCGGCGGGGTGGTGTGATTGTTGCCCTGTGTCTGGCCTGGTTTATATAGAGGGCGGACGGGAGGAGCCTGCTCCGCGTTGCTTTAATGCGGACCCGCTTGTGAAATGACGCATGGCTGGAGTAGGTTTCTTGGCTTCCACACGGGGTTAATGGAGGCGTTTGAATGCGTCAAGGAGGCGTGTTCAGCCGGGCGTGCAGCAAGTGGCGCCCTTGGCCTACAAGCCGCTTCAATGACGAAGGCAGTGAGAGGTCACTTCCGCCCTGAGCCGTCATCAATGTTGAGCGGCGCGCTCTGCTGCAGCATGAATGCGGGCAGCTGACGCACGAGCGAGGGAGGAGGGGTTTGGGTGGGCCAGGGAGGTCAGAAGCGGGTGCGACAGCGGTCCGGACTCCCGCAAACCTTCCCATGTATGTCTTCGGTTTGCGGAAAAATTCGCGTTTGGACCATGATGTCTACTA
Organism: Triticum aestivum; assembly: GCF_018294505.1. NCBI lineage: Eukaryota > Viridiplantae > Streptophyta > Magnoliopsida > Poales > Poaceae > Triticum > Triticum aestivum. The sequence continues at coordinate 569,356,873 of NC_057801.1, forward strand.
CACAACTTATTCTTGTAGATTCTTGTTGGGCCTCCAAGCACAGAGTTTTATAGGACATCAACTTTCTCTCAAGTGGATGACCTAAGTTTTATCAATCTGTGGGAAGCGTAGGATGAACATGGTCTCTCTCAAACAACCCTGCAACCAAATACAAGAAATCTCTTCTGTCCCCAACACGCCAAATACAATGGAAAATTGTATGGGTGCACTAGTTCGACGAAGAGAGGGTGATAAAAGTGTAATATGGATGGTAGAAATATATTTTTATAATTTGAACAAATAAAAATAGCAAGGTAGCAAGTGACAAAAGTGAGCACAAACGGTATTGCAATGCTTGAAAACAAGGCCTAGGGTCCGTACTTTTGCCAGTGCAACCTCTTAACAATGCTAATATAATTAGATCACATAACCATCCCTCAACGTGCGATGAAGAATCACTCAAAGGTTCTTATCTAACGAAGAGCATAAGAAGAAATGTTTTGTAGCTATTCTTTCCAATCGATCTATCCAAGAGTTTGTACTAAAATAACACCAAATTATTCTTTCCAATCGATCTATCAAGAGTTCTGAGACCCACGTGGGACCCACAAGGTAGGGGGCACGCCCAGGGGGTAGGGCAAGTCCTCCACCCTTGTGGTCCACTGGTGCAGCCCCCTGGTGGAATCTCAGTGCCAGAAATTCTAAAACATTCTATAAAAATCATACTAAATTTTCAGGGCATTTGGAGAACTTTTATTTTTGGGGCATTATTTTATTGCAGGGATAATTCAGAAAACAGACATATAATACTATTTTTGCTTTATTTAATCTAAATAACAGAAAGTAAAAGGTGGGTACAGGAAGTTTTGATTTCTATATTCATCCATCTCATGCTCATCAAAAGGAATCCGTTAACAAGGTTGATCAAGTCTTATTAACAAACTTCTTTTGAATAACATGAAACCGGAGAATTTTTGAATAACACTAGGTTACCTTAATAGGGATATGCATGTTCCCAACAATAAGAATAGCATATTTCTTTTTGACAGTGGAGAGAGGGAATTCAAAACCTCCAAGTAGTAATAGTTGAAAATTTTCCAATAGAATTGATACTATGAACTTGAGGTTGTTTCTTCGGAAAGTGTACCGTATGCTCATTACCATTAACATGAAAAGTGACATTGCCCTTGTTGCAATCAATAACAGCCCCTGTAGTATTCAAAAAGAGTCTACCAAGGATGATCGACATACTGGCATGTTGGGGAACGTAGTATTTCAAAAAAATTCCTACGATCATGCAAGATCTATCTATGTGATGCATAGCAACGAGAGGGGGAGTGTATCTTCATACCCTTGAAGATCGCTAAGCGGAAGAGTTTATTAACGCGGTTGATGTAGTCGCACACCTTCACGATCTGCCCCGATCAAGTACCGAACGTACGGCACCTCCACGTTCAGCACACGTTTAGCTCGATGACGTCCTCGCCTTCTTGATCCAGCAAGACGAGCGAAGTAGTAGATGAGTTTCGATAGCGTGACGGCGTGATGACGGTGTTGGTGAAGAACAATCTCCGTAGGGCTTCGCCTAAGCACTACGGAACTATGATGGAGGATAAACTAGAGGGGACGGGGTTGCCGGCACACGGCTTGGTGTTTCTTGATGTCTCTTTGGTGCTAGCACTGCCCGTCTATTTATATGTTGAGCCTTGGGGTTGAAACTTGGAGTAAAAGCCTCCACAAAGTCGGTTTCACCCGAAAGGCAAGAGTCCTTCTCGGACTCCAGGGCCAGACGCCAGGGTTCCCGGCGTATGGACTCAGATGACAGGGACCCTGGCGTCTGGCCCCTGGACTCCGCAAAACTTCTTTTTGCGCTTTCCCAAAACCTTGTGCGCTTTCCCCTTTGGCCCAAATAAAGTGTTCTCGTACCCAAAAATTTCGGGAAACATCCGGAACCCCTTCCGGTGAATTCTAGAACCCTTCCGGAGATCAAACACTATTATCCCATATATCAATCTTTTATCTCCGGACCATTCCGTAGTTCCTCGTCATGTCCGTGATCATATCCGGGACACCGAACGACATTCGATCACCAACATACATAACTCATATAATACTATATCGTCAACGAACGTTAAGCGTGCGGACCCTACGGGTTCGAGAACTATGTAGACATGACCGAGACACCTCTCTGGTCAATAACCAATAGCGGAACCTGGATGCCCATATTGGCTCCTACATATTCTACGAAGATCTTTATCGGTCGAACCGCATAACAACATACGTTGTTCCCTTTGCCATCGGTATGTTACTTGCCCGAGATTTGATCATCGGTATCTCAATACCTAGTTCAATCTTGTTACCGGCAAGTCTCTTTACTCGTTCCGTAGTGCATCATCCCGCAACTAACTCATTAGTCACATTGCTTGCAAGGCTTATAGTGATGTGCATTACCGAGAGGGCCCAAAGATACCTGTTCGACAATCGGAGTGACAAATCCTAATCTTGAGCTATGCCAACTCAACAAGTATCATCGGAGACACCTATAGAGCACCTTTATAATCACCCAGTTACGTTGTGACGTTTGGTAGCACACAAAGTGTTCCTCCGGTATTCGGGAGTTGCATAATCTCATAGTCATAGGAACATGTATAAGTCATGAAAAAAGAAATAGCAACATACTAAACAATCAAGTGCTAAGCTAACGGAATGGGTCAAGTCAATCACATCATTCTCTAATGATGTGACCCTGTTAATCAAATGACAACTCATGTCTATGGCTAGGAAACTTAACCATGTTTGATTCAACGAGCTAGTCAAGTAGAGGCATACTAGTGACACTCTGTTTGTCTATGTATTCACACATGTACTAAGTTTCCGGTTAATACAATTCTAGCATGAATAATAAACATTTATCATGAAATAAGGAAATAAATAATAACTTTATTATTGCCTCTAGGGTATATTTCCTTCAGTCCTTGGGAATATCAAGAATAACAAAGTCTATTAAGATAGTAATGTTTGCAACCACAACAGGCACATCCTCACAAATACCAATGGGTATAGCGGTTGATTTATCAGCCATTTGCCAAAAGATTTTAGTAGGTGTCAACTTATTCAAATCAAGTCTACGATATAAAGAGAAAGGCATAACACTAACATCGGCTCCCAAATCACATAAAGCAGCTTTAACATAGTTTCTTTTAATGGGGCATGGTATAGTTGGTATTTCTGGATCTCCAAGTTTCTTAGGTATTCCACCCTCAAAAGTATAATTAGCAAGATGATGGAAATTTTAGCTTCCTGTATCTTTCTTTTATTGTAACAATATCTTTCATATAGTTACCATAAGGAGACATTTTCAACATATCAGTCAGATGCATACGCAAAAAGATAGGTCTAATCATTTCACAGAAGTGCTCAAAATTCTCATCATCCTTTTTTGGATGGCTTAGGAGGAAAGGGCATGGGTTTCTAAACCCGTGGTTCTCTTTCTTTACCATGCTTCCTAGCAACAAAGTCTCTCTTATCATAACGTTGATTCTCTAATTGTGGGTTATCAAGATCAACAGCAGGTTCAATCCCTACATCATTATCACTACTAGGTTGAGAATCAACATGAACATCATCATTAACATTATTGATAGGTTCATGTTCATCACCAGATTGTGTCTCGGCATCAGAAATAGACATATCATTTGGATTCTTAGGTGTGTCTATAACAGGTTCACTAGAAGCATGCAAAGTCCTATCCGGTTTCTTTCTCTTTTTATTACTAGGACTAGGTGCATCAGTATTAATTCTCTGAGAATCTTGTTCAACTCTCTTACGATAGCCCTCAAGATACAAAGGTTCCTGGGTCATTTTACCACCTCTAGTCATAACCCTAACATCATTATCATTATTCTTATTATTCAACTCATTGAGAAAATCATCATGTACCTTAAGTACTTGTTCTACTTGAGTTTTAACCATGGAAGCATGCTTACTAATAATCTTAAGATCACTAATAGTTCTACTTATATAATCACGCAAGAAATCAAGCATGTAAGCATTACATTTCAATTTTCTACTAACATAAGCATTGAAAATTCTTGTTTAACAATAAAATTATCAAACTCATCGAAACATTAACTAGCAGACTTATTGTAAGGAATATCACCTTAAGCAAATCTATAGAGAGAATTTACCTCTACTACCTATTTCGGGTTATCAAGACCATGTATTTCTTAAATATGCGGTAAATTCTCAATATCTTCAGCTTTAATACCTTTTTCTTTCATAGATTTCTTTGCCTCTTGCATATCTTTAGGGCTGAGAAATAGAATACCTCTTTTCTTTGGAGTTGGCTTAGGAGTTGGTTCAAGAAGTGTCCAATCATTATCATTACTCAATATATTATTCAATAGCATTCAGCCTGCTCAACAGTTTGTTCCCTCAAAACATAACCAACACAACTATCTAGGTGGTCCCTAGAAGCATCAGTTAGTCCATTATAAAAGGTATCAAGTATTACATTTTTCTTGAGAGGATGATCAGGCACAACATTAAGTAATTGGAGAAGCCTCCCCCAAGCTTGTGGGAGACTCTCTTCTTCAATTTGCACAAAGTTAAAGATTTCCTAGAAGGCAACTTGTTTCTTATGAGCAGGAATTTTGTAGAGAAGTAGTAAATCATATCCTGGGGACAAATCACACAACCAGGATCAAGAGAATTAAACCATATCTTAGCATCACCCTTTAATGATAAAGGAAACAACTTAAGAATATAGTAATAGCGAATTTTTCATCATGAGCAAATATGGTGGCTATATCATTCAATTTAGTAAGATGTGCCACAATAGTTTCAGATTCATAACCATGGAAAGGATCAGATTCAACCAAAGTAATTAACTCAGGATCGACAGAAATTCATAATCCTTATCAGTAACAAAGATAGGTGAAGTAGTAAACTTAGGATCATATTGTATTCTAGCATTCAAAGACTTTTCTTTCCACTTGCATAATAATTTCTTAAGACCGTTTCTATCCTTATAAGCAAAAAAGTCCCTAGCTACCTCTGAAGGAAATATGCCCTAGAAGCAATTATAAAGTTGTTATTTTATATTTCCTTATTCATGATAAATGTTTATTATTCATGCTAGAATTGTATTAATCGGAAACTTGATACATGTGTGGATACATAGACAAAACACCATGTCCCTAGTATGCATCTACTTGACTAGCTCATTAATCAAAGATGGTTAAGTTTCCTAGCCATAGACATGTGTTGAGATCACATCATTAGGAGAATGATGTGATGGACAAGACCCATCTGTTAGCTTAGCATAATGATCATTCAGTTTTATTGCCACTGCTTTCTTCATGTCAAATACATATTCCTCCAACTATGAAATTATGCAACTCCCGGATACCGGAGGAGTGCCTTGTGTGCTATCAAACGCCACAACATAACTGGGTGATTATAAAGATGCTCTACAGTTATCTCCGAAGGTGTTTGTTGGGTTGACATAGATCGAGATTAGGATTTGTCACTCCGAGTATCGGAGAGGTATCTCTGGGCCCTCTCGGTAATGCACATCATAAGAAGTTTTGCAAGCAATGTGACTAATGAGTTAATTGCAGGATGATGCATTATGGAACGAGTAAAGAGACTTGTCGGTAATGAGATTGAACTAGGTATGAAGATATTGACGATCGAATCTCGGGTAAGTAACATGCCGATGACAAAGGGAATAACGTATGTTGTCATAACGGTTTGACCTATAAAGATCTTCGTAGAATATGTGGGAGCCAATATGAGCATCCAGGTTCTGCTATTGGTTATTGACCGGAGACGTGTCTCGGTCATGTCTACATAGTTCTCGAACCCGTAGGGTCCGCACGCATAACATTCGATGACGATTTTGTATTATATGAGTTATGTGATTCGGTGACCGAATATTGTTCAGTGTCCCGGATGAGGTCACAAACATGACGAGGAGTCTCGAAATAGTCGAGAGGTAAAGATTGATATATCGGATGATAGTATTTGGACACCGAAAGTGTTTCAGAATGTATCGGGTACATATCGGAGTACCGGGGGGGGGGGGTTACCGGACCCCCCCCGGGGGAAGATATGGGCCATATAGTCCATAGGAGGGGAGCACATCAGCCCACAAGGGGTGGCGCGCTCCCCCCAATGAAGGAGGCCGAATTGGAGTAGGAGGAGGGGGCAGCGCTCGATAACCCACAAGTATAGGGGATCGCAACAATTTTCGAGGGTAGAGTATTCAACTCAAATTTGTAGATTCGACACAAGGGGAGACAAAGAATATTTGAAGGTATTAGCAGCTGAGTTGTCAATTCAACCAGACCTGGAGATTAATTATTTGCAGCAAAGTAATTAGTACCACAGTAATATGACAATTTTGATGATAGCAGCAGTAGCAACGGTAACGGTAACAGTGATAGCAGTGATATTGTAGTAGTAACGATAGCAGTAGCAACAGTAGCAACTTAGCAAGAAAAATATAAGATAAATTCGTAGGCATTGGATCGGTGACTCGTTGGATGATATTTATCATGAGATAGTTATAACCTAGGGCGATACTACACTAGCTCTAGTTCATAAATATAATGTAGGCATGTATTCCGTAAATAGTCATACGTGCTTATGGAAAGAACTTGCATGGCATCTTTTGTCCTACCCTCCCGTGGCAGTGAGGTCCTATTATGAACTAAGGGATATTAAGGCCTCCTTTTAATAGAGAAGCGGAAGAAAGCATTAGCACACGATGAATACATGAACTCCTCAAACTACGGTCATCATCGGGAGTGGTCCCGACTGTTGTCACTCCGGGGTTGCCGGATCATAACACATAGTAGTTGATTATAACTTGCAAGATTGGATCTAGAACATGGATCTAATGGTGATAACATAAACGGTTCAGATCTGAAATCATGGCACCCGGGCCCAAGGTGACAAGCATTAAGCATGGAAAAGTCATAGCAACATCAATCTCAGAACATAATGGATACTAGGGATCAGGCGCTAACAAAACTAACTCGATTACATGATGAATCTCATCCAACTCCTCACTGGCCAGCGAGCCTACGAAGGAAATTACTCACTTCCTGGTGGGGAGCATCATGGAATTGGTGATGGAGATGTGTTGGTGATGACGAAGATCAAAGATCCCCCTATTCGGATCCCCAAACGGACTCCAGACCTGACCTCCCAATGAAGAACAGGAGACGGCGGCGGCTCTGTCTCGTGAAACGCGATAATTCTTTCTTCCTAATTTTTTCCTCGAATAATGTGATTTTATAGTGTTGGTTTTAGGGTCAATGGGGCCACCAGGTGGGGACAACCCACCTAGGCGCGCCTGGGGGGGGGGGGGGAGGCAGGCGCGCCCTGGTGGGTTCTGCCCACCCAGGTGCCCCCTAAGGTATCTCTTGGCTCCAGAAATTCTCTTTATTGATATAAAAAATCCTCGCAAAGTTTTGTTCCATTCCGAGAACTTTTTTTTCTGCACAAAAACAACACCATGGTAGTTCTGCTGAAAACAACATCAGTCTGGGGTTAGTTTCATTCAAATCATGCAAATTAGCATCCAAAACAAGAGGAAAAGTGTTAGGAGGCATATCAATTCCCGCAAGCTTAAACCTTTGCTTGTCCTCAAGCAATTCAGTTGATAAACTAAAAGTGAAAAAGAAAAACTTTTATGAACTCTTTTGCTCTTGTTTCAAATAAGCTTAAACATCACCCAGGTTTTCAGCAAATATTATAACTAACCATGTCAAAAATAACTCTTAAAAATTATATTAATTCATATCAATGACATAATCAACTAGAGAGCAATAATAAGATATCTCAAACAACAACATGTTGTGAAAATAACCAGATATAATATGACAATAGTGGTATCTCGCTAGCCCTTTCCGAGACCGCAAAACATAAATGCAGAGCACCCTCAAAGTTCAAGCAGCGACTAAACATTGTAATTTATGGTAGAAAAGATCCAGTCATGATGCACCCAACATTAGCTATACACAATGCATCATCATGACATCAGTGCTCTAAAGGTTCTGGGGCTTATTTGAGAAGGTGATGACACAACATAAAAGTAAATATATAGTCCCTTCGTAGAGGGAATCACTGATTCGCAGAGGTGCCAGAGCTCAAGTTTTTAAAACAGAGGTAAATGAAATTTTGAGACATGCACCCTTCTCATTTACTTCATGACCATCAGTTATCAATATCTTCCATGCTAAACACGCTAGTGGCGGTTCCCAAGCAGAAATGTAAAGGTTATGACTCCATTGGGAGTTTTTGTTTGATTATTTGTAAGCTCTTTTCTTTTTGTAGTTTGGGACTGGGCATCCCTATTACCGCCCTTTTCTCGTGCGATGGCGAGTGAATAAACACTTAACCTGAGAATAACCCGCTTAGCATGGAAGATACCGACTACCTCCTGTCGTTCCATGAATGATCTAGGCACACAAAAAGGATATTTATTTGAAGTTTTTAGAGATGGCACATGCAAATTTACTTAGGACGGAAAGGTAATACCGCATATAGGTAGGTATAGTGGACTCATCTGGAATAACTTGGGTTTCAGGTTTTTGATGTACAAGCAGAGTTCCCACTTAGTACAGGCGAAGGCTAGCAATTAGGTTGAGTAGCGGCCAGCTAGAGAGCAACAACGGTCATGAACATGCATTATGCATAAGTAACATTGGATACTAGTATGAGTAGGATATGAACACCATGAACATAAATATCATAGAGGCTATGTTGGTTTTGATTCAACTACATGCATGAACATGTGCCAAGTCAAGCCACTCGAACATTCAGAGGAGGATACCATATCATCATACTACATGACAATCATTTTAACGCAATGTTGATATCCAAGATAAGTCATTATTCACTCCTAGCTACTTATGCATGGCATGAGAAACTATAATCTCTAATTGTCATTGCAAATATGTTTGATCATAATAGGCTGAATCATGCATGCTAGGTTAAACATATTTACAAAAACAGAACAAGTCGAGTTCATACCCGTTTCTCTCTGCCACGACCAGTTCATCTAATGTTGTCATTATTGCCTTTCACTTGCATGACCGAACAATTTGAAAATAATAATAGTGCAAGAATGCCATGGACTAAGCTAGAATCTGCAAACATTTTATTCAAAAGGAGAAGACAAGGTAATATGGTCTCTTTGTTAGATCAAAAATAATGCAAATGAGAGCCACTCAACATTTGAGAAACACACTAAAATATTTTTGGAGTTTTTGGTTTTTCATAAACAGGCGAATGAAAAGGGAAAAGCAAAAACGAGAAAAACTATTTACAAGGGAGAGCTCCCAACAAGAAAAAGAAGAATAAGGAAATCTTTTTGGGTTTTCTTTTTAGTGCTACAACAATTTAAACTAGGAAGAAAAATCAAAAGCAACAAGAAACATATTTTTGGATTTTCTCAAAGTTTTTCAAACACACAAGAAGAAAGCGAGAAAAATAATTTAAACATGGAGGATACAATGAAAAAGTGTGGACACCGACAACTGGAATGAAATGTGTGAACATGAATGTAATGTCGGTGGGAATACGTACTCCCCCAAGCTTAGGCTTTTCGCCTAACTTGGTAATCACCAGTCGTAGAAGCCATGAGGTCCAATGTTGAAGTGCTGGGGAGCAGGCACCATAGGATCCCACTGCTGAGGCTCCGCCTGTGCCCCAGCCAGGTTGTTCCGGTAAGTGACAATGTCCTCAGGCATAATCTATTCGCATTCAGCTGCAATGAAGTCGGTGAGGCCTGCATTAGCAGCATATTGGTTGAACTCTTGGAGGATTCTAGCCTCTTCCATGAACGTATTATGCGGCCACTCGCACGGCCGTACCTCTGCCAACATCGGGGTATGGAGATCATTGTCAGATGACTGCCCAATAACCCCCTTAGAGTTCTTCTTGGAAGCAAACTTCCTAAAGAAACCCATCTTTTTCCTATGAACAAAATTCTGAATTTTTTGTCGACAAAATTTTTCACAACAAAACTTCACAAAAATGATAGCAACTACTCATAGGGATGTATAGAGGCCATAGCAAAGCATTCAAGCAACATAGAACTCTAAGAATTCAGCATGCAAGCTCATCTACAACAGCACCAAGAGTAGCTAATTATTCTATGTATGAACCACTAAAACAAAAACTAATTGGACACATGGAGGAGTCACATACCAAGCAACATATCCCCGAAACAGTTTTGGAAACAGAGCTTCGAGCAAAGAGATCAAAATCCGCGGTTTCGGGAGCAAGAACACGAGAGAGAGAGAGAGAGAGAGAGAGAGAGAGAGAGAGAGATAATGATTTTTTTTCCGGGTGAATGGAGTGATGTGGGAAGAAGAAGTAAGTGAGGGGGACCATGTGGGGACCACAACCTACCAAGGCGCTCCTGGGGATCCTGGCGCGCCCAGGTGGGTTGTGCCCACTTGGTGCACCTCCCTTTGATATTATTTGCACCAGAAATTCAGAAATATTTAGAAAAAATGTATCAAATTTTCAGAGCATCCTGAGAAATTTTATTTTTGGGTCATTTTTTATTGCACGGAAAACTCAGAAAACAGACAAAGCATGGCATTTTATTTTATTTAACTAATAAAAACATAAAACAAAAGGTAGGGACAAAAGGTAGTGCTTACTAAATTCGTCAACTTCATACCTCTCAAAAATGATCCATTTATAAGGTTGATCAAGTCTTATTAATAATCACCTTCGATGAGCATGAAACCGAAGAACTTTCTATCACTAAGTTACCTCAATGGGGATATGAATGTCCCAAAAAATAAGCATTTCATATTTCTATTTAACAGTAGGTAGAGGTAGTTGAAAACTTCCAATAGTGATTATCGGAGATTTTTCAATAACATTAATACCATTCACTTGGAATTGTTTCTATGGAAAGTGCACCATATGCTCATTACCATTGATATGAAAGGTGACCTTGCTTTTATTGCAATTAATAACAACCCCTGCAGTATTCAAGAAGGGTCTACCAAGGATAATCGACATGTTTGTCATCCTCGGGCATCTCAAGTATAACAAAGTCAGTCAAAATAGTAACATTAGCAACAACAACGGGCACATCCTCACAAATACCGATAGGTATGGCAATTGATTTATCAGCCATTTGCAAAGATATTTCAGTAGGTGTGAGTTTATTCAAATCAAGTCTTTTATATAAAGAGAAAGGCATAACACTAACACCAGCTCCTAAATCACACAAGGCGGTTTTCACATAATTCCTTTTAATGGAGCAAGGTATAGTTGGTATTCCTGGATCTCCAAGTTTTTTAGGTACTCCATCTTTAAAAGTGTAATTAGCAAGCATAGTGGAGATTTCAGCTTCCGGTATTTTTCTTTTATTGGTGATGATGTCTTTCATATACTTTTCATAAGGAGGCATTTTTAAGATACCAGTCAAGCGAGTTCGCAAAAAGAATGGTCTCAGCATTTCAGCGAAGCATTCAAATTCTTCATCATCTTTATTTTTAGTTGACTTAGGTGGAAAGGGCATAGGCTTTTGAATCCATGGTTCTCTTTTCTTACCATGTTTTCTAGCAACAAAGTCTCTTTTATCATATCTTTTATTCTTAGGTTGTGGGTTATCAAGATCAACAACTGGTTCTATCTCAACACCATTATCTGGTTCTTTATCATTAGGTTGAGTATCTTCATGAAACTCATCATTATCTTTTTCATTATCGGAAGGTGAGTGTTCACTACCAGATTGATTTTCAACATCCGAGATAGAAATTTCATTATCATTATCAGGAGGTTTCTCTACTTCATGTTCACTAGAGGCAGGCAAAGTCCTATTATTTTTCTTCTTCTTTTTCTTTTTAGAAGGACTAGGTGCATCAATGTTAATTCTTGGAGAGTCTTGTTCAATTCTCTTAGGGTGTTCCTCAGGATACAGTGGTTCCTAAGTCATTTTACCTCCTCTAGTTGCTACTCTAACAACAAAGTCACTTATATTATTGTTCATTTCATCAAGCAACTCTCTTTGAGATTTAGAAACTTGTTCTAATTGAGTTTGACCATAGAGGCATGCTTTCCTACACCTCTAACATCATTTGAGATTCTAAATAACAAGTCACTTAAGCGAGCAATCATATCAGAGTTGTATTTCAATTGTTTCATAACATTTGCATTGAAGTGATCTTGCTTTCTAATGTAATTATCAAACTCATAAATGCATTGACTAGGATGTTTATTACGAGGGTAATCACTATCCTTGAATTTCATTAAAGATTTTACATCTACCACCTTGGGTGGTGGTGGTGCTTCAAGCCCATGTATTTCCTTGATAGGTGGTAAATTTTTAACATCCTCGGCTTTAATACCTTTTTCCTTCATAGATTTCTTTGCCTCTCGCATATCTTCAGGACTGAGATATAAGATACCCCTCTTCTTCGGAGTGGGTTTAATAGGTGTTTTAGGAGGAGTCCAATCACCATAATCTTTCAATGTGTTATTCAATAATTCTTCAGGTTGCCCAATAGTTCGCTCCCTGAAAACACAACCAGCACAACTATCTAGGAAGTCCCTAGAAGCATTGGTTAGTCCATTATAGAAAATATCAAGTATTTCATTTTTCTTAAGAGGATGATCAGGCAAAGCATTAAGCAATTGGAGAAGCCTCCCCCAAGCTTGTGGGAGACTCCCTTCTTCAATTTGCACAAAGTTAAATATTTCCTGCAAGGCAGCTTGTTTGCTATGAGTAGGGAAATAATTTTCAAAGAAGTAATAGATCATATCCTGGGGACTACGCACACAACTAGGAGCAAGAGTATTGTACCAAGCCTTAGCATCACCCTTTAATGAGAACAGAAATAACTTGAGAATATAGCGAATCTTCTCATCATGAGAAAAAAGGGTGGCTATATCATTCAACTTAGTAAGATGTGCCACAACAGTTTCATTTTCATAACCATGGAAAGGATCAGATACAACCAAAGTGATTAACTCTGGGTCGACAGAGAATTCATAATCCTTATCATCAATAAAAATAGGTGAAGTAGCAAACTCAGGATCACATTTCATTTTAGCATTCAGAGATATTTCTTTATACTTGCATAATAATTTCTCTAGATCATCTCTATCCTTACAAGCAAGAATATCTCTAGTTTCCTCCTCACTCATAGTATAACCTTCTAGTACCTTTGGCAATTCATATCTAGGAGGGCTAGTTCTAGTAGGTGTTTCAAGATTTCCAGTTTCAAGTTCATCATCAGATTCAACAATATCATGTTGTCTTACTCTAGCAATTTGTTCATCAAGAAATTCACCTAGTGGCACATCATCATCAAGTAAGGTACTAGCATCATAATGAGTAGCATTCATAGCAGAAGTAGCATCATCAATAACTTGCAACATATCAGAATTAATAGCATGTTGTGGTGTTGCAAGTTTACTTATAACAGAAGGTGAATGTAAAGCGGAGCTGGATGGCAGTTCCTTACCTCCCCTTGTCTATGAGGGAAAATCTTAGTCTTAGAATCCTTCAGATTCTTCATAGTGATAGTATGATAATAATCCCAAGTGACTCAACAAATATAGCTATGCTCCCCAGCAACGGCGCTAGAAAAAGGTCTTGATAACCCACAAGCATAGCAGATCGCAATAGTTTCCAAGGGTAGAATATTCAATCCAAATTTATAGATTTGACACAAGGGGAGCCAAAGAATATTTGAAGGTATTAGCAGCTGAGTTGTCAATTCAACCACACCCGGAGATTAATTATCTGTAGCAAAGTAATTAGTAGCACAGTAATATGATAATTTTGATGATAGCAGCAGTAGCAACGGTAACGGTAACAGTGATATTGTAGTAGTAACGATAACAGTAGCAAAAGTAGTAACTTAGCATGAACAATATAAGATAAATTCGTAGGCATTGGATCAGTGACTCGTTGGATGATATTCATCATGAGACAGTTATAACCTAGGGCGATACGACACTAGCTCCAGTTCATAAATATAATGTAGGCATGTATTCCGTAAATAGTCATACATGCTTATGGAAAGAACTTGCATGACATCTTTTGTCCTACCCTCTCGTGGCAGCGGGGTCCTATTGGAAACTAAGGGATATTAAGCCCTCCTTTGAATAGAGATCCAGAACAAAGCAGTAGCACACGGTGAATACATGAAGTCCTCAAACTACGGTCATCATCGGGAGTGGTCCTGACTCTTGTCACTCCGGGGTTGCCGGATCATAACACGTCGTAGGTGACTATAACTTGCAAGATCGGATCTAGAACATGGATATAATGGTGATAACATAAACGGTTCAGATCTGAAATCATGGCATCCACGCCCAAAGTGACAAGCATTAAGCATGGCAAAGTCATAGCAACATCAATCTCAGAACATTATGGATACTAGGGATCAGGCCCTAACAACACTAACTCGATTACAAGATGAATCTCATCCAACTCCTCACCGACCAGCGAGCTTACGAAGGAATTACTCACTCCCGGTGTGGAGCATCATGGAATTGGCGATGGAGATGTGTTGGTGATGACGAAGATCGAAGACCCCCCTCTCCGGAGCCCCAAACGGATTCAAGATCTGGCCTCCCAATGAAGAACAGGAGACAGCGATGGCTCCGTCTCGTGAAACGTGATAATTCTTTCTCCTTGATTTTTTTCTAGAATAATATGATTTTATAGCATTGGTTTTAGGGTTAGTGGGGCCACCAGGTGGGGACAACCCACCTAGGCGCGCCTAAGGGGTGGGGCGCAGCATGCCCTGGTGGGTTGTGCCCACCCAGGTGCCCCCCTCAGGCATCTCTTGGCTCCAGAAATTCTCTTTATTGATATAAAAAATCCTCGCCAGTTGCATTCCATTCCGAGAACTTTTATTTCTGCAAAAAAACAACACCATGGTAGTTCTGCTGAAAACAACATTAGTCTGGGGTTAGTTTCATTCAAATCATGCAAATTAGAGTCCAAAACAAGAGGAAAAGCATTAGGAAAAGTAGATACATTGGAGACATATCATCACCCCCCTCTTTCCTTCCTCCCCCTCTCTTCCCTTCTCCCCCTTCCGGTAAAAGGAAAGGGGGGCGGCCGACTTGGACTAGGAGCCCAAGTAGGATTCGTCCTACTTGGGCGCGCCTAGGGCTGCCTCCCCCTCCCTCCTTTATATACGCGGGGAGGGGGGCGCCTTGAACACACATCAACTATTCATAGCCATGTGCGGCGCCCCCCTCCACAGTTTACACCTGCACGGATCATTTCACCATCACCGTCACAATGCCGTTGTGCTGACATTACTCTCCCTCGACACTTTGCTAGATCAAGAGTTCGAGGGATGTCATCGAGCTGAACATGTGCAGAACTCAAAGGTGACGTACGTTCGGTGCTTGATCGGTCGGAATGAGAAGAACTTCAACTACATCAACCGCATTAACAAACGCTTCCGCTTTTGGTCTAGGAGGGTACGTGGACACACTCTCCCCTCTCGTTGCTATGCATCTCCTAGATAGATCTTGCGTGAGCATAGGATTTTTTTTAAAATTGCATGCTACATTTCCCAACAGTGGCATCCAAGCCAGGTCTATGCGTAGATGATATGCACGAGTAGAACACAAAGAGTTGTGGGCGGTGATCATTATACTGCTTACCACCAATGTCTTATTTTGATTCAGCGGTATTGTTGGATGAAGCGGCCCGGACCAACCTTACATGACCACGTTCATGAGACGGGTTCCACTGACAGACATGCAACTGGTTTTGCATAAAGGTGGCTGGTGGGTGTTTGTTTCTCCTACTTTAGTTGAATCGAATTTGACTATGGTCGGTCCTTGTTGAAGGTTAAAACAGAAAACTTGATAAATCATCGTTGTGGTTTTGTGCCGTAGGTAAGAACAGTTCTTGCTAGAAGCCCATAGCAGCCACGTAAAACTTGAAACAACAAAGTAGAGGGCATCTAAATTGTTTTTAATGGGCATGTTGTGATGTGATATGGTTAAGACATGATGTGGTATACGTTGTTGTATGAGATGATCATGTTTTGTAAAAGTTATCGGCAACTGGCAGGAGCCTTATGGTTGTCGCTTTATTGTATGAAATGCAAACGCCATGTAATTGCTTTACTTTATCACTAAGCAGTAGCGATAGTTGTAGAAGAAATAGTTGGCCAGACGACCACGACGCTACGATGGGGATCAAGGTGTCAATCCGGTGACAATGGAGATCATGTCGTTGCTTTGGAGATGGAGATCAAAAGCACAAGATGATGATGGCCATACCATGTCACATATTTTGGTTGCATGTGATGTTTATCTTTATGCATCTTATTTTGCTTAGTACGACAATAGCATTATAAGATGATCCCTTAACTAAATTTCAAGGTATAAGTGTTCTCCCCGAGTATACACCGTTGCGACAGTTCTTCGTGCTGAGACACCACATGATGATCAAGTGTGATAGTTTCTACGTTCACATACAGCGGGTGCAAGCCAGTTTTGCACATGCGGAATACTCGGGTTAAACTTGACGAGCCTAGCATGTACAGACATGGCCTCGGAACATTGGAGACCGAAAGGTTGAACGTGAATCATATAGTAGATATGATCAACATAGAGATGTTCACCATTGATGACCACTCCATCTCACGTGATGATAGGACATGGTTTAGTTGATTTGGATCACATATCATTTAGATGACTTAGGGATGTCTATCTAAGTGGGAGTTCTTAAGTAATATGATTAATTGAACTTAATTTATCATGAACTAAGTCCGGATAGTATTTGCATATCTATGTTGTAGATCAATAGCTCGCGTTGTAGCTCCCCTATGTTTTTGATATGTTCCTAGAGAAAACTAAGTTGAAAGGTGATAGTAGCAATGATGCGGACTAGGTCCGTGATCTGAGAATTATCCTCATTGCTGCACAGAAGAATTATGTCATTGATGCACTGCTAGGTGACATACCTATTGCAGGAGCAGATGCAGATGTTATGAACGTTTGGCGAGCTCAATATGATGACTACTTGATAGTTTAGTGCACCATGCTTTACGGCTTAGAATCGGGGCTTCAAAGATGTTTTGAATGCCATAGAGCATATTAGATGTTCCAAGAGCTGAAATTGGTATTTCAGACTCATGCCTGTGTCGAGAGGTATGAGACCTCTGGCAAGTACTTTGCTTACAAGATGGAAGATAATAGCTCAGCTAGTGAGCATGTGCTCAGAATGTTTGGGAACTATAATCGCTTAAATCAAGTGGGAGTTAATCTTCCAGATAAGATAGTGATTGACAGAATTCTCTAGTCACAATCACCAAGCTACTAGAACTGTGTGATGAACTATAATATGAAACGGATGACAAAAATGATTCCCGAGCTTTTCGCGATGATGAAATCGACGAAGGTAGAAATCAAGAAAGAGCATCAAGTGTTGATGGTTAACAAAACCACTAGTTTCAAGAAAAAGGGCAAGGGAAATGTCATGGAATTTTCACGTCAGATGTCCTAGCGTAAGGACTTAGGTGTGGAGCCATCGCAACATAGTTAGCTTGAAGGGGTTTAAACGGGAAAAGGGACATAGAAAGTTTATACTGGTTTGGCCCCTCGCGGTGGAGGTAACAGCCTAATCCAGTATAGGGTGGTTATTTCTTGGGCTTCGATTACCAAGGAGCGGATACACTTAACCTAGTTCTCGATCTCTTCTTTCCTGCCCTAACTCGCCGCCGGGTCGTCCCTTTATATACACAGGTTGACGCCCGGCGGCTTACAGAGTCCTGGCCGGCTCATAGACTACAAAAAAATTCACTTCCGTGATGATACGTGTTTGTCACAGTAGGTCGCGTTTTTTGTCATGCATGTACATCCATGACGATTTTATGACAGAATCAAGATAGTCATACCTGTGCTGTCGTAGAAGTGTTCCATGACATTACCAAAACATCATCACGGAAGTGTCCACTTCCATGACGATAAATCGCGCGTCACAGAAGTGCTTTTGTCAAGGGTGACCGACACGTGGCATCCACCATAACGGAACGCCGTTAAGCTATCGAGTCGGGTTTTGGATCCGATAACCCGTTAACAGCCCGGACCAATGGTAAATTTCCACGTGTAAAATTCTGATTGGCCGGAGGGAACACCTGTCAGCTCATCAGTGGTCCAGATGTCATCTGTCCATTGGAGGAGACATGCCTATGATACATCGACACGTAGCTGGGCCCAACAAAGGCCCATATAGGTTAAAAAGGCCGGCCTAGTCAAAGGCCCGTAGTACTTAATCAGGTATTAGTGGGCCAGCCCAATAACGACATGCTTAATAAAGGCCCATTTACGGCCCAAAGCCAGATCTAGCCCGTTAATTGTTCGCCCAATATTTGGGCTCATTTAAGGCCCTAAGTCAGATCTCGCCCCTTAATTGTTCGCCCAATATTTGGGCCCATTTACGGCCCGAAGCTAGATCTGGCCCGTTAATTGTCCGCTGAATATTTGGGGCCAACTATAGCCCAGTGACTTTCGGCCTGTTAGAGGCTCGATGTAGACATGGGCCCATTTCAGCCCGGTGTGGCTTTCAGCCTGGGAATGGCCCGTGCTGCCCATGGGCCATATATGGTCAGACAGGACATCGGGCCCACTAATGGCCCGTGCTAAAGGTGGCAACAGTTAAGCCCAACGTGACTTTGGGCCTGTTAAAGGCCTGTCGCGTAATTCGGTCCATTGATGCCTGTACTAAGCTTTCGGCCTCTTAAAGGCCCATGATATTAGTGGGCAACTAAGGCCCGAGATATGTTTCGGCCTGGTAACAACCTGTGAGCTAACTGGGCCCAAAAAGGCCTGGTCTACATTTCAGCCTGCTGAAGGCCCGTCGACGACTAGTGAAAATTGAGGCCCAACATGCATTTCGGCCTGCTAAAGGCCCGTGGTTTCATCTGGGCCATAACAGGCCAGTACAATATTCAGCCTGTTAATGGCCCAACGCTACCTGGGCCAAACTAAGCACTGGGTCAACAAAAGGCCCAACTAAAATATAGGCCGGTGTAAGTTGTGGACCTGGCGCAATGTGTGAAGGCCCCAATCATTCAGGACCAAGAAAGACGCAGGCCGGCCCAATTGTGGACTGCTAAAAACAAGGCCCGTTAGAGTCAAATGTTTCGGCCCGGTCGGTTACATCTGTTTTTTTTTCAGATAGCGAATGATGGCAGTAACTAGTACGAATTAAGAACAAACCTACTCTATACAATAAAGAAATTACGGCATAGTAACTAAGAATAAACCAACACTATACAATAAAGGATTTAAGGTATATTACATCCACTAGGCATTGAAGTTTGCCACCAGTGATCATAAAGCGCAACGAAGAAGCAGATTACAAAAACTGGGCAACATTGCAGCGTAACAAAATAATACTGAACCGAGACCACTTCCAAGACAGTTCAAGAAAGGTTAGCCTTGCGGGGGAACTGCTACGCAAGCTGCTGAGCAAGGCTGTGAGACCGGCCTAGCATGTCGGTCATAGCTTCTAGGTGTAGATGTTTAGCAATGAGGTTCTCATTGGTGTTCTCCGCAATCATTCTTAGAGATAGGACTTCAAGTCGAAGTTGAGTTGCAGAATGCCTTTTTGCTAGAACTTGGTACTGAAGAGGTTGAACTGATTCAGACAACGAATTATGTGAGCTTGTCTGACTGCTAGTCTCAAGTAACTTGAACACTGCATCAAGACAAGACTTTGGGGTTGTCTCGCTATCTTCAAGACGTTTTGCCTTCTTTGCTGCAATATATGTTGGGTTTGTCTCACAGCCTTCAGCACACTTGTGCATTCCATCAGGCATATCACCCTGAAACAAAGCAGAGGGATGACAGGTTTTGCGCGTGTATAAACAAAGATGATAATTGTGCTGTCAATTCCATCCAATTTCAAATTAGAAAATAAAGAGTAAGTTCAAAATATCAATAGCATAATTTGGCATTGTTCATAATGCGGGGAGCTTCACCACACTACTAGATTACCATGTCAACATAACAAGCATAGATGAAGGGCAAAGAAAATCATTGTATCTATTTTGGTTAATGTGCATGGCATGTTGTTCATATCATCAGCCACATCAGTAAGATAAAACAGGAGATGACAAGGTGCAAACGTGGGCTGCTTCACCACACACTGGATTATAGATCCACAAAAACAAGCATACATATAGGGAGTATTAAGTAATGTGCATGGTATGAATAAGGAATTTGGTTTTACAAGTAAAACTTAGAACTTACGGTTCTTGCGAACATGCATTTTGGTAGAAACAACAAACTAAACAGCAGTAAACGATAGGGAGTATGAGCAAATTAAACAACATTTGAGGATAAAGGCTTTAGAAGGACAGACTTACATTAACAGTTAACACCGGCTTTATAATGCCCTTCTCCATGTCAAGGGAAGGATAACTCAAGAATTTTAGCACAAAATCTTCTTCATAAGCATTGCCTGTACTCTACATTTTGTAGAGAGTAATTATAGATATGATAATACTGGAAGGGATAAGAGGATAATGAAGATAAGATGCAGATTGATGCTACATAATCAACTACCAATCCCTGGAAGTACAAGCGTTACGGGACAAAATGTACTGACAAGAGCAATAGGCTACAATTCTGCACTGGCATTGTCTGTGTATTCTACTTGTTGGTAAGATTAAATATAGATCCGATCTTTTTTAGTAAATGGTGGGTGAGGGAGATAAGATGCAGAATGCTACACAATGAACCAATCCCTCTTCCCATAATACAAGAGTGTTTTGAACACTGGTGTACTGTACAAAACATTGTTATATTATGGGACGGAGGGAGTAGCTGTTAATGTAAGTATAGTGATAGACCACATTCAGTCCTTACAAGAGGACTGCAGAGCTAAACCTCTTCAAAAGCATTGGGTTGATTCTAAATTTATGTAAGAGTCCATACGGATCTTATAATGTCCACCAAATGGACGATTACAAGGCTAACATGTGCAGTGATGCTACATAATCAAACAACTATGAAAGTAAGTATGGTAATATAGGGCAAGAGGTATTCACAAGAGCAATGCTGTGTGCAGTATAGTTGCGAGATTCCGTGGTCCCTTGAGAACGAATGTTCTTCTGCTAACAGTTTTCATACAAGTGAGACATTAAGGCAAATACAGAAATGTAGTTCAAATTGTGATGTGATATCATAGACAGTACCGTACGCTGCAGCCGAGACCAATGTGTAACAAGATTATTCCAGTCACCGTCGGATAAATGTAGCACCGGAGACTTTACAGAAATTTCGTTCAGAGGCTTGCCATCAAAGTGCGCTTGCCTCAGGTAGGAACGATATTTCATCAACGAGTGCTTGAAAAGCACAACCAACCCTTGCTCATCTTCACAATCCGGTTTGCTCCTGGCCTATTTAAAAGAATGAAATCTTGTGTCTTCTGTCAGCAGAAACATATGCAGTAATGACCATGAATAACATTAGTACATTACTTACGCGTAAGTGGAAATTGTTCTATGTGTGCGGTATAATCTTTCCATGAAGGAAAGATGCGCACAAAGTTCCTGACAACAACATAAGCTTCGTCTTCTAAACTGGGAAGAAATGGAACATGGGTCCTATTTGCTGCAATTGGGGATCTCTCTGGTTCAAAAAGGGATTTGGCAACTGGATTTGGTGTACTCTTTGCTGGAATGGGGTTTTTGCATCATAGAGCTGGTGCTATGTCAACTGGCATAATCATACTGTTTGCTGCAGTTGGGGTCTGCTGAGTTGGGGCATCAGAAATGACCAATGTAGTAGGGCTAGATTCTGCTAGAGTTGGGGTGATTTGTGGGTCAGGTGATATTGCAACTAGACCTAATGGGCTATTTGATTTATCAGGTGCCACTACCTTTTCCAAATACTTTGCTTGTGCTCCTCCACGATCAACAATCGCCCTCTTCCTTTTGAACGTCTGATACACAAGAACAACATTTGAATGGATAAATATGGTATGATGACAGATGGAATATGTACTAAAAATGGATAGGCAGGGCGTATTCACATACAGGATGTGTAAACTAAGCTAATGGCAGTTCAACAAAGTAGAAGCAATGCAAAGCATCAGTTGCAAGATATGTGCGACCAATGTAACCTTGGAAAGTTAGAGCAAGCAGCTTGATGGGTGAATAAGATAGGGCATCTTCCTCTGACTCCTCCACTAGGGAGCTACATTGACTTAGGTCTCCCTCTAGCTCAGAATCACTGTTAGGATCATATTCCGAGCATGAATATGTAGGTAGAGAGCATTTGCATTGCATTGCATCAAGACTGGATTTCAATCCCTTAATGCCAAGTTTGACAGCCATGGCATTGTTCTGCTTTATTCTTTTCATGCGCGCAAGCTCATAATCATTATGATGCTGTTTAGAATCCGAGATTCATGAAAACATATAAAGTAGTCAGATTATCTATGGAATGCATTGCGGATTCAACTCGAAGAGTGTCTCCCTATAAACCCCTGCATATGCAAAGTTCACCCCCAACCGTGCTGACCAGACCACACACAGAAATACAAACCCCTTATGTCTCTATAACAGGCAGGCACACATTTCAAAACTAAAGTAGGAACATTAGAATCATATGAAATTCGTATTTGAACAAATAAACTAAGGAATTATGAGTGGCATAATGTTTAGCTTCAAGGGTGGAGTGTTGGTAGTGCGACACAAAGAAAGTAGGCAGATTGTATTCCATGTAAAAGATCGAAACCTATGTAAAAGCTGGAAATGACACTTTCTTTCTATGCAATGCAGTGTTCATTGCCCACACATGATGGAAGAGATCACATAGAGAAATACTATTCACTCATGTCTACGGTTCCAGTATTTAGAAATAGGGTGGTCCACCCTAAAAGAATATTGACAACAAATATGACAAGGCAAGCATAGATGTAGTGAATCAATCATTTACCTGTGAGCTTACTAGGACAAGTATGTAGAATTGTAACTGCAGTAAGAGACCGTCCAAAATTTGAATGAAGAAGTTTGTCTAGCACTTATTGTTTGCAACTAATCGACGTGAATAATTGGATATTATATCGAATGAGTAAGAAAGACAAGTAAAATTGTCAACAAACCTGGCTTGCAGTAGTAATCTGGGTCAATGTCACTACGATCAACAATCCAAAATGACTAGTGTCTGTTCCGAGGGCCGGAATTTTGAAAACCCTATGAACTTTAGAGGTACTAAAGATTACCAAAATACATCTGAACCATTAAGTGTAGGTAGCATTGAGCACACAACAAACCCTAATGACAGTCATGCCTAATGAGTAATGAATCAATTAGAAAATGGGCGATGAGGAGTGGCTGCAGAGTGCCGAGGACGTATCTCAGGATAAATCGGGTTGGCTTGGTGGGTGCTGCACGCCTGAGCCCTGAACGGACTGGGAAGGTAGGCACGGCGGCGCGCCCGGGCAGCGGTGACGCTGTTGGGCGAGCGGCTCCTGACCTCCTGTTAGTCCAACGTCTCCTCCTAGAGTCATGCCGTCCGGGGACGGCAAGTCGCCGGCGAGGCAGGCGGCTGGGGGCGAGTAGAGATCGAAAGCGCGTAGCATAACAGAGGGGAATCGGGGCCTGGGATGACCCAAAATCCCAGGGTGGGCCGACCCACCGTGGGCACACTATAGAGATACACACTTGAGTGGCGGACATGTATTTTTGAAACTAATTTAGGAACATTTAGCTGACAAATTGAACGACTCTATTTTAATAATATTAGATTCGTATTTGAACATCTAAGCTTGTTTAGCTTGATAGGTGGAGCAGTGTTATTATGACAGGAAGCACGTATTCTGATCATATATTGATCATAAAAGGGGGAAACTCTAAGCATATTTTTTTTAGCAAAAGAGGGTTTCCCCTCCGATTTCTATTAAACAAACCACCACGGAACCAACATGGTCAATTAAACTCTAAGCATGATCAATTAAACTGTATTATGACTGTGCCATGGCAGATTTGAAGCTGCAAACCGGAGAAATGATATTTAGCATCCATTGTTTGCTTCGAACTAAGAACTAAATTCTAAGAGCTGAAAAGAAAGTAGAGTAACCAAGTTAAGATCTATTTTCTGGTTGAGATCAAAAAGTTGAGGAGATACGAAGTACCACCTCTCTTGCGGCGCCGTGTAGGCATCGGGGGTGTGATGGCTATCGGTGGTGTTGAAGCAGATCTGCGACGGTAGACAGGTGCATCGGGGGATAAGTCCCGTTGCGGTGGAAGAGAAGGTCGTGTGAGCAGCCCCGGCAAAGAGGACGACGACGCCGATGAAGCAAGAGGACGCGATGCAAGGCTATTGGTCTTTCGCTGTGGATGAGAAATGTCCATCTCTAGCAGTGGACGACGCGGTCTTGGTAGGCGCTCCGGCATGGTGGAGGACGGTGGCGATGGATGTGGTGGAGGACGGCGGCGATGGATGGGGTGGCGGACGGAGGCTGGTGTGGGGATGGTGTTCTAGCGCGGACGGTGTATGAATGGGAAAATGGAGGGAGAGGTACGGGGAACCATGTTTCTGGGACATGCCTGTCTGAAATATGGGAAAGTTACAAACTTAGCCCCCGTTTAAAATTTGGACGTCTCGTCAGTTGGGGATAGGACGGTAATCTCGCATCTCGCCAATATTTGCCAAGGGCGATTTCGGGCGAGGAGAGGGTGGTTGGCGCCCATGGTTGGCACCCACGATGTATGAATGGGGCTGACAGGTAGGGCGGTTGTGTCACGTCTGAGTGAAGTTACAAACCTGCCCCTATTGAAAATATTTGCCTACATCAATTTTGGCAGAGTCGAGTTTGTTTTGCCGCCCACCGTGTATGAATGGGGAATGGAGGGAGAAACAGAGGTATTTCGGACGATCTTGAATCAAATGTGTTTTGCCGCCCATGTTTGATGCCCACCGTGTCGGAATGGGCTCAAAGGCGGTCGTGTCACGTCTAATTGAAGTTACTAACCTACCCCTATTTAGAGCAGTGGAAATCGGGCCGATGGATTGTCCGTGTAATGGGTAGACAGTAATTTCCATCTCCCAAACACTTGGCTTCGGGCAACCGACGTGGGAGTGGACATTTTGCCGCTTCTTTTGAATTTTGCGACAATAAGCATCCACGTTTACCCTGGCAACTAAATTCGAATCCATTTTGTATTCCTATACGAATCTTTATAAATCATTCTATGTGTTTTTATATATCTTCAAAAGGATGACAAAGATGTATTCCACTGTCATATATGAATATGGTTTACAAATGCCGATACTCAAATTCAGAAGCTAGAATCCAATTTAAGGTGAATTCGAATATTTGGAACACTTCATGTCCAACTCAAATGTCACACGCAACATAATGTGTACTCCCATTTAGATATGTACACATGCGATGTATCAAGATTCAAATACCAAGTCAATCAACCAAGAATGTACAGAACTAACAGACATATAAACACTTATAGAGTATATGGATCAATAATATCAACTAACATACATAAGCCAGGCCGCTGTAGTTTTTTTTGCTACAACATCATCCTTTTTTAGCCAACATCTTGGCCCTTTCCGATGCGTGCCACTTATGGTCCATCTATACTACTATTATTGCTGAATGCACATTCAACCCGATTGGCATATTTGTAGGTCTGGCACAACAATCCAAATGAAATGTCCATGAGTCTTATCAATTAATACAGACTTGTGCTCAAATAAAATTACAAACCAAAAAACAAAAAACAAAAAACAATTATTACATGATCTCTAAAACAAATGGTTTGGTTGATTGCATGAACAAACAACACAAAGGTTATTCAACGATGGAAAGAACATTTCACCTATGATTTACCAAGTGTGAATTTAATTTCCTTTTTTTCCTTCAGGACCTTAACAATGTGGTTAGTCTCAGCTTGCTTCGTTTTGAAATCCACCAAATATTTAATGGTTGTCTTGAGTACTGCTTGTGATTGTGCTGTCTGCTTTCTCAACATGTCAACTTCATCTCTAAGTGCAAAAGCAAAATCTCTTTCTACCACTAGTTTAGCCTCTAGAACATCAGCAGTTTGCAATTCATAATGCACGATTGGGCTGGTGCCACTGTTGTGGGATGATGCAACGTCCATGGGGACCTCGCTCTTTGATCTTGGGCTAACCTGTTTTGCCATTAAAGTTCCGATTGGATTCAGAAAAGTTGAAGTTAGCAAAACATCTCAACTGGGAGTTATAGCAGCAAACTAGTTAAACAAACAAGGAATTAAAGAGTTTCAATTGGATGCTGAAAAGTAGTTATTAACATCATTGTAACCCGCTGTTGCACCAACAAAGCAGTTAAACAAACAAGTAGCTATTTAAGTTAAGGAAAACATGTAATTCTTAACAGTAAGTATCAAACACATAGATAGGCGCAGTCTACAATAGGATTAACAGGCTGTGGCATTATGTAATCAGCAGCAAACTAAATTAAGCCAAGCAACGTAATTGAACAATTTTGCAACAAGTGGCTAACTAAAATTCCGAGAAGCAGGTAACTGAACTTACGCTAGTTCTTTGTACAGGCATACTGCAACTTCTTTTTCGCTTACAAGGTTGTATGAAGGAGTCCATGGCATCACTTGCTTGGATACGCGGTCCTAATACTTCTTTCTTCCCACACTGCATTGGTAAGTCGAATGGTTAATCTGGTAAGATGGTGCGTCCTTGATATGTTATATGAGGACGTGTAGTCAGACTAGTTGTAGCCACACACATCACACTGACTTTTACTGTATATTTCATGCGATTACTTTTGGCATATCGAGATCTAAGCAATCTACAATAGGATGAAAAGACTGGCATCCTTCACATTATTGGCGAACTCAGTTCATAGAAACAAGCAATTCAACCATTCTGTGGGTAAATCAAAAGCGTCACTGGAATATTTTTCACTACCCAATCATACACGCAAAAAGGGGCGACGCCACCATAAGGGCTGGTACGGGCGGCCGCCTCAGGTGGCTGGAAAGTGTGCACCTAGTCTGAGTCGTCCAGGTTGGCCCAGGCTAGTTTTGTTCGTCCCAACGCACGAGCAGGCAATGTAAGAAATGAAGAAAAATGTTTCAATTTGGATGGGCCAATAACATAAGTGCAAGGCAAGCCCTATAGCAGGCTCGCGGCCCAAATGAGCACCTCCCATATCGATCGACAGCAGGAAAAATCCCAATTCATTCGCTCCAGCCTCCAGTCTGGTTTGCTCTTATCCTAGCCACCGCTGGATAGACTGACACAGCACTTCCTCGTGCCCTCGTTGGAGGGCGGTCGCCGGGCTTCAAGCGAACTGAAGGACAAGAAGATGAAGATCCAACCCTGGGTGTAGCCTGCGTGGGAGGCAGCGGCGACATCACGGGCATGGCATCGAGCTTGCGCAAATGGATAGTCGCAGCTTGCAAGAGTAGCATGCACAATGAGCAGGTACATCACATCCCTGATTATATCTAATTCAACTCTTCAATTTCTGGCCAATAGTTAAACCTGACGGTGTTGTAAAACTGCTTGTATGTAGGGAATCTATGAGAAAATGAAACCAATTTCTACTTATTTTATAACTCCCCCAATCAATATTGAACTGACTGAATCTGATGTACCTAATCAAGTTTTCGGTGCAAACATACAAGCTCATGTTGTTCTTGAGCCTGAAGTGTCTAATGAATAGACTGCTAATGAAGGATTTGATGCAAACATTTTACATGCTCCTGGTGATGAACATATAGTGTCTAATGAGGGATCTAATGCAAGCATTTTGCAAGCTCATTGAAGGATTTAATGTCTAATGATGATCTTCTATGTTGAGAGAGATAGAGATTTGCAGGCATTGATGACAAGCAAATTATAGTGCATTTTCATAGCTTGAGGAAACATCGAGGCCGTCTACCAGAAAGTCCCTGTATCATGACAACATAGCATAAATACTTTTCTAATCTGTTGTTTGAAACTATTGGCATACTTGTGCAGGATAGATATATTGATATGCAGTTTGCGCACTTGGTTATAGGTGCAATTACACTTCGATATTTTCAGCCAGAGAACGAATAATTCAAGCAGGTATAGACCATGTTTGTAGTCCTTGTATACCATGTTGCATTTTGTGTTTTTTGGTGCTTGCATCATTTAGTGTTTATAATCTGAACTACTTTGGATCATTAGCTGGTTTTCAAAGTGCATGTAGCTTCACATTTCTCAAGTTATGTTGATTTCCGGAGTGCAAGTGCCTTCGTATTTTTTAAGTTAAATGTTCGCCCCTGGTAACTTGAATTTGTGGATCCGCCACTGCACACAAATCATACGCGAATGCCAGTACGAATTAAATGAAATACAGGGACTTATGCTAGCTCGTTGTACAGGCTCACTTCAGCTCTGCTTGCGCGTGGTATGTTCCATGTACAAGTCCATGTTACCACTTGCTTGGATGTGCACGCCTTGTGCTGCTCGCATCCCCCTCTGCATTTTTGACACGACGAATGGTTGATCAAATAAGAGGAATCGACGTTGATGTTGTACCGGAGGACAGATACTCCGTTGGTCTGCCTGGTGCACCTACATTTGAGAATGCAAACAAATCTTCTTTCATTTGCAAATGAATCTGTATGTATTACCATGCTCATGTTTTCCTTGCAATAATTAGTCATTCGAAACAAGATACTCCCTCCATTCACTTTTGTAAGTTGTTTCGAACAACTTAAACTGAACTGTTTTGCACATTGTCTGAAATGTCTTCAAGGTCTTATAAAAGTGAACAGGGGGAGTACTATAAATTAATTAATGAGGAGTTATTTGAAAAAAATCGAAACGGTATCCATGGTATCCACGCTAACGTGGATTAGAGTGTGTGTCACATAATTAGTTATTTGAATTAGAGTCTGTGTCACGTAGCGATCTCCAATTCTAACGTGGATTTCGCATTTCAATGTATCCAAGCTACTTTTTTAATACAAATTCATATGTATATGATGAACACCATGGTAGTGAGAAAACTTTTGGATGGATTCAAACATATGACCTACAAAAAAGCACAACAAATTGAGTCAATGTCAACTTTTCGAAACTTAGTATGTCACGAATTCAAAATAATTACCCGTATGCATGGTCCTCAGTTCAAATATTACAATGTACACTGAATTGAAACATCGATATTAAGTCTCGTACTATGTCTCACTATTAAGCCACACTCGCTAAATCTCGCTCTCTTTATCAGAGTCTCGTTTAACCTCGTTTTGTTTCACACACAAATGATGTATCTCCCTGTTTGGTCCTCGATCGACACACTCTATACTCTCACACAGATTGTCTATCTAGGTCAGTCCATCCAAGACGCCCCCACTCTTTCGACCTCATGGTGGGCCATGCTCACTCAATCTCTCTCTCTCTCTCTCTCTGTATGTCTCAATTGACCTCGCTCTTTCTCGGACAAAAATGATATATCACCATGTTTGATCCCAATTCAACCTATTCACATTGTATACTCTCTCACGCACATTGTCTATCTAGGTCACTCTCTCCAACCCATCTCACTCTTTTGATCGCACGGCGACCCTATGTGATCGATTGACCTTCCTTCCTTCCACGCACAAAATATATCTACACGTCTGTGACTGGATCATCTCTCAAGCTCTATCTTATAGCCCTCACCCTTGCCAAAAGCTCAATCGGACAATATCTCTCCAACATATATATCTGTTCAATGAATGTCGGACCACACTCACTTTGTCTCTCTATCTATATGTCTCTCGATTGACCTCGCTTCCTCACACCGTATCTTCCACGCATTGAAGCTACCTCTCCATCCCTCACAAGCCGGAGCTATTTACATTGCGAGGGGCACTCCAACCTTGGATTAATTTGTGTAGGCATTTATTCCGGTCGGTTTAGATTATATTTTCATAGCATTTGGCCCACAACTACTCCAAACACCGCTGCAACCCCCGCAACTCCCCTAGTTGATTTCCCTCTAGCTCGGTCATCGCTCTCTCGCACGTCCTTTCTCGCCTTCAACGTCGCACCATGGTATTATTGCAAAAACTCTGTTGTTCTCTTTAATTATTATAAATAAGCTAGAAAACTACACACTGATAGTCCACTTGGAATGGAACAAATTTCGACCCACAAATTAAAGTGCTATAAACTACACACCGAAGGGCCCACATGTCATGAAACAAATTTGGACCCATATACACATTAAAAAATAAAGGACGAGGATAGAACATGCGACCAGGGCCTTCAAGCCGCACGTCAATAGGCAACATACGTAGAACAACAATGTTTGTTGTACCCCCCTTTGTTCACATAATGTTTTTATATTACCACAACCTATTTAACAGATAACATTTAATATTAATTTTAGTACTATTCGCCTTCACTTACTGGTGGGATCCATGTGTGCTCTCTCTCTCCTCTCCTTCTGCGTTTAGACGCACGGGCAAACACGAAGAACTCGCGGGTGATGTTCCCATTGACCATATCTGGACGCGTTCACAAGTTGTGACACCAGTTTCACGTACTAGCAGCACTAGTCAGTGTGTACGTGAAATGCACGTTAATTTGGAAGTATATTAAGTGCATGCGAATATTAAGTAGGATATTATTTGCGCGTTATTACGTGATTAGCACTATTTTTGGCATGAAATTAAGTGCATGCTAAACATGTTGGGCGCTCGACATTGAAGCAGTCTAGGTCGTTGGATGACAAGGAATACATGTGGCTTGATGACGTTTTATATTTAATTTGATACGGCTCTAGCAGAACATTCAATCGATGAAACCATAGATTTCGTTCAGTCTGACTCTGACTTTAAATTATACGACGATCAATATAAAATAAAAGGAAATGATAAACGTACGGATTTTAAGCATGGAAATCCGAACTTTTTTCATGGAAAATTTAGATTACGCGGCGGCGGCGGGGGCGTCTTGCAGTGGGAAGCGGCTCCTCTGCCGTGCTCTCTGTGTCGTCGGGCCACTAACCGACGGTGACGGTGGTGTCTTGCACCGTTGTTGGCGTACTCCTGGATGTTGGCCTAGCTTCAAGGAAGGCCAAAATGTTCTGGACTTCGGAGCGAATCAACTAGCGGGAGGAGGCGACTGGCGTTGGTGCAAGGAAGCGGTCGACGGCGGCCATCCATGCCGCTGAGGGGGGCACTAGCACCCGCGCGGGGACAGGCGCTGTCAACGGCGCGGCAGAGACATTTGTGTGCACGGGCACCGGCATGGGCACGCGTGCGCTGGCAGGTGCATGTGTACCGGCACGGGCGTGCGCATCAGTGCACGTGCAGGCGCATGCGCTGGCAGATGCACGGGCGCGTGAAAGTCGGCGGGGACCTCGTGGAACCCCGTGGGATCAAGCTCGACGACAATGTGTGGCTCCCAACCCATCAATGCCACGGGGATGGGCGCTGGCGCAGTCGGGGCGACGGGAGCCGGAACAGGAGCGGGGAAAGGCACGACGTCTTCCCTCAAGGCCAGTTCAAACTCGTCCCAAAGTGCCTTATGTTCTTGAGACTCCGGCTGAGTGTCTTCCTCAGGAAACTGGAAGGCTAAGGGCAGACCATCGTGATGCAGCATGGCGTATGTTTAGGTCAAGCTAGTTGGAGGTAAACGACAGGAGAATCAGAGAGGAAGAGAGAATATTGTAGCGATACCGGGTAGTGCGGGGTTGATTTTAAACTGCGGCGCCAGCGACATTAAAAGTGGGAGCAGTTGGGACGAAGGTGGGTGGCGGAGCCTGGTTAAAGGGCTCGCCTCCCGGTGAGCCTGCGCAGCAGTCTGCTCGCACGCCTCCCTGTCAGCCGACGCAACGGTCTGCTTGCACGCCTCCCGTTGACTCACAAGCTTGCTCGGACGGCACCTGCCGATGAGAAGCGGGGACTCGTGGCAGCACGTAAATGCCCACGGTTTCAATAGTGAAAGTGTCTGCCTTAACATGACAGGTCTTTGTTCCAAAGTACCTTGGCTCTTCATTTGTGCAACTTGTCATAAGCAGCTTGTCTCAAATTGAAGGAAAAACTTACGAAGTAATATTTGTGCCATATCACGTGACCATGCTCAGTTTCAAGAATTTATGCTCACTTTTGGATTTTCTGAAATTCAAGATCCAGGATTCGAAACAATATCATAACCTGCATCATGCAATAAATTTTCAAGCCGTACATCTGTCCTGTTGTATTTCTTAAGAAAGGACTTGGTCAAACATTTTTCTTAGTTAGACTTCAGACAGGTTATATATGCAGAGTAAAGGATAATCCCTCCGTACCAGTGCATTGCCTGATATATTAACTCAAGTACTAGGCATGAACAAACGGGCTCAATTATGTGCTCATCCTAGTGTAGTAGTAGTAGTACTAGGCAGTGCAGTTGACGGGTGATGAGGGAGTCCTGGATTAGGGGGTGTCCGGATGGCCGGACTATGACCTTTGGCCGGACTCCCGGACTATGAAGATACAAGATTGAAGACTCCGTACTGTGTCCGGATGGGACTTTCCTTGGCGTGGAAGGCAAGCTTGGCGATACGATACGAAGATCTCCTCCCATTGTAACCGACTCTGTGTAACCCTAGCCCTCTCCGGTGTCTATATAAACCGGAGAGGTTTAGTCCGTAGGACGAACAACAATCATACCATAGGCTAGCTTCTAGGGTTTAGCCACTCCGATCTCATGGTAGATCTACTCTTGTACTACCCATATCATCAATATTAATCAAGCAGGAGTAGGGTTTTACCTCCATCGAGAGGGCCCGAACCTGGGTAAAAACATCGTGTCCCTTGTCTCCTGTTACCATCCGCCTAGACGCACAGTTCGGGACCCCCTACCCGAGATCCACCGGGTTTGACACCGACATTGGTGCTTTCATTGAGAGTTCCGCTGTGTCGTCACCATCAGGAAGGATGCCGCATCCCGTATTTAAAGACGGCGTCGTTGCTAAAGGAGTTTTGGCTGTCGGCCAAACTCTCCGGTTAGGCAGGTTTTTGATGACCGCTTGTCCGGCCGCCGCGCCGACGATGACCTCTCGGGCCATCGAAAGAAATCTTCACATCAGCTCGGAGCTTGCCGAGCAGTTAGATCTGATAGAGCTCCTCTCCCTGAACGAGCTCTTGGATCGCATCGCAGCCCTGGGAGTCGCTACTGATTACGACCAGATTGGGCTTAAACCCGATCAGAGAGAGATTGACTCTCCCCAGATCACCCATCACGTCGAAGTGGTGGAAGAACAATGCGGCGAGTCTTCGCCCGCCCTAAGGACCAGATGTGTCCGGATTCCCGATCCCTCCAAGCCGGACACCCGCGGAGGGGAGGATGTCGCCCAAACCCTGAACCTAAAGTCAGGCAGCAGGCCCGATTCATTGAATAAAATCCAAGAAAGCAAGCTTCCGAATTCGGAAACCGCTGGGCCCCTGAATCTTACATCGGGCAGGGTTTCAAATTTAATTCCACCCGCCCACCCAATTATACGGGATTTATCCCTAATACGGCAAGAGCCCGGAGAAACAGTACACCACTAGTGGGCCAGATTCCTCCTGGTTATGAACAGGATAAAGGACTATCGTGAGAATGAAGCAATTTCACTCTTCTATCACAATTGCACGGACATCGGAATCCTCAACGCCATAAGTCGCCGCGAAATTACACGATTCGCCGACTTGACATCCATAGTATGAAAGTACTGTGCGACTGAGAGCATTCGGAAAACCGAAGATAAATTCTGGGACAATCCGGCCCCGAATATAACACGAGTCCGAAACAAAAGGGCGCATTATCGCCAGGCATCTGAGCCAAACATCAAAAAACAAAAACCCTCTACAGGGGACGGGACCGTATTGGAAGGATGGCTCAATGGACCGTGTAAAATTCATAATTCAGGGGAGGCCACACCAACGCACAACCTTAGAGCATGTTGGATACTATGGTAGGTGGCCCAAAGTGGCGAGGAGCTTTTAACTCCAGCACCCGAAGAATACCTCCCCAGTACGGTGTCGACAGTCTTCGAGACCTTCACATCAAACAATGCAAGGAAACGAACGCTCCGCAACCTTGCCGAAGTCTACCAAGTAGCAACAATAAACCCATGGAGTGACACGGCTGTCACCTTTAATGCCAGTGACGAACCTAAATTCCGGATAGCCCGAGCACCAGCCGCATTGGTCCTCAGTCTGATAGTGGACGGCTTCCGACTTACAAAGGTACTCATGGACGGCGGCAGCGGACTCAACCTCATCTACGAGGAAACCTTGCGAAAAATGGAAATTGACTGGTGCCGCATTGAGCGAAGCAACACAACTTTTAGGGGAATAATTCCAAGTCGGGCAGCGTGCTGTTCAGGAAAAATCACACTGGATGTGGTGTTCGGCACGCCGGATAATTACAGATCCGAGGAAGTCACATTTCAAGTGGCCCCGTTCAGCAGCGGATACCACGCTCTGCTAGGGCGAGAAGCATTTACAATTTTCCAAGCCATACCGCATTACGGGTACATGAAGCTCAAAATGCCCGGACCCAACGGAATCATCACTCTCGCAAGTGATTCGGACATAGCGCTCCGTGCCGAAAACAAGACAGCCGCACTGGCCCTGGAGGCATTATCCAAGGCCCTAGTGGCCGAGGAATTAACGGCGTTGCGCTCTACGGTGGACAGGGACGATGTGATACTAGACAAGAGATCCAAGTCCACCTCTTTTAAACCAGCGGACGAAATAGTCAAATTCCAAGTCCATCCAACGGACGCTAAAAAACGGCCTCCATCGGGGCACAACTAAAACCCGATGTAGACGCCGCACTCAGAGACTTCCTGCGAGAAAATTGGGACATTTTCGCCTGGCACCCCTCAGATATGCCAGGAATCCCACGCAGGTTGGCTGAGCATAGCCTGAACATTCTAAAAGGGTTTAAACCCGTTAAGCAGACTCTACGGCATTTTTCCGAGCCCAAGAGACAAGCCATGGGAGAGGAGCTAGCAAAAGTGCTGGAAGCCGGATTCATCAGAGACATAAAACATCCGGACTGGCTAGCAAACCTGGTGATGGTACCAAAAAAGGACAAATCTTGGTGCCTATGTGTCGATTTCAAAGACCTAAACAAGGCCTGCCCAAAGGACCCGTTCCCACTCCCCCGAATTGATCAAATCATCGACGCCACCACAGGACACGACTCATTGTGTTTCCTCGATGCATACTCTGGCTACCATCAAATCAAGATGGCAGAGTCAGACCAAGCCGCAACGGCATTCATCACTCCATACGGCCCATTCTGCTTCAACATGATGCCCTTCGGGCTCAAAAACGCCGGCGCAACATATCAGCGCACGATTTAGACATGTTTGGCCAACCAGATCGGCAAAACAGTTGAAGCATACGTAGATGACGTGGTCGTCAAAACAAAACACGTCGATACTCTAGTGGATGATTTGAGGCTCACGTTCGACAATCTTCGAACATATGACATCAAGCTCAACCCGGAAAAATGCATTTTCGGCATACCAGCCGGAAAGCTCTTGGGCTTCATCGTATCCGGTAGAGGAATTGAAGCAAACCCAGCCAAGATCCGAGCTCTGTCACAATTGGATACCCCAAAGGACCTCAAAAAGATACAAAAACTGACAGGATGCATGGCGGCTCTAAGCCGCTTTATCTCCCGCTTAGGAGAAAAACCATTACCCCTCTATCGCCTCCTGCGGCGCACCGACCACTTCAAGTGGACGGATGCTGCCACAGCCAGACTCAAAGAAATAAAAGCCATACTGGCAACAAATCCGGTCCTGGCCGCACCCAACATGGGCGAACCAATGCTATTATACATCGCGGCAACCCATCAAGTTGTAAGCGCGGTGCTCGTCGTCGAACGAGAAGCGGACGGACACAAGTTCCCCCTCCAAAAACCAGTGTACTATGTGTCCACTGTACTAACTCCATGCAAGTCACGGTACCCGCATTATCAAAAGATAGCGTACGCGGTGTTCATGGCATCCCAGAAGCTGCAACACTACTTTGAGGAGTGCTCCATAACAGTGGCATCCGAAGTACCCCTTAATGATATTATAAACAACCGCAACGCAACGGGCCGGATTGCCAAATGGGCCATCGAGCTCCTCCCATTCGACATAACCTACAAGCCAAGGCGAGCTATTAAGTCGCAGGTTTTGGCTGACTTCATCGCCGAATGGACCGTAGCCAAACTCCCTAAAGAGTATGGCGCATACTCCAACTGGATCATGCACTTCGACGGCTCCAAAATGTTGGCTGGCCTGGGGGCTGGCGTCGTCCTAACGTCCCCAACCGGCGACATAGTCCAATACGTACTTCAGATAATGTACACGGATTCCAACAATGCAGTCGAATACGAGGCCCTTTTACATGGCCTCCGGATGGCAGTCTCCATGGGCATTCAGCGCCTAGAGGTCCACGGGGATTCAAACCTCGCAATATCCCAAATAAATGGAGACTTCGATGCCAAGGATCCAAAAATGGCAGCTTACTGCAACGCCATCTTAAAGATGTCATCTCGGTTTGAGGGGCTTGAATTTCATCACATAGTCCGGGAAAATAACCAAGCAGCAGACGTGTTGGCACGCATTGGCGCCAAGCGCGAGGCCGTCCCTCCCAACATCTTCCTAGAAAGGCTGTTCAAGCCATCCGTATCATGGGAAGGAGAATCCAGAAACAATAGCCCGGACACAACTACACCGCCCCTCACTGAACATTCTGACACAGTTGGGGGCTCCGGCAACGAAACAACGCCGTCAGCCCATGCAATAATGGCAGTCATTGCCCCTTGGACAGAACCATTCCTAGCCTACCTAACTAGGCAGGAACTTCCCGAGGACCAAAACGAGGCCCGCTGCATAGTGCGGCGATCTAAAGCCTACAAAGTCCACGAGGGAGAGCTTTACAAGAAAAGCACAACCGGAGTCCTTCAAAGGTGTATCTCCGAAGAGGAAGGGCGAGACCTTTTGGCCGAAATTCATGCCGGACTCGGCGGGCACCACGCCGCAGCCCGGGCCCTTGTAAGAAAGGCCTTCCGTACCGGATTTTATTAGCCAACGGCCCGGGCAAACGCTCAAGACTTAGTGCAACGATGTGTTGGTTGCCAGTTATTCGCCAACCAAAGCCACATGCCGCCTACCGCCCTACAAACTATACCCATTACCTGGCCTTTTACGGTCTGGGGGCTTGACATGGTCAGACCCCTTAAAGGAGGAACCCACAAGCAAAAATATCTACTGGTCATGGTGGACAAATTCACCAAATGGATAGAAGCCAAGCCTGTAAAGACGGCCGAATCCGGACCAGTGATAGACTTCATATCCGGGGTCGTACACCGTTACGGAGTCCCCCACAGCATCATAACCGACAACGGCACAAACTTCACGGCCGATGAAGTCAAACTTTGGTGCAAAAACATGGGCATCAAGCTCGACTATGCTTCGGTCTATCACCCTCAAACTAACGGTCAAGTCGAACGGGCCAACGGTCTCATCATGAGCGGCATCAAACCCAGACTAGTGCCATCCCTCAAGGAATTTAACACGCACTGGGTAGAGGAGCTTGACTCCGTACTCTGGGGGCTGCAGACCACGCCGAATCGCACTACCGGATTCACACCATTTTTATGGTATACGGCGCAGAGGCAGTACTGCCATGCGACATAATCCATGACTCACCTCGAGTGCGCATGTACGAAGAACGAGAAGCCGAGCTCGATCGGCAGGACAGCTTGGACGCATTAGAAGAGGAGCGCGATGTGGCAAAAGCTCGTTCCGCATTCTATCAACAGCAGGCTCGAAGATACCAAAGAAGAGAAGTACGGGCCAAAACCTATAACGTTGGCGAACTAGTTGTACGCCTGCCGGACAAGAAAAAGGATAAATTAAAGCCCAAATGGGAGGGCCCCTTCATAATCGACCAAGTACTAACCGGCGGAGCATACCGTCTGCGAAACGCATCGGATAACCGACTCGAGCCGAACCCATGGAACGCAGCACGCCTACGAAGGTTCTACGCCTAGCGCCGGACTCCGTGTTCGTTTCCTTCCTCCGTCCCTTTGTTTTATTTTTTATTTTTTATTTTTTATTGGCAGTCCGGGATTTTGTTCCTTCTCCCTACCCTTTTTTCTCATGAAGCCCTTAGGGGCTTGCCTGTGCATTATTCGCACATACCCAACGCGCTACCTGCGCTCATAGTACCTGGGGGCTTCTTTACCAAGAAGTGTATATAAAACGGGCCTCATGCCCAAAACATGTGTGATGCTTCCACATGAACCTTTTATACACCTTTATATGCATCGACATGACTTAAGTTTTGGCCAAGCTGGGTTGCCTAGCTCCTGTGCTTACCCCTACATTCCCGTTCGTTCGGCTAGGTGGTAAAGGGAGCACCTCTGCGATTGTTACTGCCGGGTCAGCCGGATGTGTACCTCAGACTGGGTGAAGCTGAAAGCTAGCGTTCTTAAGGGAATATTCGGTCAGTGAACTAAAAGATGATCTTTCGTATTTATTCATTTGCCCCCAGATGCTTTTCTACTATTTCTAGCAGTTCGGACATGCACTTTAGGGCATGCCTCCCAGGGAAAGGAACCCCTAACGGAACTATTCTCCCTGGAAGATGTTTCTTACTAACCATGTAATATAACATAACTAGTTGGGCACTTGTCTGCTAAAGCACTTATGACCCCTACGCCTTGTCTCCATGCATGCCCCGGTTCTTACATAATTGCGAGGGTATTCGGACACACTCCGGACTATAGGGTCCAGAGGTCAAAGCGAAAAGGTCCGCAATGACAAATGATCTACAATCCGGCTAGAAGGCATTTTTTATGTCATTTTTACAGAGTCAATCCGACTCGGCATATTCTTCTTCAATACCATCCAACAGGCGGTCTAATTTACAGTCCTGTTGGGAATACTTTGCAGCCAGCTCCACCTGGCCATATGCTAAGCTGACCGGGATCTCCTTTCCGTCCGGACCTATAGGGCCGACCTCGGCCATGTGGTTTGGGTCAGCCTTCGTGTACCGAGTCTTCACCATGGCCCAGGCCTCCCTGGCACCTTGACGGCAAGCCGATATCTTCCACAACCGGAAGCGCTGCCGCACTCCCTCCAGCTTCTTTGTAAGCTCCTCAAGGCCTTCAAGCACGGAGAGGGATGGCCACATAGCCTGGATGACACTTTGCATTGCCTACCGAACTCATTCGTGTAGTTGCAACAGCTCGGGAAGAAGGTCTCCCGTTGAATCGGGCATTTCCTCCGCAGGACGACCCGGTAGCAGACCTACAGACATAGCTCTGTCAATCGACCTCCTCGCCGAATTCTTTTTTCGAAGATTCGTTCAAGCACTTACTAAAAATGCCGCGTCGAAGTTGCCGATTCTCCTTCACGGCAGAAGACAGCTGAATACGAACATCTTTCAGTTCCTCGCCCAGCTGGGTATTGGCGTCTTGAAGCTTGTTATTCTCTTGCCTCACCCTCGTCAGCATGCTCTCGCCAGCCTTTAGTCGGCGTAGGAGTTGCTGCTTGTCCAGATTTACTCTGGCCTCATCTGCATTATTATCGTTAGGGTTGCACGCCTGCCGCATTTCAAAACGGAAGTACCTTTCGAAGCATCTATTACCTGCGGGCGTCCCGTTGACATTTTCTGAAATGGCTAATGCGGCCTCGAGCTGGTCCTTGCACTCTTCGAGCTCCTGGGACAATTGCGTATTCTTCTTTGTAAGACTCTGCAGAGGACATGATCCTTCAAACAGTTATCTTCACTGTTTCAAGTCTCGGGGCTACTGACATATATAACCTTCAATTCTACTCACCTGTATGTCTTTCACATACTGCTCCGTGGCTCTGGCTAGACCATTTTGAGCAGCACGGAGATACGCATCTCCTGTATTAAAGGCGTCCAACACCTCTGGGGAAAAACACGTGTCACGAAGAACAGTCCGGCGATGCCTGTAGTTCAGGGCGCTCTCCACCTCTGAATTGGTGGCAGATATCCCGTCGGCGCCCTCTGTCGGAGGAGCGCCCGAGGCGCGTCCCGTGTCTGCCTTCGCTTCCGGACCCGGCGTCGAACCTTGGCCGGCGGACATAGTCCAGCGGGCTCTCTTCTTTCTAAGAAAATCATGAGCATTAGTAAGACTCAAGGGCATAAACCCTAGGCGTTAAATTCGCACACCATACCGTTGCGCCAGAATCTCGATCTGGTCCGCACTTCTTTTTGGCCCGCCTGGCTTCAGCGGCCCTTGTTGGCTGCCCACTGTGGGCTCGCCCTTCCGCTTCAAGGATTTACCCTGCAAAACGTTGTTAGTACACGGCATGCAATATGAAGCATGAGAATACCGGGACTTTGGTCTTAGTTACCTTGGAGGCTGGAAGTAGTCCGGGATAGTCGGCCGTGATGGCCACTAAGGAGTTATCCTTACTCAATTGATGAAATACTACATCAATCAACTCCATGCATAAGTCCGGATCTTCTTGGGAGTCCGGATCGAGGGACCGTTCCGGGTCCTCGGGTTGTGGAGCAGGGCTGTTTATTTCCTTCATAGCCTGGCGCAGCTCCCGCGTTTAAACATTACTAGTCTAAGTACTCAACTGCGGGAAATTCAAAAACGGATAGACAAGTGAAAGTGTCCGCTCACCCAACTAGGAGGATTGTACATGGAGAATCCGCCTTCCGGGTTGACACGGAGGAATTCTTCCTATTCCCCCTTGTACAAACGGATAAGATCCTTGATAAAGTGGCGGCCGAATCTGGCCCCTTGCAACCGCACCGGGTAGCGTCATCCTCCCTATTGAAATCCCACATGGGGTGGCCTCTGTATTGAAGCGGCTGCACCCCTTGCGTAATGCATATGGCCATGACCTTAATCATGGTCAATCCGGAATGAGCCAACAACCTTATCCGGCTCATCAGGTATAGGACGTCCCTGTCAGCTTCCCTCTGAGGGTTCCGTGGGCGCCAACTCAGGCGCTTCTTCAACGGGGCATTATTGAACTCGGAGAGGCTGATCCATACAGGGTCCGGCAGGGGGACGTCATCTATATAAAACCACTCCGAGGGCCAGTCTTCGGACACCCTCTTTGGGGTGCCGGATAGATATCCGGTCCCGGCGATGCGCCATAGTTCGGCTCCGCCCACCTGATAAATAGACCCCTCCTGAGAACGGGGCACAAGGCAAAACAACCTCTTCCACAGCGCGAAATGGACCTCAACACCTAAGAACAGCTCGCAGAGGGCCACGAAGCCCGCGATGTGCAAAATGGAGGCGGGCGTGAGGTTATGTAGCTGGAGGCCGTAGAACTCCAGCAACCCTCGGAGAAACGGATGAATTGGAAACCCTAGTCGTCTCACCAAATAAGGGACTAAGCATACCCGCTCTCCTTGAGAGGGATTGGGAACGCCCTCCGCCTGCTCTCCGCCGCTATAGGCAGCAATCCCGGCTCGGACTGGGACCATATATGCTGGGGGGAGGAGCCCCTTGGACTGAAGCACTACTAACTTGCTATGCGGGACGGAACACCGCCCCCAATCTCCGGGCCGAGGGCTGGAGAGGCGAGAGGAGGAGCCGCACCGACTGGCCATGGTGGAATGGATCCCTGTCGAAGGCACTCTAATGAAAGCTCGCGGAGGGAAGATGGTGTGAATTGGATCTAAATCCCTGTCTCTTTTATGGGCGGTTCATTAACGCAACCGGGGGGGGGGGTAAAGGAAAAAATCCCCTGGCTTTTCGCATTCGTTTGACACGTGGAAGATGGTCATTATGGGGCACAGAAGCCGAGGAGGGCAGCACGCACTAGAGGCCGGACACTATTCGACGGGTATAGGAATTTGAAGAAGAACCCGCCTTGCAATGCCGAAGACAACTTGCGCGCCGGACTCGTCGTCATTGAAGCCTGGTTCAGGGGCTACTGAGGGAGTCCTGGATTAGGGGGTGTCCGGATGGCCGGACTATGACCTTTGGCCGGACTCCGGACTATGAAGATACAAGATTGAAGACTCCGTCCCGTGTCCGGATGGGACTTTCCTTGGCGTGGAAGGCAAGCTTGGCGATACGATACGAAGATCTCCTCCCATTGTATCCGACTCTGTGTAACCCTAGCCCTCTCCGGTGTCTATATAAACCGGAGAGGTTTAGTACGTAGGACGAACAACAATCATACCATAGGCTAGCTTCTAGGGTTTAGCCACTCTGATCTCGTGGTAGATCTACTCTTGTACTACCCATATCATCAATATTAATCAAGCAGGAGTAGGGTTTTACCTCCATCGAGAGGACCTGAACCTGGGTAAAAACATCGTGTCCCTTGTCTCCTGTTACCATCCGCCTAGACGCACAGTTCGGGACCCCCTACCCGAGATCCGCCGGTTTTGACACCGACAGGTGACCTTGACGAGCGGCGACCGAGGGAATTGAACCGTGCTTGGCACGATAGGTAACATTGTCTAGTTACTAAAAGCATCCCTCCGTTGTTCATCGGTAGTCATTATGGACCGAGGAAATGAGGGGAATTTCCTAGGGCTAGAATTCTTGCCACCAGATATTTCGACTCGAAACGCTGAGGCTCGACTGGTTGGGGTTGCCTAATGTGCATACCACGCACGCCACTGAAGGACACGAGCCTGATTTTTTTTAATTTTATTTTTTAGGATCATAATGAGCCAAGGTCTGGCTAGTATGCCGTTGGGTCCTACCATTCGAGAATACAAAAGGAACCTTTTAAATTGCCGAACGAATCTATGTGTATTACAATGCCCGTATTTTCCTTGCATATACTAATCTCAACGTGGTAATTCATTTATGACGAGTTGTTGAATTAGAGTGAGTTTGTGATATAGTGATCTCAACGTGGATTTCACATTTCATGGTATCCCTAGTAAGTTTTCCAATGCAAATTCAAATTTAAAAGATGAACAATATGGAGGTGATAAAACTTTGTATGTATCGAGCATATGACCACACACACACATAGAGACACACACGCACGAACACAAGAACAATCCAATAAGTATAGTGCATCTATTTTTCCAAACCATGCATGTATGACATGAATTCAAAAATACTCTAAAATGAGTGAATCTAGACTGTAAAATATCTGACTACATACGGCGCAAAATGAGTGAATATAGACTCTAAAATATGTCTATATACATCCGTATGTGCCAGTCCATTTGAAATCTCTAAAAGACTAATATTTAGGAACGAAGGGAGTAAAATGTAAGACATGTATGGTCCTCAGTTTAATATTTAAAACGAACATGAAACTGAAACATGAATATTAAGTCTAGTACTACAATACATGCAAATGTTGTGTTTAGGCGGAGCTATGATTGTCGGGGTCAACCCCTCGACCTTAGATAAAATTGTGGAGCTCTGTTTAGGGTTGTTTAGATTATATTTGTCCCCACCCTCCCAACCACCGATTGGTTGTGCACCCCCACCCCTCCTCCCCGGGAGAATATCATGTGCCCCCATACCTTTGATGCTTTATGCCGATACGAGTTGCTTGGAGCTTGTAGATCTGAGATATAGCAGCTCACATGATGTGTCTTAATATTTTTACAGGAAACCTTGATGAGTTTGCGAATTGCACACAATTTGTACAAAAACTACTCAGATGCCCTTGGATCCCATATCCAACGACCTTGAAGCTCGTATCACCGTAGCATCTAAGATGGAGGACATCATATTTTCCTATATGTAAGAATATCATGTGCTACCACACCTTAGATGCTTTGGTGATACAAGCTCTTCGGAGCCGTTGGATTTGTGACCCAACACCTCCTGAGTGGTTCGAATGTTTTTTTGCAGAAAAGTCCCAAAAGAGTTCAGCCACTGCTTACAAGCACAAAGACTGCTCAGATGCCATTGGATCTCAGATCAAACGAATTCGAAGCTCGTATTACCGTAGCATCCAAGCTGCGATAGCACCTTATGTTTTCTCGCACGGGAGAATATGAGGTGCTCCCGCATCGTAGATTCTATGGTGATACGAGTTCACTGAGATCTGACGGCCCACAGTAGGAGGTTTGAATGTTTTTGCAATATACGACTAAGAGAGTTTGGGAAATGCGCAGAAAGTACAAGTACTACACATGTGCCATGTGATCACTGATCATACGACCTAGATGCTCATATCACCGTAGCGATTAATTAAGCTACGGGGAGCACCTAATATGAACAACGGGGAGCCGTTGGATCGACGATGCGGCGGTACACACGGGGCCTGAATGTTTTATTTGCAAAAAAACCTTTGGAGAGTTTGGAAATTGCGCATAATTACAAAGGCTACTCCCAAGCCATTGGATCTCACTTCCAACGGTGTAAAAACTCGTATCA
Organism: Triticum aestivum; assembly: GCF_018294505.1. Classification (NCBI taxonomy): domain Eukaryota; kingdom Viridiplantae; phylum Streptophyta; class Magnoliopsida; order Poales; family Poaceae; genus Triticum; species Triticum aestivum. The sequence goes on from NC_057801.1 coordinate 569,401,222, forward strand.
CCATAGCATCTAAGCTGCAGGGTGGATGTGATATACTATGCCGCTGTCATTTTTGTTCGTAAACTTGCAAAATACGTGTAACTCGTGCTGTTACTTGTCTAACCGAACAAAGTGTTTGTTCAAAAAAACCATCCTACACTGAAATATCGGAACAACACACGGGGGTCCCACTTGTCATTAATCAAATTTGGACCTAAAACTAACAAATCTGGATGACGAGATTCGAACTGGCAACCTGAACTACAAAGCGTAAGTCGATAGCCTGAAACAACAATGGTTGTTGGCTTTGTCCCATAACTTGATTTTATACAGTATTACGTTGAGTAGAGTATAGGGAGTGCCTCGTCAACACGTGCATGACCGTTGACTCACTTACTGGTGGGTCCCAGGTCTGCGATCTCGATCTCTCTTTCTCTCCATCGTATAACCTTTGCACGGGCACACACGAAGAGCGGTGCTAGATTGCCATGGTGTTATTACAACTAAAAAAAGCTTGGAAAATAGAAGAATCGCCTAGAACGAGAGACGTTGTGGCTGGTCGAGACGGAGCTAACCACATCTATCCTCTGTGCCACGTTTGCATGATGAAGCTGTGTGGCTAGTGGGGTGTTTTCGACCGACTGGCTGGGTCCCGAGGTCAAACCATAAGCACTACGTCTGATACAGTATATTTTTACATGCACATTTTTCCTCCGTGCCGAGACGTGGCACACCCTACCGCGCGGTTTTGGGGTCCTCCCGGGTGGTGCACGCATATATTCTTCCTGACATGGGACGCCCTACCGCGCATTTTCTGGTTCCTCCTCGGTCGTAGTGCCGAAGCAAGTAAATGAGTCATCAAATCACGAAAGACCACCTTTCCCGCCGAGTACATCAGTGAAGCATGGTGGCTAGCTAGTTGGGCCAGTTCGATCGATTAGCTAGGCCGCCGCCACATTTGTTTTTTCACCCCTTTGTTTATCTACTTGCCGGCAGGTAAATTTAAATATCCACCGCGGCGTTGCTCTGGTGTTTGGGTGTGACAGGATTTTTAATTTTTTGATTGACGGGAGCAGGCGCGACAGGATTTTTAATTTTTTGATTGATGAGAACAGGCACGGCAGCAATTAGTCACGATGACTCCGCCTGTAAAACCCCCTGCTCCTTGATGTGAGAAGTTGTCGACTGGTGCTTTACCATGGTGAAAACCAAAAGATTCCCCGCTCCTCGGCTGGCTCCCTCCTCCTTCCCGTAGATTGCATTGCCTTTCAGCCATTTCGCCCCCTTTGCTTCCTCTCCCCATTGCTTCTACCTAGTGCCATGGCGGTGCAGCAGATCACGGATTCCGAGGTGAGGCGTCTGACACAGGAGCTCCAGGCGAAGGATGCGGAGCTTAGGGCCAAGGACGCGGAGCTCCGTGAGCTCAAGGAGGAGAGGAGTGCCATGCTCCTCTGTTATGTGCCAGAGTTCACGGAGCTTCAAAAGCGGCAGGCGTCCACCACAAAGATGCTCGAGGCGTCGGCGGCGTTGCTGCAGAAAGCGGGAGATACGATAGGCCGTCAGGGGAGCCGGCTGGAGCGCGAGCGGGCTGATCATGACGAGGTCTAGGATCGCCTCAGCCACTTGGTGAACCAAGTTGCACGCATGTGTTGCGGCTGCGTGATGCCTACAGTCGGGCCAGCGCGATGATGCCAGCCGTCAGGCTAAACCCGTTCGACCACCCGGTCGACTTCAACGAGCTGCGGCTTCCTGACCTGATCTCCTTCTTCACCTATATCTCCGAGGAGCTGAGCCATCTCCGCGCGATGGTGGGGGCTGAGCTGGATAAGGAGGGGTTGCAGGCTGCCGTCACCGTTGCCAGGCGAATCCTTTTAGGGCCCCGTCACCGGAATCCATTCGTGCCATTGGATGCCGTCTTTGATGAGCTGGCTCCCGTCGACCGGGAGAGGGCCCTACGGGCGGTTGCACCCTACATCACCAACATCGTGCACCTCGAGAAGCAGAGGGACTTCGGTGGTGTTTAGGCGCCCTCTGCATGGGCATGTCTATGTCTTGGCGCAACATGACCGTTGTATCAAACTCAGACGATGCAGATCAGTCACTGTAGCACAAAGCGTGTGGGTGTGTTTGGTTGCATTCTCATCCCAATATAGTTGTTTCCTCTTCGTGTATTTTGTTAACCTACTAGTGTGGACTCATGCACCCTTCATGCACTCTGCCAAACACCCAAAAGTGGGTCGAGAAGAGAACTTTTGCTCCCATCCCGTGCACCCGTCATACACCCTGCCTAACACTATTCGTGCTTCATATGGTTCATGTTTTGTGGAGTACTGTAGCACCGTACTCTCCGTGCGTTGTAGACCTAGTTCTGTTAACATTGATCTCACCTTTCATTCTCGACCGGACAATCGAAAAAGCGGTACTATGTTACTACATTACTGTTCATATAGTTGACATGCGCACAACATCATTTGTTATCGTCATATCTTACTACACTCACTACAAAAAAAGAAACATCCGTGACATTTTGGGCCGAACGAATTTTTTTTCCTGTCATACATATGACACTTCTATGACAATAACTGTGACAAAACCCGGTATCATCATAGATGTGGTGGGCTCCTACTTCTATGGCAAAAATCATGACAAAAAAGGGGCTTTTTATCCTGGGCGGGCCGAAGACGCAGCTGCATGACATTCTTTGGGCCATCCATGACGGAAAAAACCGTGGTAGAAGCGATGGGGAGGAAAATTTCAGGGAGTTCCCGATTACGGTGGGAGGTCGGGGGCCGAGCCATGCATGTTTCTCTCGTACACATACGCACGTGTGTGCGAGGCGTTGGCTCTAACTGAACCTGAGCGAGGCATTGGGCTCTAACTGAACCTGAGCGATTGCACTGCAGGCTACGCGTTACTGAACCCGAGCGATCGATTCCTTTGCTACTGCTGCTAACTGAAGCCGATCGATGCTGCCTCTCTGGATGAACAGTGAGCGTTGCGGGGGGGGGGGTGTTTGGATGAACAGTGAGCGGTGGGAGTGGATGAACAGGACCCATGTCATTGCCTCTGGATGAACAGGACCCCGTGGTGTGGAGGACTGGATGAACAGGATGACCCCGTGGAGGGCTGGATGAACAAAAGACGATGGAGGAGTGGATGAACAGTAGCCCGTGGAGGGGTGGTTGAACAGGAGCCCGTGGAGAGGGGTGGTTGAATAATAGCCGGTGGAGTAGCGCGCGGTGGAGGCTAGATGAATAGGAGCCCGTGGATGAACAGTCGCATGTGGAGGCTGGAGGAGGTCGACGGTGGATGAACAGTAGCCCGTGGAGGCTGGAGGAGGTCGACGGTGGAGATGAACAGTATCCCATGGAGTCCTGTTTTGCGGCACACCACACCCCTCCCGATGAATAGGACCCCCGTTTTGACCGTAGCACTCCAACACAAGTCCGTTTCGTCCGTTTTGCGGTATGCCACACCCCTCCCGATCAACAGGACGCCCGTTTCGACCGTAGGAGGTCTGTTTCCTCCGTTTTGCGGTACGCGACACCCCTCCCGATCAACAAGACCCCCGTTTCGACCGTAGGAGGTCCGTTTCCTCCGTTTTGCGGTACGTCACACCCCTCCCGATCAACAGGACCCCCGTTTCGACCGTAGGAGGTCTGTTTCCTCCGTTTTGCGGTACGCTAGACCCCTCCCGATGAATAGGATCCCGTTTCGAACGTGGCCGGTTGAACACAAGGCCGTTTCCTCCGTTCTGCGGTACACCAAGCCTCGTTTCCATCGCCTGTTCCATCCAAACCCTCCCGATCAACACGACGACGCATTCCGTTCTGACCCAGCCGGTTGGCTCCCCATGAACATGACGACGATGCTGTTTCTCCATTCTGACCCAACCATGTACACGAGCCCTGGCCGTACGTATATATGCGTGAGTAGGCATTCGAGACCCCGCCCGTATGTACACATACGTGGCCGTATTTTCTTTCTTGCGCACTGGCCGCTGTACGTATGTGTACATGCTACGTGCGCGCCTCTACTACGACACGAGCACACCTGTACTATGACACGTGCGCGCCTCTACATCCACCAGTATGTACGTACACGTTCGCGACCAGAATGACAACGCTACGTACGCTTCGACCAGGTGGGTCTCGACTGTCAAGCACTTCCTTGCGTGCGAAGATGTAGCTGGTGGGTCCCAGCAGTCAGGGGGGCGAATCATTTTTTCCGGACGCACTTCCTTGCGTGCGAAGATGTAGCTGGTGGGTCCCAGCAGTCAGGGGGGCGAATCATTTTTTTGCCCGGATGCACTACCTTGCG